>NC_047661.1:122857032-123224532 GCF_011762505.2 Arvicanthis niloticus | reverse complement strand
ACTCTCAAGAATGACCTCATCTTGTCCTTCCAAGGCACCAGCATCTTGTCAGGCCGCAGCTAAAACTCAACACACTCCTTCAAGACATTCCCACAATTCCAGTGTCTTCCTTTATTGTGCAGCTCTAGCCATGGTAGCTGCTTTCTAATGACCTCATCCTTTAGTTGCTTTCCCATCTAACAGTTCCAGAACCCTCCCTCCTAGCCCAGGTGCTCAGCTAACCATCCTGCACCCATCACCCATTGCTGCTTCCTCACTCAGTGCTGACTTGACACTATGGTCAAATGTTAGAACTGCTGAATTAATGAAACAAGGGCCCTCTATGATGTTTGAGTAAACTACACCACACATTAGTTTTCCATTGCTGCAGTAACAAATAAACCAGGGTAATCATTTAAAACAGTGCAGATCTTTTATTATATACATTTCTGTAGAATAGAAATAGATGCTACTTGCTGTGTTAAAACAACCGTGTTAGTAAGGAAGATGCACTCTCAGGAACTGGGACTGGTAGGGTGGTCACCTCGCTTTTTTTTTCTTTCAGGAACCACCTCCTTCCCACATCCTCGGAGTTAGTGGCAAAATCTCTTTCATGCTTCCATTCCCCACATCTATGCAGCCTGGAAAGTTTCTCTTTAAGGATTTATGTGATAAGACCCAGCCCACTGGCATAATTCAGGAAAATCTCATCTCAAGATGCTTAACTTTAATTACATTGCAAATCCCTTTGCCATGTGGGGTAATAGTCACAGATTCGTGGGCATAGGACACACGTCTCCACAGGACAGTCCTCTGCCTGCCTGATCGTCTTCTTCCTTGCTTAGCTTCATTTCCCCAAGCACAAAGAATAGTTCCCTCTGAAAGGGCAGGTTCTTTATTTGAAACTAGTTTCTGGTTTTAAGGTTATCAAGTAATTCTGATGACATTACACCAGTCTGTATTCTTCCAATAAGGCTTAACTCAAAACCAAACAAACTAAAACCAAACCATAAAAAAAAAAAAAAAAAAAAACCACCACCAACCCTATATTAAAAGCCTAAGATTCCAGGAAAGGAAACATGAAAGACCCTAACTTATTTCTCACAAAGGCAGAGAGTCAGAGAACAGAGGGTCATGGGGTCCCTGGAACACTGGTGTGGGTCGACAGATGCCAGCCATGCACTGGTCCCTCCTGCCACCAGCTTTAACCAGAGTGAGGCAGGGATGCCAGCCACCCAGCTCCTGTAGTCTGCGTAAGGGCTGCTTCTCCTCTAGCGTGGGAAAGGGAGTTTTTTCTGCAGTGTTGTTTGCCATCTCCTGAGGTTGTGGTAAAATATCTAAGGCTGAATTCCTCTTGTCAGCTTATGAGTTAAGTTGAATACATAGCATCCCTCAGAGGCCATACTTATCCCAGAAGAAGTCTGAGAAAGGAGACAACGTGAAATCTAAGAGAAGCATTTGGTTACACACATCTTCTGATCCCCACCCCCACCCTGTCTGTCTCTCTGTCTGTGTGTATAGGTGACATCAACGGGAACGTAACTAATTCCAGGAAGGGTTTCCAAATTTGTTCCAAAATTCACTGCTGTTCCTTCTCTACTTCAAGACCGTGCGATTTCTCCAACTTTAACGCCATGCATATTTTATCTCCAACGATTTGGAATAACTGTCTGCGACATTTGGTGAGAGTAGTTCAGGAGAATATCAGTGTGAGTTCAAGACGCTTGATCTCCTGAGAGGCGAGCACGGCACGTTGCAGTAGCTCTTTGAGGCCACTCTTCAACAGGTACCTCAGCATCCGACTTTACCAGCTTTTTTTTTTCTCACTCTGTGTGCCCCATCCCTTGAGTGTGTGAAGATATGGAAACATTAGTTCTGGAAGAAAAAGAAAAACACACCTCTCTCTGTGGTCTATGATGGGTTTTGCACATGTACTTTTTTTTTTTTTTTTCATGTCGGGCTTCATTTCAGAAGGCAGAGGGTTTGGGCCCTGCCATGATTTATTTGTGCTGAAAGGGGAGGTTATTGGTTTTTCCTCATTTATATGTAGGGCCCCTCACAGGGAGATATTCTTAGGAACAATTTTATATCTCTTCATATTTTCTCCACTTGTGGTATACTTGCTTGCTTTGGGGGTCGGCTGCCTGTATCCCTTCAGAGCGAAAGTTAGGGAAGGAATATTTAAACAATAGAAAATTCCATGATGTTTATGAAGACAGGCATGCGCATGTGTCACCTGATGCATAATGAAGGGGCCTGAGCTTGTTCAGGCCTGGTGTGGTCACCATGGCTGGTAAAACTATATATAGTAGTGCAGAGGAGGCAGGGCTTTCTGCAGGGCCCCACTGTATACATTAATGGATGAACTGTGCTCTTGACAGCTCTGATTTCCTTCCTGCAGCCGTCAGCTCTATTATCCTGCCTCGGGCTTGAACCTGCAGCCACTGAATCTTGTATTTGCTCTGCCTGAGGCCTTAACCTGCTGCTCTCTCCTTCGTCTTTATTTGTTTCTTCCTCTCGCCACCTGTCCCTCCCATCGGGCACTCCGAGGGTCTTTCCTCCATCTCCTTTCTTCTACTTCTAGTATTAAAAAAAACATCCCAGGTGGCCACCTTTCACCTGTGTGCGCCGGAATCTGCCCCTGCAGCTGTCAAGATGAGTTTTCTTCAGGCACATGAACTCCAAAGCCAATTTCCATTTGTTCTGACAGAACAGACCCCATGACAAGGCATCAGAAAGGCACGCGGTTCCTCGAGCACACTTAAGAGGAAAATTAACAAACAGGAACAGTGACGTATCCAGTACCAGTGACCAGAAAGTCAAAGGTCCTAGTAAAATCTCTTTTGAAGTAAAGCCTCAAAGCCCAGCCCCTTATTGAGGCCAATAGATAACTGTCAAGCGGACTTTCCAGAGCCCCCCAACATCTTTCCTTCCGGAGCTGTATGGCAACTCCCGTATTCACTCACTGCATGAGCTTATGAAACATCTGAAATGGAGCCAACCCACACTGAAAGGTACTGTAATTACAAAACGTACACCCAGTTTCAAAGACTTAGGATGGGAAAAATAAGCTCGAAATATTTCATTAATTGTTTTTACATAGATTATGTGTGAAATGAAAACATTATGGATTTATGGATGAAATAAAATAGTTATTTAAAATTAATGTCACCTGCTTCTTTTTACTTTTCCTTGTCCAGCTAACAGAAGCATTTTAATTGTGCAAGTTGAGCTGGGCATGGTGGCTCTTGCCCTTGGGAACTGGAGGCAGGAGGATGACTGAGAGTTCAAGGTCAGGCTGAACTAAATAACATGTTCCAGGGAGAGCCTGAGTTATAGAGTAAAGAATAATATTGAGATTTTGGTTCTCTCCTATACTGGAATACAGTTTAAAAATACCTATCATCTTCTTACATTTTGTCTTTGCTTTGTTTGTCTGGTTGCTCAGTTGGCTTCTTGGTCTTCTTTTGTTTTGTTTTATGGGATATTTCAAATGATTTGGGTGACCAGAAGCAGAGTTTTAATAAAATTTACACATGTGTTTATTTTTTCAAACAGAAATTTAGTTGGCCTGCTTTAAAAAGCCTGTTTTTCATTTTTACATAGGGAATTGTCTTTAATAAAGGCTGGCTTCTTGCTGTTATATATTTTACATACTCTTTTTTATCCTATAAATTCAATCTGTTTTAAGATTAGCTTAACATTTATGAGGTGCCCCTCATTTGTCCAAGAACTTATAAAATAATCTCTTCCCTACCCTCAAGGAGAACATATTCCAAAAGAGCACGAATGGACAAAGCCAAATGTCTTTTTATTGAATTTTAGTACAGCAAGATGTGCTTGCAACAAAGAGGGGTGTGCTATAGATTACTTTTTCATCATGCTTTGTATGTGTTTTTAAGGGTGATCTTTCTAATAAAGTTTAACCAAAAGGAACAGAATGATTTCACTACAGAGCATAAAACCTTGTCTTTGGCATAAATCACAAACAAGTGAGATCTTGAAAGAATTTTCCAGAACTGGAAAAACACTAACATTAAGCACTCACATCGTATGTGCCAGATATCCCTAGATTCTTTGCACATAAAAGCTAAAAGGCACATGGTTCCTGCACACGTGTTCTGTCTACAACAGGCGTGGAACTTCTGCCTCATTCTCTTTCCCTCCCTGCATGGCTCAGGTGACTCACGATAGCTTCATTGTGTCTAGGAAACTTAAGGGCCACCTAAAGTTTGAAGAACTAAGTGTCTATGTGATGTCACTTTCACCCTGATTTCTGTTCAACTCATCTCGCTGGAAAGAAGCACTGGACAGAACCACTCTCCTCCGGTGCAGTTTCCTTGTGCTAACTCTCCCTGGAATAACTTAGTTACAAGAACTAACTTTTACAGTGATGTACCTTAGATAATATGTGAACACTGAGACTTTCTTGCACTTACTTTCTTTGCTGCAGTTTAAGGAACACAAGCCAAGTCTCATTCCTGGATCCTGGATTTCTACAGAAGACCCATTTGCATATCTGAAGAAGGAACGTGGCTTTTAATGATCTTAATGGAAACCAGAAATGTATCATTTTCCTGATAAGTTGTCATTATGCACGTTCATCTTCCTGACACCAGAATGCAAGCATGTAAATCTGGGAACTGCTGCCTGTCACCAAAGACACTAAAGTGACATTCCCAGTTTTTTGCAGCCTGTTCCCACACCAGATTTCTCTACTACATTCCAATGTGATCACGTCTCCCCATCCCCCCAACCACAACTTTGGATTTTTTTTTGTTCTTAAAAGCTAATTTCCAATGTCAGTCTATAATCGTTCTGGAAACTCTCAGCACAAAAGCTTATTATTTGGAGATTATACTCCCTGGTTGATCTGGACACTATTTCCAAACAAGCCTCTGAATTACCTTGTGAAATCCTTAGTAATGTTCCCGGAACCTTCTGACATTATGCTTAATTAAGGTTTACATGTTAATATGAAACAATAAAATGAGGACGGCCAGAAACATTGAAAAAAATAGAAGCAAGGTAATTAGCAGTGGTGATACTCATTCGTCGAATTTTATCATTGTACATACGTGTCCTTGCCAATTTGTAATTTTTTCAAGTTATTAATTACAGCTTCTGAGGCAGAATATTTAAGAGACCTCAGGAACCATCTTTTAAAGCATCCCCAGATTTAATGAAAAGCTGGTGATTGCCGCCTTAAGTAGCAGCAGAGATGCCTTCCAACCTTAGAGGAATCTGCTAATGCCTAATTTCTCTTATCTGTGAACAAGCAACTATTATTGCTTACACTCTTTTCCTGAACTTCATTACCAGTAATAGAGCCTTGCTTTGTTTACATGTTGCTTACAGTGCAGATGGGATTTTCCTCTGTGTCTCAATGACTTTGCCTCTTTTGAAGAAGGAAATCATACCAGTATGTTTTACGATTAAAAACTATTAGGATAAAATGAAGCAGATATATATATATACATATATATATATATATATATATATATATGTATATATATATCAAGCTGTTTTCAAATGTGCTACTACGTAGGGAGGGGAAAGGCAAGGTATGTGAGAGACATAAAGATTACTTTACACATGTCCTTCAAAAAAGTTTAATACATAGTCAGGTCACATTACTGCACATCAAATTCTCCAGGTCTCTGGCTGCCAGTAGCAATTATCTGTAAAAGAACATGTTTTCCCTGGTGACTCACTATCGGGAATTTTCAAGTATACCTAAGCATAGCCTTGAGCAAAACTCCTATGGGGCATATTTGGAATATAGGATTTCATTTGGATGCAATATCAAGGCTTCTGTGCAGGACGTCTATCTATGTATTTTTTACATCTGTTTTAACAGATTGATGTGTTTATCTGTTGGCTTTAATTACATGATATAAGTATATATAAATGTAAATAGTACTCCTGAGCTTCCTCTCAACTTTTGTCGTGAGGCATACAAATATATTTCCCTGGATGTCTGCATGATTTTATATTATAATGGTGCTTCCTCATTATTTGGTGGGGAAAGGTGTTGAGTATCTATAGGCTGCCGAGGCTCCAGGTCTTGCTCTCTCCTAGCAGGTCAGGCTGCACTTGTTTCCAGTGAGCAGTGAGGTCACAGGGGTGTCATCTTTCAAGGCCATGCCAAACCTGTATCAGTTGACAATGAGTCACCTTTCAAAAGGCAAAGCATGAGCTCCAATAGTTCAAAAACGGCGCTGCCAGAAAAATAACTGTTTTCGTGGTTCTCATTAAGGATTCATAATATAACTTCAAATCCTCAAAAGTTCAAATACGATGCTGCTTCCCACGGGTTTCAGATCTTAGCTGTACATGCACTGGTTCGATGGAGGTGGCATTTACCAGAACTCTCTTCTGATTTATAGAAGTCAAACCCACCCGTGTGTTTGTGTGCCATCACCTCTATAAAGGGGCGAGCAAACAAAACAAAACAAAAGAACTCAATAACCATGACCAGATTGTGTATTTATGAGATTTGGGGCAATGCATGCCAAGCTCTTCTCCTTCCAAGAGTTGAACTGCATAAAATAAAATCCTTCACTCTTTCACTTGCTTTCTCAAAGAGAATGAGTGGCTTTCTCCTTTGAGCCTCACCCGTTACACTTAGTCCCTCAAGAGCCATAAGCATCGTGTTCCAGATGGATGAGCTACTTCCCTTGTGAATGGGCTGCCTAAGAGCAGCTCAGAAGGGCAGGCAAGGTATGCGGTTTCTCTGTAATGTTTGGAACTGGAACATGTACACACCCAACCTCGTTTGAGATATTTAAAAAGACTCTGACTTATCTACCTTCCAATATGGAGACTTGAGAAGTCCTAAAGGGCAGGAGTCTAGCAGGTCCTGTTTACTGGCAGCCTGGAGTTTGCCAAATGAAAATCACTGAAGGGCTTGTGATGATTCTATCTCTGAGAACATTGGGAAACCAACTGTTCCCTTCAACTCCACTTTAGCTGAAGAAATCTGGCTGACATCACCTCGTACCCTAACACACGAGGTTCAGTGTTTTACAAAGTCCATATGAGCCCTGTGGGATCTCTATAGCGCCATGTGTACTTCTATTACTGCAAAGCACAACGCCATCACAGCCATGGTGAATACAACGATTTCAGGCCTTTGTAGATTGGGTGATGTAGGAACAGTTTTAACTTCCGTGGCCACAAAAAATGTAAGCGGAGTTGAAAAAGTCAAAATCTTTATCTTCTCTTTTTGTCGTAACTCTCCCAGAATCATGGATGCCTTGCCTCCTCCTTCCTGGATTTCTCCAAATAGATCCCATTTATCTGATTGGATTTCTGTCCCATCTTTCTACATATTACAGCTAATTAGTACCCCCTGATGAGAAGCAGCCCACTGATGGAGAAAGCAGTTAGATAAGATCTACATTAACAAATGTAGTTCATTTAATATCATTTGTGCTGCTGCATTATTAATAATACATAATTACCCTGTGCGGGCTGGAAGGGGAAAAGAAACCTCTTCTCTAATTTCTTGGCCTTTGCAGAGAAACAGTGTATCAGAGAGAATAAAGCAGGGTTGGACTATCTGTTGTCATCTATCACAGAACTTCTCGTGTCGTGCTATTTTATTAACTTTAGGGCTAGCTACCATTTCTACACTCCAACACGGTCACAGACTATGCAGAGACAACTGTTTCGGAAAAGGCGAACTTCTCGTTTTAGAACATACCATAGGGAAGTCCAGCCAACAGCTATCGGCAAACTGGGGCTTGGGTTCTTTCTTCAGGCTGTTATTGTAAAGATTTGCTGCTCTAGGTAATGAATGGTACCGGGGTCAACAACTAATGCCCACAAGATCTGATGTAACGTAAGGTACGAACCTGACATCATTCTTTCCATCCTCCAGAATGGGACTGGGCCACACTAGAAAGGGTCCTGGCACACGGCCTGCATTGTAATATGACAGGCACTAGTGGCAGCTTAGAAAGACTGGCCAGTCTTGATGGAGTACCTACTCAGAGCCAAGTTTTATGCTAAAGCCTTTGCATGTATCCATTCTCCAGGCTTCTTATGCTAGAAGTTACTATTTTTGTGCTAGAGGTCATCCAAATCTGGCAACACCTCACAAACTGTCATGAAAGAAAAATCTCCTGAAAATAGGCCATGCTCCTTGCATTTTTCTTTGCCGGGGCTTCTCCTTAGCAGAGCCAAGCCTCCTGAACATCGTTTGCCAGGAAGGGCAGCACAAATGTATGCAGAGAAACTGTGTGTTTGTTTGTACAGGTGAGGCAGGTTTGAATGCAGGCTTAAGCAGCTAGATTAGGAAACTGTGAGGCTCCAGATCCAAGGCCTGGTACCCAAGGAAAACCGGACAGCCTCAGCCAAGAACAGGAGAGGGACTGAACACTCCCTGTCTTTCCTCCAATGAACAGCACATTTGAGCTACTGGTCTTCATTCATCATTCCGTTCATTTATTCAGCAAATACTTCCTGAGAGTTTGAAAGGGGAAAAGGAGAATTTGAAATTCAAAGATAGTAAATGAGGAATAAGGACATTCTCATTGTCAACGGAGAGTAAAGGCAGAAATAAAGATATATTATTACAATTGGATATTTTCCAGGGACAGTGTGGATACAAAGGAAGGGATGCTCACTCAGTTCTATTCCAGTGGGCCAGAGAACGTCTGACCAAGAGACTGCAAGTGTATGCTTACAAAGCAAATACCCTTGGCTCAGGGAGACAGATGGGCAGGAATGTATTTTCCCTTTCTAGTATTGTCACTATTTTATACAATAAACCATAAGTCACACACACACACACACACACACACACTTGATGGTTGAGTGTTTTGAAATTTTGTTTGTCAAAGTATGACATTGGTTCTCAAGGTTACCAGCCTTATCACCTCCTTATCTCTCAGAGTCAGTTTATAAGCCAGAGATTGGGGGAATGCATTCAACAAGAGAGAAAGGAAAGGTGTTAAGTACTGACTCATAAAAGAATTTACATATAACTAGAATAATGTTAACACCAACTTTCATCTATACTGGAGTTTCTTCCTATCTGGTTCACGGTATACCACAGTTTTGAAACATAAACGATTAAGGAATTTTTCCCTTCAATGATTCAGTGTTTATAAGATACAGAACAGAATGAAGACTCTGAAATTTAAGACATCTGTACTGTCATATCCATTAGTTCATATCTTAGTGCAAAAGAAGTTACTCTATCCATCTGCAAGATCCTGTGATGTCCAATTCACTTTCTTAAAAACAAAATGTAGCCACCTCCCTGTGTTCAACTCAAGGCATTGCTGTGATCTCCTTTGGGCATTGCAAAAGGACAGCCATGTGTGGTGGGGACTGCCAAGTGTTCTTCCTTCCTCTTCAGCAGACAGTTAGACTGTCTCTCTCTCTTCCCTGAAGTCAGACAGGCGTGTGTCTGAATGTGTGAGCAGCAGCAGTGTGGCGTGCCAGCCTAAGGCCCAGTCTGTAACAGCACTTTAGATGCTGGTCCTCTGCCCAGAACACAAGCAGAGGACTCTGAGGCTCTGTACTGTAGCAGAGACTTGAGGAAGAGCAGTTCAATGATGCGCCAACCGGACAGTATTTTCTTATTATCAATACTCCTCCACATCAAAAGTTTCTAAGGTGAAATCTTGTACGTGTTTGCTCTGGCCTTTCATTTACCCTAAGACACAAAGGTTTATTTAGACTACCAGAGTTAAGTTTTATACTAAGGGCTACGGAGGAAGAAGATATCTGTGAGCTTCGCATGTATGTTACAGCTGTATAGTTTGGTGAGGTAGCCTTGAACGCCACTGTAGGCGGAAGTGGGGTGGAGACTAAGCGGAAGTTGGGTAGGGGCTCAGCGGAAGTAGGGCTCAGGGCTAAGCATCAACCTTGGACAAAGTGGGGCACTGAAACAGAATCCACTCCCCTGTGCAGGGATGCTCAGTACTGATCACTGTTCACAGGAGGTGTGGCACCGCTGTGCAGGGTGACTGGAGCTTTCTATTCAAACGCCACTTCCTACCAGTCTTTCCCACTCTTACCGTCTATCTTGGGTCTCCTGTTTTACGCTTCTGGTGAATCCTGTATTTTTCCTCTGCACTACTTACCAAACAAAGTTAAATCAGGAAGATTTTATTGAACGGCTGTCTTTGTCCCTACACTAATCTTTCCTGAAGACAAAGCCTCCCCAAGGGAGAGAATGCCTTCTCCACATTTGAACCCCCTGGTCTAGAATCATGTCAGGTGCCAGAAAGTCATTATCAAGTCCCGCTTTACCAGGGAGCTCTCATTTTTGGTATGTATTCTAACTTAGTCTTTCGTTCTCCCAACAGTCGGGAGATTATGATTTTAGGAGGTGACAATCAATGACCTGTAAAGGCCTTTCTAATTAGAAAAGATTATGATTTTAAATCCTCATTCCCAGTAAACAAACGCTGATACACCCACAGAAAACAAATATCTACACAAGAAGTGCCACTGCCACAGATATCCTAGAAAGATTTCACCTAGACAGCCCGAAAGGTGGCTCTACTGCCGCCCAGACACTGGAGACATGTATTCAAAGACAGCAGACACAAACACCCAGAACGTGAATATTCTTCTGAAGACAATCTGAGACAAATATGCGCACATATGCGAAAGTCTCTTAGCACCTGTCACTTGGGTGACATTTGTTCTATGATTTCCTACCTCGTCCAATAAAATAGGAATGCATTAATCCAAAATTAAAATAACATCGTCACCTCTATTATCTATTCAGTTTTGGATGTTTCATCAGACCTGTGTCCTCTGTGGAAGGAACAGAGAGCACTGAAAAGAACAAATGCTTCTCCCAGAGTCCCCCATTATTCTGCCATTTACATTGCAAATGTTATCAAAAATGCAAATATGTGACATCTCTAATTGTTTCACCATCTTATCCTACGCTAAACATGGGCTTGTTTAAATTGTATTTCCCAGAATAAAAGAGCTGGAGGTAGTGTTGTTGCTTTCTGTATTTAGAGGTACTTAGCCAAAACTACACTAATACTGCTTTTAAAAGTTACTCATCAGAGCGAAGATATCCTGCACTGAAGAAAAGAAGATCTTTTGAATTAGAAAATAAGAGAGACACTCTCACAAGACAGTCACTCAGGTATAAGAATTATGTGCAAGTGTGTCAGAGCCGGAAGACATAGGAATTCAGACAGGACCAATAATACACAGATCACAGTGAGGGGTTTCAGGATCATTCTCAGTCTGCTTTTCTGTTTCCAATCTGGAAGTTTACAGACCTTGCCTCCCCACCCCTGAGTAGCAGTTATTGTTCCCCCTGCTTCCCTGATTATGCCCCGCCCACACACAGTCCACAGACAGAATCACACTTAGCTGAGTACAGCCAATTACCTTCGGATGCTGCTGAGACTCCTGGCACAAAGAGGGAGACAAGCAGCCAACTGAACCTAGGGTTTTGCCCCACACATTGCCTCTGTCTCTCTTCCAGTGAGTCTATTTTATCTAGGATGAGGTCCAGAGGCAATCTGAATAAGACATGAAGCAAATCACACCATTGTCCTTTTCACCATCAGTAAACCAGAACACCCCCTACATATGTACTTTTCTATGTAGAGAGACCAAGACACTGCATTTGGGACAACACTCAAGCCTGTGGTGTGCAAGAGAAGGTAGCCCTATGCTTTTGACAATGTAACATTAACTATATGAAATACTGTATTTCATTTGAGTACTAGTCTGCCCATCCCCAAGCTTCTTTCATCAATGCCCAGCAACCAACCTAGCCTGCTTAGAATTTTCCCTCTAAAAGGACAAGAAAATGAATGTGAACAGCCACTGTCATGCTAAGATGGACTTATCCATAGCACTCAAGGACATACCCAAAGTACCAACCTTTTATAGTCAGAGTTTTAGTGAGACTCTAAGGAAAACTATAGATTCTCTTCCAAGAGATACGAATGTTGGCACACCAACTTATTGTTGGATTTCAATGCTATTTTTATTCTTTTTAAACCCTTCACTGGATTTCGTGGTACAAGTCCCTGGAGTTTCTGCCACTTGCTTGAATGGTGAAGGTGTCAGTTCTATCATATGAAAAGAGCATGTGTAGCAAGCTCAGAGTCCTAGGTTTACTGCTGGCTGGCTCTGTGCAATTAATCTGCTAGGTTTCTCTGACCCATTCATCCCTTCATTCTACAAAGGAAGATACTAATATCCACAATATGTAGCATGTGATAGGAGAACAAATCTGTTCTAGCAATTCATCTAACTACCTCCTAAACTGTCTGCGCCTCATAACAGTCTCCAACGGTGAAATATCTGTATATTTCCTTCTGCAGCCTCAGATACCAAATAGATGAACACTTACCATGACCTTTGACATTCTCATTTCTTATCACAGTAGTAGGAAATAAATCCTGACACTCTCATGTTTCATAATTATAAAACTCAAACTTTTCTTTAACAGTTGCTCTAGGCCACATTTCTTACAGCAGTGAGCAGAAGCAAGACCTCTGAAAAACTTTTTTCTACTTTATTATATACATGTCATATTATACACATATTATGGAATGAAAGTTAAATGTCCCATGGGCTCACGTGTTTGAATGGTTGACTACTTCAGCTAGTTGCACTTTTAGGGAAGTTTGTGGAACATTTAGGAAGTGGTGATTTGCTGGAGGAAGTAGGTCAGTGGAGGCAAATTTTAAGATTTTATAGCCTGGCCTCATTTACTGCCGCCCCCCCCCCTGCTCTCCCCCAGCTGCCACCCTGCTTTCTAAATGCAGATGCAATGCGACCAGCCATCTACCTGCCCCTGCCAGCATGCTTTCTCTGCCTGTTGCAATGTTTTCCTCACCATAATGGACCACATTCCTGGTAATATTAACCAAAATCAGTCCTTTTTTCCTTAAGTTGCTTTGACCAAGGTATTATAGCTAAAAAAGTCATCAGTACAACAGGATTACTTATGGCCATTTTCAGAGGAGCATATAATGTACTTTGAGCACATTCTCTCCAAAGCACCAACTCTACTCTCCTAGATAGGCTCGCTTCCACTTGCATGTTGTCTATATTTAAAATGACACCATGCCGTTGGTATTATAGGGATAGCTCTAACAATACTTGAAGAAGAGGAATCTGAAAGACTGCTAAGTCCAAAACATACGGGAAAGGATGCAAACTACCATGTCTTTAGCATGGCACACCTATGAGCAAGCATAACCTCACAGCGACCAGGGAACACTAGGCCTGCACAAGTCAAGTCAACCCAATAGTCACTGATAGGTGGTCAAGGAGCCCAAGGGGCCTTACCACTTATCATCACACTATTGGTGACTAACAGACTCTAGGATTGAGGTAGGTATAGCATTTAGTGCTATTTAGTGCTGTAGAACACCGGTGTGTTCCCTGGCGAGTCCTCCAGACACTGATTCTTAGTTCCAGGCCTGTGTTCATAAATGAAGCACTAGGTAAAATCTGTGGTGCATAAAAAACAAACAAAAAATTATGAATTTGACAGAAAAGTCACAGTGACTAAGGGAGTGATGAGGGTCGGAGGGACAGAGTGACCAGAATGTGTTACATACTTGTATGAAATCGTCAGAGAACCAATTTTATTAATAATACATGCTTAAGTATTTTTACATCTCCATATGTCCGGTTGTTTCATATATTCCCCTCACTGAATCAATGCTATTTATCCACTTGAGGACCATTCTGCATCGCTTCAAAGCTGAGTTCTGTTTCGAGTTGACAGGCTGGAAATAGACTTGAGAATCAAATTTCTTCTGGTAGATAAAAGAATTATAATGATATTAAGCTTCCATTAACAAACAAACAGTCTCAGACATGAGGCACTAGATAACAGTTTTAAGGGGGGGGGAGGTTGCTTTCCAGAAAGATAGAAGAAGGAAGCTTGTCCCATCTGGTTACTGTAGAAGAAAAAGATAGGAGACAGTATGAAAAGTGTTCATGGGGAAAATGTGACCACAGGCTCCCATCTGGGAGGGGTGACAGGGTAACAGAGAGTGCAAGGCTGAAGACTCCTAGAAAATGGAGCTTTTCTTCTTCTCAGGGGCTGTCACGGCCAACCATCTGGACAACTGGGGCAGAGATGGGCCAACGGAGACCAGCATTATAAGTAAGTAGCTCTGCAGAGGTCACTCAGCTGGTAGATGGAATAGTTGGTTATCAAAGCTGCACAGATGACTCCAGGTCCACGAAGTTTAGCATCTTCCTAGAGTAAAATTCTCAATAGGAATACTGAAAGGTCCACAAGGACCCTGTCCCCAAAGGCTACAGCCTAGACCTCCAAAGCAGAGCCAGTGGACATTAGAGCCAGCCCTTGGAGGATCTACAAGGCCCAGATGGTAAGTGTGAGTCCATGTCCACAAAGGATATAGCTGAGTTCTCCAATGGTCTTAACCATACAAGAGAGCAGATGCTGAGTTACTTGTACCAAAACCTTCAGCCTGGACAGTAGCAGAGTATGGGACCAGAGTCGTTCCACTCAAATACTAAAATGCAGTAAAGACTAGTCTAAAATTTAGCCTAATATTAGCAGCATCAACCCCAAGTTTCTAATCCAACTCTGTCAAGCTCTATACGCTACTCTGGTGCCATCTTGAAGAACAGAGAGAGTCCAGACCTCAGACTCATCTCCGTTAGGTAGTCTAGTAAAAACATTTAAAAATATGAAATGTTGGGAAGTTTAAAATGAAGTTATTTGGGGACAAGGCAAGATAGTTCAGTCAGCAAATGGCTTGCTGTGCAAAACATAAGGACCTAAGATTGACTCCCCATATAGCCCACATAAAAATCCAGGAGTGTTAGTGTCTGTTCATAATCCCAATACTGCTAAGCCAGAGATGGATCCCTGAGGCTCACTGACAGTATTAGGGAGCACCAGACTGATGAGAGAGTCTATCTCAAAATAATAAGGGATGGATCCCAAGGAAGGAAATCTAACATTTACCTCTAGTACCATTCATATATGCATATACCTCACAGGTACACATGAACACATAAGACAAAATAAAGTTATTCTTACCTGCAACACGTTAGGGTGGGCAGCTCATGAAGAAGATGAGATCTCTTCTTTCAAATGAAAAAAAAAAACCCTACATATTCTTTGAACATCTGAGTATTGTGGTATATGTATATATGAGCTTAAACTCCAAAGGACTCTGAAGCTAGTCTAATGAAACACCTGCAATATATTTATTAGCAATTAGGATGAGGAAATGGACAACATACTGATCAAATTTGTGGTTGATGCAAAGCTGAGTGTTATAGTAAACACATTAGGTGGTGGAATTAGGCTCTGAAGAGGCAGCCACGAACTGGCCTGGGGAATCACATCCAGCCAGAGGAAATTTAATGAACAAAGAACCGCCTGCACAGTGGCTGAATGAGCGTATATAAATATTCACAAGTTTGCTCCATAGAAGGTGGATTAGATTATGAAGCTCGGGGGTTGGAGAGTAATGAACATTTCTTGACCCTTAACTATGTGCCAGGCATAGATAGCATCTCATTTAACCCTGAGAAATGAGCAGTACTGTTTGTGTTCAATCAGATAAGTTAATGGAGGTTGAAGACCCAAGGTCACTCAGCCAATAAGTGGCAGGGCCAGGTTTCAAACTCATGTCTTTCAGGATTCAAAGCTCAACTTCTTTCTATTATACTAAATTGCCTTTCTGACACATAAGGCAGTCAGCTTAGTCAGGACCTTCCTCCAAACCTTTAATCCACTCTCAGTATTTGTGACAGAAGTGTGGCCTGTTCCAAGACAGCAAAGACCCATAAAATCACATACCAACCTCCAGATAATCCACTGATAACTACTTCTGGATGTTTGCAGGAGCCATGGCCCTTGCAGGAAAAAACAATCCAAATCGCAAGACCCTGTAACAATCCTCTATTCCTCCCTCCAGGTCAGAGGGTTGATGGAGGCCCAACTACAACCAGTTCTTGCTTGATCTCCACCTGGCCCAACTGCTCACTCTGGTCCATAAGTTCATGAAACAGCTGTTACCTGGACACCTTATTCTCACAGGAAGTCGAGGAGTCTAGAAACACAACCCCAGTCTTTGTTCAGACCCTGTAGCCCTGAGCTGCCTACCTCTTCTGTCAATAGCTCTGCACTCAGGCAATAGTCTGCATACCAATGCAGCCTTGCCAGCTCCTCTTCCGACAGAAGGACAATTCAGAAATGTCCCCACTGTCCCATGGATGCTCATTATATTTTCAGTTTCCTCTCATTATTTCATTTTATTTTATCTTATCTTATTTTGGCCTGGTTTGGCTTTCCACAGTTGATCTTAAAGGAAGGCCAAAAGCAGTGGTCTTCCAAAGAAACAACCAGACAGGAGAAGCAGCCCACCACTCTGAAATAAGAAGGAGGAAAAGCCATGAGACCTTGCCAGTCCATTTGTAACACATACGGAAGATCCAGCAAAAGGGATATTAGCAGAGAGGTGGTTGCATCTTCAGCTGCTGATGCGTATCACGTATTTCTGCAAACTTCATGTACACCGCTCATTTTCACACTGCAGGGTGCACTTAGAAACACCGTTGAAATAAACTCAAGATTGAGAAAGCCATCTTATCTATCTATACCAGGGGACGCATACTTCACGTATTTATTTGTTTGTTTATTTATTTATTTATTTGATTTATGCAGCTGGGCTCAACACTAGCCCCTGGGCATGCTTACATCAATTAAAACCACAGATAGAAGCAGAATGCTGAATACAAACAAAATCAACAATTAATGGACTATCCCCAACTGTAAAGTACTTCGGCAGAACCTTCAAATCATTCCTCCCTACTAACTCCCCTGGGCAGAAGGCTGGGTTAACAGATGGTTAAGCAATGTTCAGAGAGGAGAACACAGCATGAGTACTGAGGATGGAGAAAGGAAGAAAGTGTGCAAAGTCCATTGAATCATTTATCAATAAAGCCACAGGTTGAACACATGAACCCAGGCCTCCAGCTGGATAAAGCAGTGACTTGGGTGGGGGGAGAGAAACATGCATTTCTGATGGTGGAGCAAGAAGAGGCAAAGGGTATTTAAAGACAGGTAGGACATTATATAAAATTATGTATGGTGTAACACTCCATCCTGCGGACATGCTGGGAGTCTTGCCAGAGTGAGTGATCTGGTATACATTATTTTTTCATTACAGGCATTATAAAGTTCTTGGCCCAGCCACAGACGGCTGGCTTTGAATTGCATGTCACATTTTGGAAATCTCAGGAAGCTGCCATGGACTGGTATGGTGTATCTACATGACAGCTGGAATACAAAAGCTAAAGTTGGTCCGAAATTTGTGTATTAGTGAGAATTTGTAATATGTGATTTAATTCCAGCTACCTTTGCTTGCTATTTAGGTTTGTGTGTGTGTGTGTGTGTGTGTGTGTGTGTGTGTGTGTGTGTGTGTGTGTGATATATATTTAATATATAAGTATGTAATATATAAGTATATAATATATACACAATATATGCAGCTATCTTAGTAACAGGTCAGTAGATGCTCACATAAATACCATGTGAACACTACCAAGATCAAGATGTAGGACAAACCCTCCTGAATGCCCTTTCAGATTCAATATTCTCCTGCAAAGATGATGGGTGTTTTTATTTCTGTCCCCGTTAAGTTAGCTTGGCCTCTCCCTGAACTGCATTTAATGATGTCAGTAACTGCTCTCTGGCATCTGGATTGCTTTCGGCCGGCTTTTTGTCTGCAAGGCTCACTCACGTTCTCACAGATAGCAACAGTTCATATTTTAATTCCTGCACTGTGGTAAACGTATGTGTGAGCTGTAGTTTGTCCATTCAATTGTTGAAGGACTTGGGTTGTTTTCTGTTTTTTAGTTACATTCTAATTAGCATACATTGATTACAATGTAATAGAAATTGTTATGAGATTGTCATATGTACATAATAAACTTTTAACATATTAACCAGCCACCATTCCACTCTTTCTTGTCCCTTCAGTATTTTCCAAAAATCCCTCTCACATGTTCATATGTCACACACACAACACACACACACACATACACTTTACATATAGATAGTGAAAGCTAGAGAAAACATGTTATTTTTCTAAGTTTGGCTTTTTTCATTTAACATAATAATCTCCAGTCTTATCCATTTTTCTAAAAGGGCATAATTTCATTCTTCTTGACAAAATAAAACTCAATTGTGTATATGTGTGTGTGTGTGTGTGTGTATGTATGTGTGTGTGCACGTGCACATGAGTAATATGTGAAATATACCATATTGAATATAGTATAACTAATATATATCATATGTATGCATGTATCATATTTTCCTTATGTGTGTGTTTGTGTGTCTGTATGTATGTATGATGTATCTATTACTTTCTTTATCCTTTCATCTGCTAATGGCTATCTAGGCTGATTCTGTAACTTGACTATCAGGAACAGAATCACAGAACAAGAATGTGCAGGTCTCTGCAGCAGACCGACTTAGACTTCAGATATAGAGATACAGGCCCCGGAGCAGTGTAGTGCATACACACCTCCATTCTAGCCTTTTGAGGGTCTCCAAATTGACTTCTATTTCAGTTCTTATCAACAATATGTGAGAGCTTCCTTTTCTATATACGTTCTATGATTTCCTCTCTCTCTCTCTTTCTCTCTCACTCTCTCTCTCTCACTCTTTCTGTGTGTGTGTGTGTGTGTGTGTGTGTGTGTGTGTGTATGGAAATAGTAAATGATTTTCAATATTTAACTTGGGATATAATTATTGCATAATAAAATAGTAGTAGATTTTTAAAGATTTATTTCTTTTTTATTTTATGTATATGGATGCTTTGCCCGTGAGTGTGTGTGTGTGTGTGTGTGTGTGTGTGTAGCATGTAAATGCCAGCAGATGTAAGAAGAGGATATCAGATCTCCTAGAACTGGAGTTACACATGGTTGTCCGTCACCCTGAGGGTGGTGGGAACTGAACCTGGTCCTGTGTAAGAGTAGCAAGATGCCACTAATCCATCTTTCCAGACTCCAGATGATAGCACATTTATCTTCAATATTTATTGCCAAATACTTTTTCTAAGGAATTGAACCAATTACTACTCCCATGAGAAATACAAATCTTCTATTCACACTGTGTACTTGTCAATGCTTGGTTTGTTTAGTGTAGCAATTGTAGTCTGTCTGTGGTTGTAGTCAGTGTGGTTGTGATTTATAAGGCTATTTGATTTTTATTTTTTTTGCACACTGTTATTTGGTCTACATGTATGTCTGTGTGAGGGTGTCAGATGCCCTGAAACATGAGTTCAGACTGTTGTGAGCTGCGGTGGGTGCTGGGAACTGAACCAGGGTCTTCTGAAAGAGCTGCCAGTACTCTTAACTCCTTAGTTCTCTCTCCAGTCCTGCTTTAAGTTTTTGTCATTTTTCTTTCTTTTTAACTCTCCTTCTTACTGATGACCCCCAATGCAATCTCCGAGGTTTAATTTTCCCTTCCCTGACATTGTCCTTTTATGTATGCACGGGAGTTCGTGGTTTCATACAATATAAACAAGCATAAGATTTATTTGGGAATTGTTTTTTGAAGCCTAAAGAAGCAGAATGTATGTTGTTCCACAACCTCATTACTGCAATACAGCCCAGGCTCAGCTTCGTGATAGCTATCCTAATCATGGTTTCAGTGAAGGCTGGAAGGCTGGATATGCTCCCAACGGGCCAAGCAGAAATAATCATCTCATCCTATCCTGTGGTCCTCATTTATAAGGTCATCTATTTAAAAAAAATAAATAATAAAAACCACACAACTTCTTTAAGCAACATCCGTAAGAAAGATCGGAAGCAAATCTAAGACCGAATTCAGCGGCCAAAGGTGTTCGCCTCTGTTCAAGCTGAGCCAGTTCTCTGTGAAGGCTCCACGAGGGAGAAAGGAAGTGGGTTTCCACAGTTGTCCATCACCACACATTCACCATGGTAAACCGGATTAGCGCATCAACAGTTTTTAAGTGCTCACTAAGTGATTCCCACTCCAAGCCTTCCAGATGCGGTACCTGCTGTGACACTCCCAGACTCATCAGCGTTCACAGTATGGACTGAAATCTGATACGCAGGCGCACTGAAAAAGACATCCGACTTCAGAGTGTAGTTAAAGGTCCACTCCCCCAATGGTTTACTGAAAACAAGAAAGGCATTAGAAGCTTTAAAATAACTTACTTCATTTTCTTTTAGTTTACTAATATATCTGCCATTTTTAAAAATATATTGTTTATTTTTATTTTATGTATAAAGTGTTTAAACACATTTGTGCAGAGCATACACAAACCAGTGCAGAATGTTGAATCCCTTGGAACTAGAATTAAGCAACAGTTAGCAGCTACGTGGGTGCTGGGAATTGAGCCCAGGTCCTCTAGAAGTACAGTCAGTGCTCTTAACTGCTGAGCCATCTTTCCAGCCTGTATCTGCCAATTTTTAAAAATTAAGCGCTAGTAGGAAAACTGAGCTAAATAAATATCCGTGGATAAATGAAAAGAAATATCAATGCAACATTAAAATGTCCTTAAAACAGAACAAATAATGAGTGGGGGTTGGGATACCTAGTATTCAGAATATCCTCAGTTTAATTCCCAGACCTCCTAAAACTACCACCAATATTAATGGAACACTCGTGGTGCTAATACAAAGCGTGCTGCACTGATAAAACATTCACAAAACAGATTCATGTTCTCTTAAAACTCACCTCTGATTCAGTATTTTTGTATAATAAATTTTATGGGAAGAAAAGAAATGTCTCTTACTAGCTTTGCTTTCTCCATACTTCCGAATATTTATAAATTAGCATATGCACAGAATAAGGGTTGTCTAGTTAAATGAACATGTGTAAGTGCATCAGTTTTCCATTGAAACGGTTTCCACGGACATGTCTGAGCAGTCCAGCACGGAGGAGTAGATATCAAAGGAATTCTTCCTGAAGCCTTAGACAAGGGCACTAAAAATTCTCTCTGTTTTTCTGCTTTTCATTCATAAGAGGACCACTGGTAATTCTACCAAGCCTTTCTAATATATCCACAACAAGGCAAATGCAGAATGCACATCAGCTACCCTACAGAGACAGACTCCCAGCCCAGTCAGAGCTCCTGCCACTGCAGCTTCTTTAAGCAGAGGCAAAGTTTTGTGGCTGAGGTTGTGGCTGGAGAGACTGGAGAGATGGAAGCTGCTGCTTGCAATTGGAACTTGTCAGTGAAGGGCTCTCTCTCTCTCTCTCTCTCTCTCTCTCTCTCTCTCTCTCTCTCTGTGTGTGTGTGTGTGTGTGTGTGTGTGTGTGTGTGTGTGTGTGTGTAAGAAGCCATCTTGAATCCCCTGCCACCACATCTCTGAATTCCACTCTCACACTGACATTCTCTTAGGGAGTCTAGGAGCTGAACACACCTTGCTCTCCCCCCACCACCACCCCCGACTGTGACACATCCTGGTAAGTGGTCTGATGATGGCAGGGGAGTAAGAATAAAAAAACTCCAACTAGACCAAACTCCAGAATCCAGAATGAATGAGGAGGGAGCATCTTGTCCTTTTAAAGCAATTCAATCTTGCAGGAGTTAATGGACGTCTCTCAAGAGTGAATCAACCCTTCGATTGATTGGCAACACTTCCAATGACCTCCCATTATGTTCCACACCATTTTTAAAACTTTGGCTTTTATTTTTAATTTTCTGCATGTCCGTGCATGTGGGGAGGAGCATGTGTGCACATGTGCTTATGCATGGGGTATGTTTACATGATTACAGGTACCCACAATGGTCGGAAGAAGACATGGTGTAATGGTTTGTATGTGCAAGGCCCAGGAAGTGACACTGTTACGAGATGTGGCCCTTTTGGAGTAGGTGTGGCCTTGTTGGAGTAGGTGTGTCACTATGGGTATGGGCTATAAAACCTTCATCCTAGATGCCTCGAAGTCAGTATTCTGTTAGCAGCCTTCAGATGAAGATGTAGAACCTATAGCTCTACTTACACTATGCCTACCTTGATGCTGCCATGCTCCTGCCTTGATGATAATGAACTGAATCTTTGAACCTCTAAGCCAGCCCCAATTAAATGTTGTTCTTTATAAGACTTGCATTGGTCACAGTGCCTGTTCACAGCAGTAAACCCCTAACTAAGACACATGGAATGCCCTAGATCTAGAATTACTGGAGGTTGTGAGCTTCCCTACATGAGTGTTGGGAAATATACTTAGGTCCTCTTCAAGAGCTGTTAGCCCTCTTAACTGGTGAGGCATCTCTCCAGGCCCTAAGCTCCACCTTTAAATATTGTGTCACTTCTTAACTTCATACTGAAACCGAGCTTCAATCACATAAACAGCTGGGAGACAGACACACAAATCAAATCTTAGCATTGAAATTCTTTTTCCTTATTTTGAAGTATAGTGAGAACTCATACAGAAAAAGATGCTATTTATTAAATTTCCTTAGACCCTCCTTCAAATCAACTTCTTTGTGAAGCCAACTTTTAAAAAGGTTGTAAAACGGTAGAAGCTTATGAGGGAATTCTGTTGGAAATCCACCATGGTGGAAGAGAAGGGAGAGAATCCAACAGAATGATTGTCTAAAACATTGCAACAAAGTCCTTAGCCCATTGCAGAGGAAGTTTTCACTTAAGAGGACTCTCCAGATTCATTCTGTGCTGGAGAAAAGGAGTTAAGTCCTCCTACCTACTGCCCCATACCATGTTACTGGATGCTCAGAACTTTGGAGAAATGAGAACCCAGAGTTACAGTTCTCTTCCATTAAAAATACTTCACAGAGAGCCTGACACAGAGAACTTTGATCATCAACAAAGAAGAAGTACACTCTAAGCTCCCAAAGAATTTTCATGGCCAGAGATTCTTTCAACTCACCTAGAACAATGCAAATTCCTTTAGTTGGTGGGTTGGGAGGATAGTTTAAAACAATTTTCAAGATCATCTGTTATGTGTGCATTCATTAAATTTTAATTTCAGTATTATAGGACCGTAAATCTGTTGTGATGAGTTCTCAGAATTTAAACTCTAATAAGGTTCTCAAATTACCTTTGGCAGAGACTAGATCAATCAGTCATCCATTGATCCTATGAGCTTTAGTTGAGTGACTACTGTGCTCTGTGTGTTGAGTTATACAAACATACACACTGTTACTGCCTCCATGAACGTTTCAGAGTCTTGGCTCAAGTATTTGCCCTCAATGAAGCCTTCTCAATCCCAAATCCCACTCTTTAGCCACTATGTTCCTATGTGTGACATATTCTTTGTCTTAATATAAAGTTTTATATAAAAATCTCTGGTCTCAGGATTCTTTGGTCTTTGGTTGCTGCTGCAAATCAAATCTCTTTTCCTTGTCATTGTCCTCCCAGAGCCTATAGGCTAAGAGAATAACAAATTATGGGTGAATCATACCATCTACCTTACATAGTAGTTGATTATCAAAACATGGTGTAGCACTGACTGTGTGAGCAAACTATAAAAGCATCTGGCATTATACTGAGTAAAAGCCTTAGTAGTGCTGCCTGAGAGACTTGGGAAACATTCATGACAGGGACACATGAACAGACTTCTGATAGCAATGTAAACATTTGCTTGACACAGAATAGCATTAAGGGCTGGAGGCAATCACTCAGAAAGATAGAGTTGTGCCAACCCACAGTATGTTTAGCAATCAGATTAATTCAGGGTTTTTAGAACAAAGTGGGATGGAGCTACAGATACAGGTTATGATCATGAGCTGCGTAAAGCAAGTATTTCATGGGGGAAAGGCACTGAATGAAGTGGATCCAGGTTCTTCTAGTTCTAGAGCAACTACAAGAATGACGAGCTTCGATAGTAAACACTTCTTCACGTTAATCTGGAGTTGTAGCTAGTGAGATGGCCTGTGGCAGTGCAAGCTTGCACACATTTCAGTAGAACATATTTAAAATTTCAACAGCAACCAAAAGCCTCAATGCTCGTGTCTCATGGCTCCCAGGCCTTGCAGAAGCAAGACCACAGCCTAAGAGGACATGCTACCCATCATCCACAGCACACATTCAAAGCACACACTCTTTCTATGTGCTACATCACTTTCCAAATAAAAAATTATCAAACCCAAGAGGCACTGAGCCAAAAGACTGAGCCACCTGACAGGGGGATTTTCATACGACAGCTTCTGCACAAGCAAATTCGACAGGAAGCAGAGCAATGGGTCCCTTGGCATTGTTAGAAGCCCTCTGCAGAGGACCAGTAGAAAGTCAAAGGGCCATGGTTCAGACCTATAGAGGCCACTGTTAAGAGCATCAGTTGAGCTCAAAGGGTATCTCCAAGGATGTGAAGACATGTAGGAGAGAAGCAAATGCCTGACAAATTGGACAAAATTTATCAGTTTCTAGAGCAGGGTTCACCACAGCTACTGGGAGATGTATCTTATTTCCCAAAAGCATTTAGCCAAGTGAACGTCAGATTGCAATCCATCTGACTACTTAAACATTGTAATTAGAATACTGTGTGTGATGGATCCTGTCTAATCCTAGAGCTGAAGCAGGAGGATCACTGGACCATGACTGTCTACAAATAACTTTTCAAATAGGTTTTTCTTAGATTTTTTTTCAAAACTTTAATCAATTCTAGGATCTCTGAAGTTAGGGCTCTCTGGTTCTCCTTGTTTGTACAGCCTAACTTTTCTGTAAATACTACTTTCAGGTAAAAGTTTTTTGAAGTGTGAAAGCCCTGCCCCCCGATCATTTTCTCATAACCTGCACACAGTATGGCTTGGTGTTCCTAAGGCTTATTTCAATTGCACTCCATAGGATTATGTGGAGTGCTTCTGGTTGTCAAACATCTTAGTAGAATTACCTTTAGAAGTTAAAAGGCACGCTGTCACCATGTTTGTAAAACATGGAGTTTTCTTCTTGGCTGAAAATAGAACAGTGTTGAGATGTAAGAAGAACCCGTCCAGAAAACTCAGATCAATGCTAACAAGACACTGATTATAAAAACAATAAAAAACAGCAAGTGTCCAAAATTTGAAGGTGGTGCAGGAGTGGTGCTGAGACATTTAACTTTTTATTTAGCACTATGAATCTCAAACTTGACTGTGTAAACTAACAGGCGTAGAATAAACAATGCAGGAGGCTCTGACTAAACAGATGTCACTATCCTGAAGGAAACAATTACTTGGATAGATTAGGCTTCCTTTATTGAAAGGTTGTAAGCGCCCTTTTAAAATCCGAGCTTGTCTGAGGTTCCTGTCCTCTGAATTACCCTGGGTACCATTTAATCATTCTGCCACTCCCTCAGATCACTTAAAGCCACGTAGTAAAACCCAATCCTTCGTTGCTTTCCAGTTTTCCTAAACCTTTTCCCGTTCAGAATTTTGCTGTAGGGTTGGTTATGTCAGTCAGCTATCCATCCTTCTTAGACCCCAGTCCTCCCGAAGCCCCAAGGATAATGCTGTCACAGGATGGTCTTCTCATTCGTGCTTGAAGCTGGAAGATGACATGGCAAAGACTCGTCCCCCAGGGATTCAATCACTCCGCATCATCAACCAATTTCCCCTTGTGGTTCAGAATTAGGACGAGACTAACTGCTTCCCAGTTCCCTCTCTCTACCCCTGAGGGGTGAGATTATCAGAAATTGTGGCCTCGTTGAGTCATGTGGGCAGCAAAGCCCAAACCCGTAATCATCTGGGGCATATTGAGTCTCACTGACCGCCCCTTATCAGTTGAGAGGGAATGGAAATGACCAATTTCTCCCTCCTGAATTCTCATCAGGGCAAACCCACTAAAAATATTAACATAGTGAGTAGGGCTGGCTGGAGTCTCTGCTCTCCTTTTCCTTCCACCTCCCAAGGATGTCCTGGGGGGGCGGGGGTAGGGAGATTGTGCTGCAGTCCATAGGCTGGCTCTCACCTGACTTCTCTATTCTTAGTATATTGTTTCTCATAAATTCAGTAGAAAAGGTATTAGTAAATCTACAAGTTAGGAAAGATCTACGGGCATGGAGAGAGAGAGAGAGAGAGAGAGAGAGAGAGAGAGAGAGAGAGAGAGAGAAGTCTGAGGGAAATATATACATTTTTACTCCTTATTTAAATTGTCATGAGCTCAAACACAGTCTGGGGGTTACATTTTTTTAATTACAGAGGCTACATGATAAAATAATTTCTCAAAGACACATTGTTGGGTGTTCATTTGTTAATTGCTTTTCTTTTCCGGCCAAATACGTTAAAAGTGTGTCATATTTTAAAATGTAATGGAATAATGTATAAAGTCAAGAAAAAAATAGACATTATGGATGTTTTGACCCCCGTTTTATTAGAAGCTATCATTAGTAATTATGTTCCTCTAAGTATGTATTGATGGCACCCTGTGCACAGCCACAGAGATGTTATAGCATTTGGTCTGATTGAGTCAGATCCAAGCTCAGCCTCAAGATCTTCAAGTATATACATGAAGCCTCTGGCAAATATTTCTTATAAACTGCTGCAGTACTCTAAACACCACACTGCATACCAAATAAGGAAGAGAAGACACCAACCCCAACAGCGGGTAAAGGTGGACTGCAGAGGTTGGAACCACGTTTTCCTTGCTTTCTATCATCCTTGGCGAAGCTTCCCTAAGCACAAAGTCTGTACTTGTTACTGCTAGGTCTAAACCCAGCTACAGAGCATGGATTTTGAGGAAGGCAGCATGGATTTACTGGAGTAAAAAGAGGGGCCAGGGACAGTAAACTGTGAATGCCTTTCGGTGAGGTGACGGGGACAGGGACAAGCATGCAGGCCATGTGAGGTAACAGAAAGTGCATAGACCACCAAGGTTCAAACTCCAACTGGAATCAGCAAGATGACTTTGGATAATCCAAAGGAAGTGTGTCTTTAGGATCTACCAGACCCATGTGACTATGTACATTGGATTTTAAGTTCAGAACTATGTCTCTGCACAAAAGCAGATACGTATATCCTTGATAAGGTCTTAATATGAGACTTGCCTCTTGATGTGACCTACAGAGGAATCATTTGTAAGGGTGTGGGGTTTTTTGTGCGTTGGGGGAATTGTTTCTAGAGACTGAAGTTTTCCTCAGTTACTGTGGCTATTTAGTGTCAGGATTGGATACTGCAGTATTTATCTTTAAAATCCTACAAGCAATCTCATATCCAATGGCCCATGGAACATTTTTCTCACCAAGAGCAGCAATCCTCTGAGATAGCAAAGCAAGGCATTGGAAGAAAGGAATCGTTTGTTGGAACATTAAGTCTGCCTTGCTTAGAACAGAGGCCAGAATAGACACAAGGTTAGGAGGGTTTTGTGGGAATAATGTGAGGGAATTTATGAGCTAGTAGAAGTCAGATTTTTACTGGAAAAGATCAGTTCTTTAGATCTGACTTGTGCTGCTGCTGCTGCTGCTGTTGGTCTGGTTGCTGTTGTTACTGCAGTTGTTGTTGTTGCTATGGTTGTTTCTGTTGTTGTTAATGTTGTTATTGTTGATGGTGTTGCTGGTGTTGTTGGTGTTTTGCTCTCTAGAAAGAAGAGCAAACGGGGAAGCTGGAATACACACTATTGGTGCTCTGACCTATGTCACGTTCCCTTTATATAGTATCTCAATAATGACTCAAAGCAATTCTTTTCTCTAGGGAACTGCCATCTGGATTCGGGTGACACCCAATTCTGTAGCAGGTCATACAAGATGACTTGCCATGGAGAAGGGGTTGGAAGGGGTTGGCAACATGGTCCCCACTGCCTCAATAACACGACAGGTCAAGGCCAGACTTGGCTCTGCCAAGGTTCTTCCTAGATCCCTCACAAGTGTGGCCCACCGCAACCCCAGAGCACCATCTCAAGGAATCAAAAGCACAGGAATTATGCTACAGAATCTTCCTGAAAGGCTAAATACAGTCCAAGGCTAGTTGTATTCTTGTCTTGCCATAATTTTTATATTCTCTCTAGTGCAAGTAAATCATTTTCATGACAATGGGGACACAAACTCAGATGAGTAAGTACCTAAGGGCATCCTAGTCTGCTGAGACATTGGCTAAAATCTCTTGGGAAATTATTGTAAGATTACCAAAGAAGAACAAAAGTTCACATGAGAAAATACACATCAATGTCTAAGCAAATCAAATGGTGAAATTGAATTGTCACATTGACCTCAAGTGGGTCTAGTCAGTCCATGCTTATACACTGATTTTGAAAGATAGCAATTAGTTATTTAATGTGATACACCACACAAAATAGGGTCCATTTTGCTTCTGTTTCTCCTGAGTGGGAGGAAAACATTTCCTGATCCCTCTCCACTTCTATTTTACTGTAACTTGAACCTCCATGTCTAAAAGAATCCCACAGGTCCTTCTCAGATTTGAGCTGTCTTGACCATGGATGTCTGCCTGAGCTGGGCTAGCTTTTAAATAAAGTCAGCGTTGAGTGGAGAGCAGAGCAGTCAGAGGAAGGGAGCCTGGAAAGAACTGCTGTCAGGAGGCAAGTTCCCAGAAATCCCCGAGGGTGCAGCGTCCAGGAGATGGAATTGTAGTGAGGAGAGATGGGAAAGCATTCACAACAAGGCCATGCCACATGGACTACAGCACATTCTGGGTGGTATGGAAGGGTGGGTGGTGTAATTTAGGCTTTCTTCCTGCTCAGTCCCCGCCCACCATTTCCACACAATGAGGGAGTCTGTGTACACTTGGTGAAGCCATTTAAACTACCTTGAGTTCAGTCATCTGGAAAACACCAGTGTCAATCACACTGGAAGGCCTTTGTACATGCCACCTCTCCATGAAGAACACAGGCCCCTTCTCAAGACACTGCAGCTTTCGTGTCCTTTGCAGACCATCCCTCTACTCACCCAAAAGGTGAGCTTTTCACTCCATTCCTGGCACTTTCCCTGCTCATTGGCTACAGCTGTACAACATAACTTAGCATAGTGCCTAAGGAATCAATTCACCTGTCCTCCATTCATGCAATCTCTTGAGGGTAAAAGCTGGTCCTTCCTCATGCTGTCTAACTCGCCATTCCTCCCACTGCCCCACCTCACACACACACATCAGTTTTCACACAGTTTAGTGAATCCTGATACACTGAATAAGTCGTTATGATGCCATGCTTTGTCTTCATGGCCTTCTTTCTCCACAAATTTCTCTCTCTCTCCCCTCCCTCCATCCCTCTCTCTGTCTTTAATTTCTAAACTTGTTTAATCTCTGCTTTTAAAAGCTGTTTTCTTGGCCGGGCGGTGGTGGCGCACGCCTTTAATCCCAGCACTTGGGAGGCAGAGGCAGGCGGATTTCTGAGTTCGAGGCCAGCCTGGTCTACAGAGTGAGTTCTAGGACAGCCAGGACTACACAGAGAAACCCTGTCTTGAAAAACAAAAACAAAAACCTGTTTTCTTGGCTTTCCAACTTGAGCCCGGCAGAATGGCTCCCGCAAAGAAGGGTGGCGAGAAGAAGGGCCGTTCTGCCATCAACGAGGTGGTGACCCAAGAATACACCATCAACAGTAACACGCGCATCCAGGGAGTGGGCTTCAAGAAGCGTGCTCCTTGGGCACTCAAAGAAATTTGGAAGTTTGCCATGAAGGAAATGGGGACTCCAGAGGTGCGCATCGACACCAGGCTCAGTAAAGCCGTCTGGGCCAAGGGAATAAGGAATGTTCCATATGCCGTCCGAGTACGTTTGTCCAGAAAACGTAATGAAGAGGAGGATTCACCAAACAAGCTCTACACATTGGTAACTTCCGTGCCTGTTACCACATTCAAAATCTACAGATGGTCAATGTGGATGAGAACTAACCTGAATATCAAATAAAGTCGCAGTACTGCCTCTAAAAAAAAAAAAGTCTTTTCCTTTATTGAAAATATATTGTTTTCTTGTTGAAAGCCACACTAGCCCCACGTTCGGGCGGCCAAAAATGTTGAGAACCGCACTAGCCCAGGTTCAGGCGCCAAAAATGTTGGGGCCTAGGCTGCCCCACTTTGGGTGGCCTAAAATGTTGCGGCCCGAGCAAAATGTTGAGGCCCGGGCTGCGGCCACTGTATCCCGGCCCAAGCTGCCACTCCAGTCCTCGGGTCGGGGTTCAGCAAGAGAGAGAGTGAGGCCAGACAGAGTGTGATTCAATCCTGTTTATTCTTCAGTCTCCCTGAAGTGTCTGATTCTCTCATCGTCTGCCTCTGCCTTTTATATGTCTCACTTCTAAGCCACGACTTCAGGCCACGCCTTTAATCATGCCCTTAGGTCTTGTCTCTAAATCTGATCTCTACACTTCTAAGTCACACTCTTAAATTACACACCTTTAATCTCACACACCTTTAATCTCACACACCCAAGGTATCTAAACCAAGATTATCGGAGTGTGCTCAGCTGTTGTAGGCTATTGTAATCCAAGTCTCATGTCAGGGTATATGGCTCAAGATGGCTGCTAAGCTGATAGCCGCTTTCTGCTAAAAGTTGGCCCCCAACATTTTCTTACATAATACATCCTGACTATGGTTTCTCCTCCCTCTGCTCCTCCCAGTTCCTACCTACCTTCCTTCTCATCCAGACACACTGTTTCTGTCTCTCATTAGAAAACAAACATGCTTCTAAGGAATAGTAATAAAATAAAATATAATAAAATAAAAATAAAACCAACCAACAGACAGAAGGGAAAGAGCCCAAGAGAAGGCATACGAAACGGAGCTTCACCTGTTCACAGACTGGGCATCCCTTAAAAAGACAAAACTGGAGGCCATAATATACAGTCAAAGGACCTGTAGGATAAAAGAGAAAAAATATAAATAAAATAAAATAATTAAATGATAATTTAAAAGAAAAGGATAAGAAAGGCCCTGACCCAGCATTATAAGATAAGGAACCACCTGAGATACCATTGCGTCCATTTTCCATTGGCTGTCAACTTCTGAGCATGTAACCTGCCCTGAAGAGTAGGTTGTTTCTCCAGTGACACGCCCACAGAGGGGACCACGTTTAATTTGCAAGTGATTACTAATTAAAGAGTGCTTCCAGGTTGGGCATGGGGCATGTGTTCACTTCTCCATTCAGTTCTAAAGTCTCTCACTTCATAATGTCTGGCTGTGCGTCTCTGCGTTTGTTCCCGTCTCTGCTGCAGGAGGAAGCTTCTCTAATGATAGCTGAGCAAAGCACTGTTCTGAGTCCCTGGCTGGAGTGGCCTGTGGGTTCCTAGAAAGCTCCGGTTGACTTTGGGGGCTGCTTCCCTGGCTGGGGGCAGGGAGGTACTGACTCCACTAAAATCTTTAAAATTACATTTAATGATTGCATTGCTATAAAGATGAATATAGTAATATTCAAAAAACCATTGTATTTGACCTAAAAGTTTGCTTTATTATTTGATTTTTAAAAATGAATCACTCTTATTGTTCCTAAAAAAAAATATTCTGGAGCCTAACATTGGGCCTGCTGAGGAGAATGGGCAAGCGGGATCTTAACTGCACGGCCCAAGCATTGAGCAATGGAAAATTTCTGGTAGATATTTACTTTTAATTATATAAGGTGAGTTAGTTTTCTTTCACTCCTGTTTGAGTAAGAAATAAATCTTTGATTATAGGTTCCTTTGAGTTTATTTTTACCCCCTTAGTTATCTTTTAATCCATAAATGATATCACAAGAAATTTAATAGAAATGATCATAAAAACACCATTCGGTCCATTTTGAACAGCAATTTGCCGAGGATGGTCAAAATTATCATTGGCAAGGCACCCTACTGTTCTTTGAATAGAATAAGAGAAGTACATTAAAAATCAAAAGGAAAAAATTAATTTTATATATAGCATGAGGAATGATGATTTCAAATAGCACTGTATATTATTAGTTCACAACTGCTATCTACAAAATGTCAAGGATATTAGATTTCAGATGGTAGATGAGGGCTTTCACTGCAAAGGGGGTTTTAATAAATATTAAGCATAAAAGTATGAAGGGATGATGAAGGCTTGGTAGTTAAGCATTGAACACGCAGACAAGGGTCCATCTGACAAGAATTAAAGACACAAAAAGTGCCCAAATGCTCCTGACAAGAGGGCTGAACTCTGCTGTGCTTCAAGGAGGGAAAACATCTACTGAAGAAATCCCTCTTAGTCATTTATATGTTGCTAGAAGGACTGCATATAAGAATATGTCTGATTCTAGAGACAAAGGGGTTTTAGAAACAAGACAGGTTCTTAGCAACCCACTCCATTTTTATCTTCAAATATAATGCTTTCAACGTCCCTGGAAATCAACCAAATAGCAATGGCTGCAGTATTCTCAAGAGAAACTCGGCGATACAGCACACGGCCCCTTCTGTTGACTCTAATCCCAATTGTTGTACCTTTGGGTCCAGCAGAAAATGTGTCACTCTCCCCCCAGAACTTCACAGAGATGGAAATCTGTATGTATAGCATTTGGAAGGATAATTGGTTGAACAAGCTTAATTCAGCTTCCAGACAACCTTAGGCACCCAGAATGTCTTAAGCTTTGTCCTGTTTTGTTTTTTGTTTGTTTGTTTGTTTGTTTTCTCCTAAACTATTGATGACAAACATCATTCAAGTGGAACAGACACTGGACTGAATGGAGAGTTTTCCATCAGGGAGAGCTGAGTTTGGATCCTGGCTCACACATTTCTTAGTGTCTACATGAACTCAGAGAGGAAGCTCAAACCTTTAAAGTTTCATTTCTCAGTTCCAAACCCTTGACCACTAGTAGATAGTCAGTATAGGACAGCTGTGTCCCCCTCCATATGCTGACCATATTCTAACATTTAAATAATCCTGAGAGGATAAGAGTGAATATTAGTTATTACATAGCACTTTGCAATAGGACACAATGTTTATCACTACCTTTAAAGTGTTCAGAAACTGCTTTGTCTCCTTCTGCAGTTGCTTTTTAACTATTTCTGCTTCTATGTTCATAGTGATAGATACTTCACATCGCTGTCAGACTTCTATAGATATTTCTTCATCTTTCTTTATTTAGTCTTCTCTGGGTAGGCCAACAAACAATAGTTAATAACATGTCTAATTAAAATAAGCACCTATGGAATAGTTTGACATCATCTTAAACATTTCCATGTCAAAGCCTAAGTTATAGCACATGCACTTTTTAGGAGTTATTATGACCAGGACTACTAAAGAATTGAGACTCTCTGGGACCTGAACTAGACAATAGATGCGAGAAGAAATAAGTACGCAGATGGATGCATGCATACAAAGATAAGTGGCAGATGGATGCATGCTTGCATAGAGAAGCACAAGATTGGTAGGAAGGACCATAAATAGGCAGAAAGGCAGGCAGGCAGACATGAAGGTAGACAGGCAGGCAGGCAGAAAGGCAGGCAGGTAGGTAAGTAGATGGATGGGTAAATAAGTAGATAGATGAATAGATAAATAGATAGGCATATTTTCTGTACTATGAACTAAAAATTTCATAGTTTTGCAATGAAAGATACTTTAGGCAATCTATAGCCCTTAGGTAATAGAGTAAACTCAGTAAAATAAGACAAAAATCATTTAATCTGACCCATTTCATCACTGGATGATTAAACAGATAGAAATGACAACACACAAAAACATGAAAAATAGACACACGCTAGCTTTACAAATCTGATTGATCAATGCTGTCATATACGTAGATGATGAATACATTTGCAGATGTATCTAGTAAGGCATTATTTAAATGTTTGCCTGCAGGTGGACGCCTCCTTTTCCCAGGGTCCCCATTATTATGCTTTCTCCGATGCCTTTGAAGATCTGGGCCTCTGTGCAAGGATCTCATTTGTGAGCTTTGATCCCAAATTGTCCTGTGATTTATTGTTATGAGACTCAAAGTGCTTTCTCAACAATGCCTTGCCTGGTTCTTTATGACTGGGCAAAAATAAAATAACTTTGCTTATATTTTATTGTGGTGAGTCTACAACATGTCACTTACTGATACTTCTGAGTGAAAAAAAAATCTATATAAAGTTACTCCCCGACTGGATAGGCTGTTTGGATTCTTTGATGATTTGTTTAGATATAGTTCCAGTTTCTACATAGCTATAAGATTAGAAAAAAACTCAAATTTGCATCATATTATTGAAATATCAAATATGCAATTATTTATTTTTCCGTATCTAGAAAAACAATAGATTTGGTGCATATTGGCTGAAATTGCTTTACAGCAATATACCACCAAATATCACAGTTAAAATAAGAAATATGAGGCTGAGCAGAAGTCCCAGTGTTTAAAGCACTTTCTAGGCAAGTGTGAGGACAAGAGTTTGTATCCCCAGAATGGATAAGTGACTCAGCAGGATGCTCAGCTGTAAACCCCCTGCACAGGAGGCAGAGACCTTGAATCCAGGAGTAGAATGGCTAGCCAGATTGGCCAAATTGGTGAGCTCTGGGTTTCATTCAGTGATCCTGCCTCAATACATGAGGTGGAGGCACACTGAGGAAATCTAATGTGAAGCTTGAGCCTCCATGTGCCTGTACACACACATGGATATGCACCCATACACAAAGAGGACTACCCATGCCTACACACATGCATACCATACACATATAAAAGAATGGGAGAAAACCAAACATTTATTGTCTCAGATATTTGTAGACCAGGAATTTGTATGGTACACTTGTGCTTCAGGCTCAAGTTCGGTCAAGCTGCTGTTGGAGTTGGAGAACACCCTTCTACTACCTTCTGACTGCAGGAAAGACATAAAAAATCCAGTTCCAAGCTCAGCTCACTTGTGTGATTCTCACCATGAAGGCTTCTCTATAGGCTTTTGGGTATCAAGACACAGCATCAGGTCAGGAGAGAGGCAAGAGATGCAGGCAGAGGCTGGTGAGTAATTGCACAGAGCCACAGAACTCAGAGGGCAAAGACCATTACATTTTTTTAAAACTGTCTTTCAGAAGGACATCACATCACTCTTTTTTTTTTCTGGTTGTTTAAAGGGCATCGTTGCTTTATCTCTATTCAAGAAAGGGCAGGATGCATCAAGAGTGTGAGTGCAGGGAGTCCTCCGGGATTCCCTGCATAACTGTCAGAGGATCAAGATGTCTTACACTCACTCAGATTTTGCTGATCCTCATGGTTTCCCCATGCTATGCCTTTTACTTTTAAGCTTCACTGGTGATGTGATCCTACTATAGATAGCATCAGGAACCAGATACCAATCACATGCTCTGTATACAGCATAGAAAGATCCTGGTTAGGCCAACCCCATGGAACACTCACTGAAACACAGTCTTTTGTTTCATAAAGACATATATAGCACTCTTTAGCTGCTATGATGGAGCGGACCCTAAGCTACATATATTTACATATATTGTTGATAATTTTCATGCATACCTAATATAAGGCCCTGTCACTCCAAGTCACAGAGGTGGATGAAATCAAGGAAATAACACATGGCCTATGCATTGAGAATGGAATCAGGATTAAAACTAATGCAATGGAGAGTTGCTTCTTAACTCCTGCTGTGTCAACAGGTACACCATTGCATGCCTTGTCACTGTGGATTTTCCCATAATATGTTTAGTAAACAAACACCATAGTTTTAAAACACTGAAGGGCATTACATATACTACTGATTTCCAAACAGCAATAACAATATACATTCTATACTTGTCTACAGTAACAATCAAAAATTCAAAATTAAATGTGTGTGAATTTATGTGTATGAGTGTGCCTATGTATGAGAGAGAGAGAGAGAGAGAGAGAGAGAGAGAGAGAGGATGAGCTGACATAAATCCTGTACAGTTTGTGTGTTGAAACTCTAACCCCCAGCACCTTAGACTGTGACTACACTTGGAAACATCATCTTTAAAGAGGTTAGTTAAAAAAATACCCTAAGAGTAGAATTTAATTTATTCTTCCATAAAAGAAGAAATTGAATGTTCTGAGACACCAAACTTACCAACACAAAAGGTTGTAGAGACCATCAGAGGATACAGTGAGAAAGCAGCCATCTGAACACTCAAAACTGAGGCCTCGGGAGACATTAAATCTAACAATACTTTGGTCTTCACACCATCCTTCAGAATTCATAAATAATTTCTGTTGTATGAAACCCATTCCATCTATTCCTAGAGAAGCAATCCCCCCCCCTCTCTCTCTCTCTCTCTCTCTCTCTCTCTCTCTCTCTCACACACACACACACACACACACACACACACACACTTATAACATGAAGAGCATGTGTTTAGTATAAGCACATTCAGACTGTCAGTGACGCTTGCGCCATGCTGACCAGGGCAGCTTTAGAAAGCAAAGCTGTACGTGCATTAGATCATAGTTTTAGGCATGTGGATCCAGCACAGTGGGGAAGATGGCAAATACTGCCAGGCAGTGGGGACTTGTGCAGGGGGTCATTCACATGGCAGTCACCAGAAAGCAAAAAGCAGGCTCTAGCTAGATTTGGCTGTGACCTAAAAAGACCTACTTCACCAGCTAATCACCACCTCCTGAGGGTCCCACAGCCTCTCAAATACCATAACCAGGTAAGGAACAACAGCACAAGATTAAATAAGATTTTATTTTATCTCACAAGATAAAATAAACTTGCTACTAATTATTGTTATATTTAATATTTTCCACCCTAGAAGTATCAGGGCTAGCAAGTGAGTGTTATGCTTACTTTCTTCATTTGCTAATTTTTTTTTGTTGTTCAGAGCATCTGAGGTATTTTTCTGTGAGGGCATAAGGAAAGAGAATTACACCGAGACTCAGGCAAACTGGCTTTAGTCCTGGCTCTGCCACTTATTTCCGGCACCATGACCTTGGGCGATCCGCTTAGGCTTCCTAAGCCGGTGAGTCTTATTTTTCTACTTGAGCTGAGATTTCTGGAGTATCTTCTACAGGCCAGACTGCACTGATCCCCTTTGCATAAATCATCTCAATTTGTAAAATGTGATAACAATGCCACCTAGCAGGGTTGCTGTGACGACCACGGGGGTAATACATATGCAAGGGCTTAGGAGAATGCACACCATACCGGGGTGTGCCGTTCCTGTTTTCCACATCAGTGCCTCCAAATGATAAAACTGTAATTTTGACCTTAGAAGCAACTGCTCATCTAGTTTTAGTCTCTAGCTAAATGATCCAGAGGTAATTTCAGAGTTATACAGATCTCCTCCAAGCTCGGCTTTAAACCTATTGCCTCCCTGCTACAGAAGCAAACAGACTTCCAAACTTGAATAATATCTAGCATGCTCACAGGATGCATACTTCTACAATCTAGCCTGAAACTATCTTTCAGATTTATTTCCCATTATGTATTCAGCATCAGGTTTTCAACAAAGGGAACATGTGGCCTTCTTCCTACTCAACTCTGGGACTTCAGGCTCAGGAGGTAAAATGCTTGCCACACAAACAGGACCTGAATCCAGATCTCCGGCACCCTTAATAAGAAGCCAGCAATTGGTGTGATCCCAGCACTGGGAAGGTGGAGACAGGGATTCCTGGTCTAGACCAATTGGCAATGCCAATTTCAATGACAAAACTTGTCCCAGAAAGAATCACATGTAGAGCAATTGAGAAAGACACTCAACATGAATCTCTGGCTTTTATGAATATACATGTATGTATGTGAGTGCATGTGTACACACACAGTAGAATCATATTCAAGACAGTGATTCCTTTTGTCTTGTGCTTAGTAGAACTTTCTGTCTCTAGCAGTTTTAGTTCATGGTGCTCTCTAAGCAGAGAGCACCCAGTATGGAATATGATGTGTTCCAGACCTTATAAGTTACAATGTTTTCCTTCCCTATATATGGTCACCATATATGCTGACCTTTTTGGGGAACCCCAGTCATTGTCTGTGATATGATATAAGTACATTCCCAGTGCTCAGAGTGCATTTGTTGAGGCTCTGTGTTATGGCAGAACCTGTGGTAGGAAGGATGAACAGTACAGACAAAGCACATCTTCCCTGAGGGAGTTCCCAGTCGAACGTAGAGGTCAGACAACACATCAAGAAGCATTACGTCTCAGCTACATTATGCAAAATCCTCCATGTGGGTATCTCTAATTCTATGCTTGTATCCCAGCACCAGCAGTAAACCATCTAGAATTTATAGCGGATAGAATAACGTGTGTATTAAAAGTGTTCCATGGGACATCCATTCTGTTCAGCACTTTATTTGCAGCAGTCTAAATGATCCTATGCATCAGTCCTTTCGATATTTTCCTGTTGCTGTTCCTTACAGCATATATACAGTATATAGTATTTCCTCAAGAGTTTCTACTCCAGGCACACTGGCCTGTCAATACCCCTCAACAAGCCTGGTTCATGCCCTCCCCCCTTTTCACTGGCCTCTCTCTACCTAGAAAGATGTCAATCCCTGCTTGGCCAACCCCCCACATCCCTTAGATCCTGGCTCAAAGGTTTCCTCTTCAATGGAACCTGAGCCACTTGTGCTTAACTTGCTATGTGGCCACATTACTTTACTCTCTTCATCTTCTTACATGGAGTTTATCCTTTCTCCTGTGACTTCTGTACACAGCTTAATTTTCAGCTGTTAGGTGGCCTCCTTTAGCTCCAGGACAGGAAAAAAAAGGAATGTCCTTTGTCATTCATTGATATCGTCTATAGATCTAGAAGAGTTCATAAAGAAAATATGGCCTCAGTGTTTGGCTTTCTAACTTCTAAACTCTTCAAATACCTCACCCAGCATTATAAAGTCAGGAGAAATCTAATAATAATTTATCAATGAGTCATTTTCTGCCTCTTTACCTCTTCAACATTTTCAAGGGGTAAGTTTCTATTCTTAGTTTTAACCTTTCATGTATACAATTGTATATATTTTAAATAAGGTATGTATGCATGTCTGTGTATGCATATGTGTGTGCATGTGTCTCTATGTGTGTTTCTATGTGCCTTTCAGTACTTCAGGTATTATTTTATAAACATGTGCTGTTTTAAGGAAAATCTTTGCTTTTAACTTTAACAAAAGTCACCTAAGAGTACACTAACTTCGTGGTCTGCAGGCCTCCTTTTTGTACTTAAGGCATTGACAGATACGGTGGGTATTTGTTGTTGGCAAAACAATACATTTAAAAATATATTAAAGAGGTAAAAATCAATGCAACTCAGCAAATAATAAATGGGCACCTACCTTCTGAAAGTGTTTACAGGTTTTACAAAGATGGAAAAAATACTTCTGCTCTAAAATTGCTTATAACCTCTTGGGTGAGAGAAACAGAGAGACAGCTCAGTGTAAAACAAGACAAATGAAGGAAGCTGCCGAAAGCTACAAAGTGGGATGGAAGAATCAGTGAATTGTGACCATCTCAAACGAAATATTCATCTTTCTGTGCTCTCTACCAAGCCCTGCCTTGCGCATGCTCCCCACCGTAAGCAGGTTAATATTCAATTAAACGGAAAGTCAGTCCATTATCTTGTTCCGCAAATTCCTCCACCGAGAAGCACCTAGTCTTCATCCATCCTTTCGTGCACTTTGCAGTGTCTGTGTGGCATGAAGGCAGTGTGTGTAATAATTGAAGCCAGACTTTCAAGCCTATCGTAGTCATTTACTTACTTGACCTTCTGTTCCCCACCCTCTCCCAACCTTGATGGATTAAGACAGGGTCTACTCTGAGTTCCTTTTCGAGAAGTTACGCCCAAGATGACTGATTGACAAGTGGAGCTTTTTTTTCTTTTTCTGGGGGAAAAAATATTTCCAGGGTCACGCTCCTTGTATTTGCAAAGAGCTCTGAAGGCTCCAGAGACTGAAGAGTCAAGATTGACTTCTTGCTGATGGTGGCAAACTTCCCGACAGGACAAAGCCGAAGAAAAGCAAGACGGAGGCTGAGATGAACAGCCAACTAAGACGTTTCAAAATGGGAAAGTTAGATAATCTACTGGAACCCGTAGTCATTAGCTCGAGGCTGCAGAAACTGACGGACCTCAACCCCAGTCAAAACAGAGGTTGCAATAACAGCTGCCAAAGGAAGGGGGGATCACATCTCACTGTGAAGATGGCTTTCTTGTAAAAAGACCCCAAAGCCTCCTAGGGTTTCTATTGACTTGTCATTTCTCTTGCATTCTAATCCACATGTCTGGGGCAGGGGCAGGAGAACCATATTTCTAACACTCGTATTCATATGCCAACAAACTATATCTGGGCTCTAATACTCATCTTGACTTATTCATAAGGGCCTGCAAAATTCATGCTTCCATGAGGAAATGTTTTAGCTCTTCATATCTCTTTTGCGGTCATTTTGAAAATCCGAATGACTAAGAGGTAGGAATTTCATCTTGCATCCCTTCACGGAGCAGGGACGACTTCTAGACACTTTCGGTCTTCATTTCTAACAACAAAGTCTTGGAATTTGAAGAGGGATATTTTTATCCCTGAGAAATAATCTTCTTTAGAGAAAAAAAATAGCTGGGGAAAAAAAAACTAGTTATATTGGTATGTGTTTAAGCCTTTATATTGAGATGGGAGATTATTAGCATAGTGGTTTGAGAAAATAAGTAGGATTCCTGTTTAATGAAACCCATTTTCATTACTGCCTGGCTCCGTGACTAGATAGCCAAAGGCAGGAAGAGAAACAGAAGCGGGAGTGGTGCTGTCTGAGAGGCTGAGAGGAATGAACTGATTACTCTAAAATCATAGGAGGCAGGGTGAGAAGCTGGTGGGTTACTTGGACACCAGGAAGGAATGCAGAGGTCCCGGAGAAGATGCTGTGTAAAGGCTCAACGCCAATAAGATTCAACGGCGCATCTGACAGAGAATGGTTTTCTAACCCAAACTGCCTAATAAGGTCTGGAGGCTTGCTTTTTCCATAACTGTATTACCAACAAGCATGACTTGTACATCAGTGAGCATGAAAACAGTTGCATCTCACACTGTGATTCTTGGGAATTTGTGTCACCTTGGACAAACTCTTGTTTATAACCAGAGTTCAGACTCGAGAAAGCTATGTGGTTGTTTAACTTTGCAAAAATAAGAAAGTAGCAAACACACAGGCACCATGAATTGTTAATAAGGACATACGTGGGCATTTAAAGAAGAAAATTCCACTTAGGAGCGTACATTTAGGGAGTAGTCTTTAAACATAGATGCAAGCCAACCAGAGGTATAAGATATAACTTGTTCCTCAAAAAGACAGTTTTCAGCATGGCAGCCCTCCCTGTCCAGCTCTAAAATCTAAAAGGTAAATACAATTCCCAAGTGGCAGAGGCATATTAGCAGGTGTCACTCAATAATTTATGTAAAGGGTACTGAGTCATTCAAACAAATAAAGTAACAGAAACGGAAAGCAGCATAAACTTTTACATCTACGTATCCTTCACAATGCCCTAGTTGTCAAGCAAGATTTGTACGGAAGTGTTTTCCCCATAAATCATTTTCCCAAACATAAAGTTAGAAATCTCTGTGCCCTGAAAAAAACATCAGGAAGAGCCACACTATATAATTAGTGGAGAATGGAGTTGTACTCGTCACTCTCTAATACCAACACTGTCATCCAAGCCTCCAAAAACATTCCATCAAGCCGTTCCATTGTTTACAAATCAGGTGCAGCCCAAGTACCGCAAGGTTATCCTGTTCTTCAGAGAAGCTCTGCTGTTCGGCTTAACGTCCCAGCAAACTGGAGCCGCGAAGATCCCAAGGCCCTCTCCGTTGTTAATCTTCCCGCTCCAAATTATGCTTGCTGCTTCTAGATTTCCTGCTACATTGGCTCTTTTTCAGGTGGAGATGACAATTCTGAGGTCACACTGGGTCTTCAGTGGCAAGCTGACAGTGGGACATGGCTGTTTGAGCTAAGTCACTAATAAGTGAACCCGTGGAGTGCCGTTTCATTAGCGACTGGATCATTAAAAGCATCACCTCTGCGACGCACTCATTGTTCTTTGCCCAGCCTGGCCCCTGCCTTGAAGCCTTAAAAATAAAGAAACCATGCCAGCCTCATGAAGCTCTGGGACCAGCTAATTAGTGGCCCCCTTCCTGCCGCCCTTTCCTTTCTAGGGCACAGGCAAGAGTTCCTCCCCACACCCTGTAACTGTAACTATGAATGGACCTGTTTTTCTGAGAAAGGAAAAGAAGGTAGGAGATAATGAAGCAGATCAGGAAGCAAAATTGTGCAAGTTCAGGGGTTAGAATCGGTAGCCATAATGTTGGGACTTTTTGATTGATCTTAAAAGTTGCTGTTGGAGACTCCAGCCCTGGGAGAAACAAACAAACAAACATCATTTACTACTTTCTGTCTCTGTAAACTGGGGGAGATCCTTGCTGTTTTCCAGACTCCCTTTCCCTTGTGAAATGGGCACCAGGATGTTAAACAATGGACACAGAGAGTCTATTTCATGGATTATAACTCACAATAATCACTTAACACAAATGCCTACATACTACTACTGTTTGCTTCAAGTTTTTTTATTAATATCCTTAAAATAGACAAATATTTGTTTGCTAGAAAGTCTACTGGAATATTACGCATCACCGAATGCCTATATGCCTTCAGACTGAGTTTTGTCTCTCAACTCTGTGAAGCCAACTGATCCTTCTCTTCTGGAGACACTCTCTGATCTATCCTATCTCCTCTTCAGATCAGAAGGCCTGTAGAGGCAGCTAGGACTGGAAACAAAGTCTCGTGCTCTCGAGAAGGCTGTCATCCGTGCACAGAACTGAGACCAGCAAAATCAACACAGTGTGGACTAGATAGACGCTCTGCTAGGAAGTTCCCATTTGTTCATGCAACACCTACTATTTAAAACCTTAACTATGTATTTCATGCAATGGTTGAGCAAGGCATAAATTCATTACAATTGCAATTAACTCTGGTCTTGGAGCTGTTTTTCCTAGGGAATTATCCTTTGAAAACCAGTGCTGTTTCATAACTAACATGTATTTGTGCATATGTACGCATGCATGTGTGCATGCATGTATTTAAATACTTACACATATGTACAATTTGAAAATAAGCACTCTTTATATCTCAGATTCTATGGATCATGGGGATAGTCTTGCTTCAGATTCTTAGTGGGCTATGTAAGGCTACCAGCTTGAGGTCATGTTTTATGTCACTATTCCTTGCCTTTCTTTGAAGTCCAGAATGAAGCTGCAACTGGGATGTAGAACACGCTAAGCAGAGGAGTCCAACGTGCTCAAACCCAAACTCCAAGTGGATGTACAGGATGCACAGGTCATATCTCCTAACAGCCAGTAGATTAAAGGAAGTCACACAGCCAAGTCAATCATTAATAGGACGGGAAACTTCATCTCTAAGGTTTTGCAAAGACACATGACACACATAATCAGTACAACAACAACAGCTACCACAACAACAACAAACAAGGAAGGAGGAATTCCGTATACCTCAGGTGATAATCATGCCCAAACCTGAAATACTAATAAGGATTAGCATTAGCAGAGTAGAGGACGGCTTGGGACTAAGACATAGACAATTATTTTCAGACACTACTTTCTGTGCCAAATTTCTAAGACAGAGATACTAACCAATCACCCTTTCATCTTCCTGCCATGCTTCTTGAAGTGATGGGACTTAGTTTCCAGTGACTGTATGGAGAGAGAGGGAACATTCTATTTCTAAAGAGAATTCTTTAAGCCCTGAGGAAGCATAGAAGAACCGTGGGTGTGTTACAAATGGCAGCACTTACTCTCCTTAATTGAAATGTATGAGTCCTGAGGAACAAGGGTAAAAGTAGGATTTGTCTATCTATCATAGTGACAAATGGGCAGTTTATCGCTTATCATCTGCTCAGCACTGCAGGAAAAGGGTGTAAGTTCAGAAAAATCTATTTCCCACAGAGCAATTATCAATTTTAATATTAAATTTTAAAATGATTTTTAATTTATCAACTGGTCCCCGAATTCGGGATTGGAACTGTCAGATCTTCGCTGTAGATAATAGGGCTGGCAGCAGGTCACATCCAAAGTCCATAGATAATGAACATTTTGTAAATCTGTACTGCAGCTTTTTCTTTATTCCTCGTTGTAAATTAATTGATCTTCTTGCCATTAGGGAAACCATCAACTGTTAACATTTCTTTCTGTCTTTTTCCCTTTTTGGTTCAAATGCAAAGCCAAACATTTCTAAATACAGCCCAATTTTAACTAAAAAAGCCATTGTCCTTAGAAGAGTATCATCCCCCTGCCTCACTGAGATGAAAAGATCTGGCTTTGATGCACTGTAGAAAAAGGCAATAAAACAGGGCTGAGTGACTGTAAGGTTCTTAGAGGTCAAAAAAGTATTGGTCTCCTTTTGCCCTCCATTCCTTTGAGAATGGAGCTTCATTCAACTTTATCATTTAGTGGCTAAGAGAAAATTCTACATTCAGTAAAACCATGCATGCCCAACAAACCTCATGCATGGGAAACTAAGGACGTCATGAAGACCATAGCACACTGATCAGACATGAGTCTACAAGGTATCCAAAAATCTCTGAGCAGGTCAGAAACGAGCTGCATCTTACTGTGTTTTAGCAGAACATTGTCTTCCCCTGGTATAGAATAGACAAGCTTTCATCCACTCTTAGATACCACAGCACCAGTGACATCTAAAATGGTTCCTTCTTCTGCAGGACCAAGGTATGTTTCCTACCCAGGGCAGAAATGGTTCACTCCAACCAGCTCTAAGAGAATATTTCCAATGCAATGATTTAATCTTCCTTCACTTGTCAGATGATCTGTCTGAGAAGTCATAATCTGCAGAAAATTAGACCTAACCACATAAATTCTGAAACTCAAATTTGCCCCATGTACTTTTCAGGGTTACTCTGATAGTGATGAAAGTCCTTCACATGTACAAGAACAGAATAAATTGATTGGTAGATTATTGTCAAGATTTATGACTACTGAAGGAAGTTCCTTATACCAGCTATTTTCTTTGGCAGAAAGAAAGTTCTTATCATATTATCTGGAAGTGAAGACATCCACCTAAACAATTAGGCATAATTTTCTCCCCAAATTAATAGAACTTTCTAGAAATAATGCTCCCAAAGATATATACATCTTCTGTTCTAAGTCATCATCTCCAACACTTTGCACAATGACTTGCAGAGGAGGTATTAAAAATATGTCCTGGATGAATAGATAAATGTTTTAAGTGTATACATTATGAATAGCTAAATGTATACATGACAACAAAGCCAGCCCAAATGTTTAATAACACAAAATAATGCAGATCTGCCCAAAGAAGAGAAAACTCAGCCATCTTGTAGATGGTGTAATGCTTCCCCCAAAAGGGTAAAATTAAAGACCAGTTTCTCCCCACCCCAGGGGAAGAAAAGATCAATGCCAGCAGCCCAGCAGTCCCCCAGAAGCCCCACAGTGTGATGCAGACCTGGCAGAGGAGGCAAAATTGAGGTGAGGAAATAGATTTCACTTGTGAGCTTAAAGTAGTGATTATAAGCAATAGGGAAGAAGTAATTATTTTTTTTAAATGGTAAGCACCACCCAGACAATGTGTCAATCTTCTATTTAAATGTAACTGTGTGAAAGGTAACTGTTTGCTGGGCACATGGCTTTACCACTGTGAATGTCTTGAGTCTATTCCAGTGGGAAAGAGATATTTTAGGAGTCAGGTAGAATTAATTAGGCAATACATTGCTGGTTGTGCTCTTATCTATGGGAGGAGCATAATAAAAAGACCCCTCTGCTCTCCCAAGACAACACCTTTCTAAAAGCTCTCATATGGTCAGATTTCAAGACCCTTTGTGCAAAATTGAAGAGAGAAGCCTTTGCTCCATCAAGACTTTCAGTGACATTTTTCATTTAAAATTGTTTTTTTTCTCTTTTGACAACCTGCAAAGTCTTCTGCTACAGAAAAAGAAATAACCAAGAGATAAAAGTTACAAGTAAAGCTCTAGTGTCCCTAGTATTGAAATCTGGCCTCCTCTTCTACATATGACTCAAGTCTCCAGGGACCTTTCAGATCCTGTCTTTTATGAAGTTCTTTCGATTCTACCCTTTCTCATCTGCATTCTTTCCTAACCTTTAATTTTATTTCAGTTCCTAGTCATCACAGAGCCAATCGAATGACAGGAAAGGACATCATTTCTCATCCTCTTCCCACTTGGCCACACTGGGTGCAAGTGTGGAAAGTGTTCTTAGAGACTGGCATTCTCAGCCAATAAGTTTCTCTGAGGACACTTCCTGCCTCAGAGCAGTCAGAAGGGAGACCCAGCTAAGGAGCAGCCTCGCTAAACCTCTGGAGGGACTCATCTATCAGAACCCGAGTCTATCGTAAAGGACGGACTTCAGGGGCTGAGGGGTGTGTTTGTTTTCCAATTGGTAAGCTCTTGCCTCACAATCAACCAACCATACGAGCCCGAATACAACTTCCAGGGATGGCACTAAAACTCCATGGCATGGTGGCATCCATCTGTAAGCCCAGTACCATGAAGACACGAAAAGCCTGGTGTTTGCTGGCCAGCCAGCCTAGCCTAGCTGGTGACCTCCAGGTTCAGTGAGAGAGCCTCTTTGATAGGAAGAGAGCAGCACACCTGCAGGTGACCCCTAGAGCTTTCCTGTAGTCCCCACATAGATAGATATACACACAAGTACACATTCACCTGCATATGCATCTGGACACACACACACACACAAAGACTTCAGGCTTTGAATGCATAAGAACCATTAAGCACCAAGCACCTTGGATTATTTGACACAGAGAATTATCTTTAAGGAGCCACATGAGAGTTGCCATGGTTTCTCAGCATCTTTATTAACACTGAGGATCTAGAAAAGAACCTTTGTTTCACAAAGCTCTTGTCAATTGCTACAAGTGGTTTTGAAGGTAGACACTAAATCTCAGTGTCATGAAGTCTAGTTCAACTAGGACAAGTGAACCAAAGGCCAATAGGAGACTCCACATGTCACATGCCAAGGAGTCTATGTATCCCAATGAGTAAGATTATATATATATATATATATATATATATATATATATATATATATATATACTTCACTCTGTATCTATATTTCATGGCCTTAAGGTCAACAAACCTCACATTTTTTTGGAAGCAAAACCATTTCTGTACTGAATGAACATGGATAAACTTGAATTTCTTGGCATCACTCCTTAAATAATATAGTACAACTATATAAATATTATTATTCATTAAACATAATTATACTCACATTATATTAGGTGTTACAAGTAATCTAGACATGATTCAAAGTAAACAGGATAATGTGTATAGGTTATGTGCAAATGCTGTACTTCTTTATATAAGAGACTTGAGTCTGTAAGGACCTGGAGATACACAGGGTTCTGGCACCAAACCCTACAGATAAGGAAAGACAAATGTATCTATATGCATATTTCTATTCTTCCTATTTTCCCTCTTAGACTTTTCATTCTTAAGGAGTTTGCTTATGTGCAAGACTAAATGTATTTTCTATCCCTTCACCTGCATCATGTAAGTTCATAAAAGTATAAAACAGACAATGTCCAAACAACTCTTTTCCAGTCTTACTCAGTTCTTAAAAATTCATCCCTCTTCTATTTGCTTTAATGCCCATGCAACATAAATATGCATGGTGTGCGGCTGTGCATATTCACGCGCCTTGGTGGAGACTAACAACAAGAGACTTTTGACCTTGGTCTGAAGAGGAAAAGTTGCTGAAATACCTAATAACAGAAGTGACTGTCTCGTACTTTGAATTAAAGAGGAAAAGGAGGAACTGGGTCCCAAGAGTGAATTCCTTAACAGCAATTTAGATTTCTGCCTAAGAGGTGTGCTTTGTAAATTACATCTGAAAACAATGACTTCAACTTTTTTTGTACAAATTTTAACAAGAATAATGCAAATCTTCTTGCCAGAAACCTTATGGAAATGTGAAAGGTAAAACAGAAGGTCTGTGGAGCCTCCGAGTTACCTGGAACTATTATGCTAATAAGCACAAAGGTTTCATATTAACTCTGGTAAGTAGATTTCTGGGAACAGGGGGGCCACTGTAAAAGTGAGACCTACTCATTCCTAACCCAACATTCTTTGATAATTTTTTTTCAGACTTGCTTAAGTTTGCCAAGACTTGGTTAGTTATATGTGATAGTTTGAATAAGAATGTCCCAGTCAAACACAAGGCTGTGTGTTTGAAAACTTGGTCCCCCATTGGCAGAGCAATTTGGAGGGCTTTAGTAGGTTTGGCTTTGTTGGAGGTAGGCTTTGAAAGTTTGAAGCCATCTCCAGTTCATTTGATACTTGGTGCCTGCGGTTGACGATGTGAGCCCTGAGCTTCTGCCCTGTTGCCATTCCTGCCACTCAATGTCACGTCTGCCCAGCAGGATGGTCTCACATCCTTCCAGTTACATGAGCCCAAGTAAACACTTCTAGAAGTTGCCTTGGCCATGCCATTTTATCACAGGAACAGAAGAGTAATAAATACCATATGTAATATTGTATTTTCTCATCATGTGGGGATTCGGTAGCATGCTGGTGAACAAGGGAAGTGATAGCAAGGACCTACACAGGGTTCCAAGACTGTTGCCTTAGCCCTTACAATGAAGAGATAGCAAAGACACTAAGACTTCTCGTTGGCTTGCTGTGACTCATATGTGTTCCATCATGGAAGGACTTTTCTACATGTTTCAGCCCACCTTTCTAGATGGGTGTGGAGACTCTGTTCTGATTTCTGAGTGAAATCCTAGAGTCCATGTTGACTTGAATGCTGTCATCTTTCTTTCCTATAGTTGTGCGAGTCCTTCTCTACCCTGTTATCAGAAGAAAGAGAAGGCAATACCTTTAAAGCCTCATTTGTAGATCTGATATTACGAGAATCTGATACAGATTTACATACTAGCATCCCATGACACCATTGGACTCTTCAGCTGCATTGGAAAATTGAGCCAAAATGCATTTTCATTTTCAGAACATGCCCTGCCCAAACCTGGCTGGAGGGTGTGAGGGGTGGGTGACGGGAAGGTGGTTGCTATGTATAAGAAGACAGATATGGGGTTGAACTTACAGTTCTATTTAGTGGAGCTTTTTCTGGATCCATAGAATGACAGACCCTGGTAATGGCATTTGTCCCAGCAGGGACTCTAAAATTGTGCTGCAGGTATTACTTATGTTGGGAGGGTTGCAATTAACACACCAGATGTGCAGAGAGAGAAAGGACCTTCTTTATTTCCAATAAATGGTAGACTCTATCCCATAAGCCCTCACCCTGCTGGGTGGCCCCTGGGGTTAGGACACAGGGAACAATGGGTGATTAACAATGTTCAGTCACTCAAGTGAAATAGTGTCTTTGAGATTTTTTTCTGTAAATTTTCCTAAAGGAACTGCTTTTCTCTTCCTGTTCTTCTTGCAACAAATGATGCTTCAATAGAAGAGTCTCATGATTTGGTGTTGGGGGCAAGCTGGGTCTCATGCTGCTACCTAGGAAGCTGTCCACATCACTCGCTGTCCTAGTGTTTAACATTTCCTGGCTGGATGTACTATTGTATTTATCTTTGAAATGAGCAGGTACACTTGACATAGTTCTTGGAGGGCCATGTCATCTCCTAGATGACTCTAAACTTGTATCTCACTTACGTTGCTGAAGTCTACAGTCTTAGTTTGGAAAGTTCCCAATGTTTTGTTTTATTTGTTAGATCAGACCTCAGAGCATGTCTTATTATCTTTTGTCCTAATTTCAACTTATCACTTTATCACCATTCTGTACAACAGAAGAAATGCTTGTCTGTCTCCTCAGTTAATAGGATATTCCCTTAATCATTGACTAAGTTTGGGCAGTTGTAACAAATTTCCATAGACGAGAATAATTTATTTTTTATATTTAAAGAATGTGAGATGTCCAAAATCAAGGAGACAGTCAATGTGATTCCTGGTGAAGTGTCTCCTTCTTGTGTTTGCTCATGCCTGTCTGCTCATTGTGTTTCCCCATTGGAGAGGGAAGAAATTGAAGAAAGGAAGTAGGAAAGGAAGGGAGGGAGGGAGGGAAGGAGGGAGAGAAGGAAAGAGGAAAGGAGGGGAGGGAGGGAAGGAGGGAGAGAAGAAGGAAGAAGGAAAGGAAGGGAGGGAGGGAAGGAGGGAGAGAAGAAGGAAAGAGGAAAGGAAGGGAGGGAGAGAAGAAGGAAGAAGGAAAGGAAGGGAGGGAGGGAAGAAGGAAGGGAGGGAAGGAAGGCATAGAACAAGGGAGAGAGAGGGAGAGAGAGAGAGAGAGAGAGAGAGAGAGAGAGAGAGAGAGAAGACATTTCACTTATATCCTTTTATGACATTACCCTCATGATTCTCAAGGGCATTTCAGAATTCCATGTGAATAGAGATAACATTTGAAGTGTTAATAAATAAAATAACCATTTTTTAAAAAAGCACATCCTCCAATCCATATCTCTCAGATGTCATACATCACTATGATATGTTGTGCTTATTAATGGGGTAGAAGGCTCAAAGGAAACAGGATTATTAAGATAGTAAACTACATGTCTTGCTGGATTCAAAATAGCATCCCTTTTATCAGTCATTAAAATTAAAAGACTTTTTTTGATTGGTTGGTTGGTTTTGCTTTTAGAGATAGAAACAGCTTTGGCTATCCTGGAACTATCTTTGTAGACGAGGCTGGCCTCATACTCACAGAGCTTCACCTGCCTCTGCCTCCTGAGTGCTGAGATCAAAAGCATGCACTACCATTCCCAGCTGAAAGACTTAAAGTGCAAAGATAAGACATCAGCACCTGTCAGGCGGCAGTGGTGGTGGTGGTGGTGGCACACGCCTTTAGTCTCAGCACTCTGAATACAGAGACAGGTGAATCTGAGTTTGAGGCCAGCTTCCTCTACAGAACGAGTTCCAGGACAGCCAGGGCTACACAAAGAAACCATGTCTAGAGAAACAAATCAACACATGTAAATATATATGACATAAATGTATGTGCACATGGGCACATGTACCTGTGCATATTCCTGGCTCTGCGACTCTGTGTTTAGAATCATTAGGTAAGAATCTGTAAGGATACATTGAGAGTGCAGTAGGATTCTCAGTCCACAGAAGTAAGACCCTTCTGAATTATTTCAACCTTCAGCATGTCAAAACTTACAGCATTTCCCCACATGTTAAGAGTAATGTTTCCTTGAAAATAGGCAGGAGCTGTCAACCCAGAGCACACTCCCCTCTCAGGCCTTGCACATTTCCTCCAGGACTTCTCAGGGAAATAGCTAATCACTGGAGACTGACTTTTCAACCTCAGCTGGCCCTGGCCTGGGATAAAATACATGTTTCCCGAGAACACCTCATAATTCAGACTTTACAACAGAGGTTCCTTCTGGAGTTGCCACATCGAATATTTATTCTGCTTTCCCAGACTTCCTTATGGAGGACAGACATGGGCCCCCCTGCTACATGGTATGGATTAAGCTGATGTTTAGACAGTCTTTTGTATTCCCCCTGGAATAAGGTAAGTCTGTGTTTCTCTCTCAAATACTATCCCAGAAGTTATTTTTCAGTACAATCAACCTTCTAGAAGCCAAATAAATGGAATCTCCTACAGAAAATTCCATCTGCTAAATAATTATTTGCTATAAACTTAAAGAGTAAATTGACCTAACATGACACTCATCACATTGTGCTTATAAACAGTCCCTTTTATAGCTGGCGGGGGTGGAGGAGGAGAGAGTTGGGTGGCAGCTTTGAGTTATGCACAAATTATTGATGAGCTTCAACCACATAAAATTTGCTAGTAACCTGCTCTCCTCACAAAACTTTTATTGCTGATGATTGAGAGATGACTGTAATTGAGTTCATTTTGTAACACATTGCTTTTGGTCAAGAGCTATGTAACTCTAAAATAAATGGCTTTGTCATCTCCTCAGCTGGAAATGTCTCCTAGGTCAACATGCTTTTTCTAAGTACACTTTCCAAGAAGCCATGAGTTGGGAAGAGAATGAGAGTTATGTCCAGCCTCCCTCAGAGAAAGCTTTCTACTTTGGAAGAGGTTGTTTGGGTCTTACTGAAGGGGGTTAGTACTGTGCTGCTTGTATTCAAATGCTAAATTCTGTACCCCAAGATCTGATTGCTGTAAGAAAAGTGGATTCTCAAGCATACCAACGATTGTTGTGTAAACTTTGCTTTCCAATTTAAAACCACTGGTTAAACAAAACAGCCAATTACAGCCAATTACTGGTGGGAATAGAGAGAGGTAGAGTTGGAGTTACGGGGTTGATGGGGTTGGGAGTTGCAGGTAGGGACTACCAAGAGAAGGAGAGAGAGAGAGAGAGAGAGAGAGAGAGAGAGAGAGAGAGAGAGAGAGAGAGAGAGAGAGAGAGAGAATGAGAAGACTGAGGGAGCAGGAGGTCTCCATTAGTCACGATGGACCAGCAGCACACGCCAGAGTGAAATACCTCCCCAAGACACCAGACTGCTGGAGCAGAAATAACCCAGAAAATTTCCAACAGCAAGTATTTTGGGAACATAGTTGTGGTAGTAGCCAGACTAGTGTTAGACATTTAGATTAGGGTTAATCCCCCAGTAATTGCGCAGACCCTAAGAAATAAAAATCAGAATTTGAGTCTCATTCATTTGAAGCTAGAGGGGGCTAAGACTAATAAGTATTATTTTACATCTTACTTGGTCACGTGTGAAATGGAAACATTCAACATTCTCCATATAGTTAAAAAGATCTCATTAATTGGAGGCTTTAGTGCCTGGCCACTTTGTATAATGTGGATGTCAGAACAAACAAAATAGCCACCCATGGACTACTACAGTTCTAGTGTGGTGCAATCAATGTCTGGGGGCCAAGTATTGGGTGCTATGGAGGAGAGTTTCTCAGAGGAAATGGGAGTCCTCCACGTCATGGATGGAACCCAACCATATTGTTCTCTGTGTAATTTGATCATAAATTTTTGCTGTCTCCCACTCCTGCCCCCTCTCTCATTCTTCTTCACCTCGCTACCCCTTAGTATTTTTCTGAATGTAATTTTAATTTTAGTTCAAAACCAGTTTTTCTCTTTTCCAATCCTTAATTGCTTTGGAAATTACTATGAACCACAGTTTAGTAGCATTTCTAAGAAGCGACTGGATCTCAGATGAGATGTTCTTTTCAGCTCCTTCAGTCAAGTGGTTTCCTGCACACTCTATAACACAAAGCACTGCTGGTCTTTCATTGTTCTTCTGCAGTTTAGTCAGAATTATTATTTGACAATGCCTAGTTCAACTGATTCAGGTTACAGGCTTTAAAATGCAATTTTAAAATGACTAAAAATATACATCTTTATCATATAGAAGTGTAAATAATTTCTACTTAGGCAAACAAACTGAGAACATGCTTGTTTGTTTAACTGTAATCTTACTGATGTATTTTTCAGAAACCAATACAAATTAGCTTAAAAAAAATAAAAGAGGACTTATGCAATTGTCATAATCGCTGAATCTGGGTCCTCAGACACTGTCATTCATGTTCTTTCTTACTCTCACCTTTCCTCCCTTTACCCCTCAATGTCTTGACTCTGCTTTTTCACTGCACATAATGAAAAAAAAAAAAATAGTCCCCAGAAGCTGAACTCAAAGCTTGTCATTTTTATAGAAATCACAGCACAGAGATGAGAGGAGTATTATCCAAATATATTCTGCAAAGTTCCTGAGGATGATTCTGGCCAAACCACATATGTTTCTTGAAGAGCAGAGAGGGGTTACTTGTTTAGCCAAATGAACTACACGTTCACTATTATCCTGGGATGAACACTTGCTTTCAGACATCATCTCTACCTGTTTGGCCATAATAATTTCTGAAAGAATAAAAGGCTTAATAAACAACATAAGAGATGATTATTTTAAGGAGAAAATATTGAATGTGATACATATTTCTGCTACTTTAGCTGGGGCACAAGAGTCTTGAGTGCGCCCAACTGTACTGCTACCTGACTTTCTAACCATTCCCCAACAGTAGGACTGACTCGTCATGAGGATTATCTATTTTATCTTCATGTGTTTGCAATCTTAATTCAGCTCAAAAGGATTGGATCTAACAAAAGGCAAACATGAAGCACAGGCTCAGACTGAAACGAGACTTTTAAACTCTGTATAGAAATGACACCAGAAATTTAGAGAAACCTTACCTAGGAAGAGATCTCTGTAGGATATACTTGGACATCTACGAGAGAGGCTGTAAGTGAGTCACGCCTACATTCCCTGTACAAACCCAAGGCAGGTATACTCCGACTAGAAGAACATCTTCACTAGCCATGTAAATAACCACATTTCAGCCCTCCAGCTACAGTTTTGCTTTTTAAGGGAGTTGTGAGATCATGAAAACAGGTACATGGAACAATAGGGACTTACAGAATATAAACCCAGAGAAAGATCAAAACGTACACATTATTTAGTGGACAGAAAAGTGAAAGTTACATCTTCATTTTCTTCTTTTTATTCCCCCAAAGTCCATGTAACAGTCTTGTTGTAAAAAAAGATGATTTTAAAAATATATCAAAGACAACAACAAAAGCACAAAAAACAGCTCTGCAACTGGAATTTTACTAGGATCTGAGAACAAAGTAATAAATAAGGGAAGGTCTTCTCAAGGAATAGGGCTCTGCAGGGAAGAGAGCCCCTTCCACAGACAATTGGGGGATGCTACACTAAGGTCTGCAGAAAGTGTGAGTACAACCTGTAATGTAGTGTATGTCTCTATCGCCAGCAATTATGTTATTACAGATTGATTCTTCTGGGATCAACACTATTTTCTGTTACATTTTAAATAACCCTGGTAAGGGTATCATGTTAATCAGGATTGATTAACTTGTTCCTAGATGGTGTGAATTAATCAACCTGATCATCGTTCCAAGAACAAGCATAGAAAAAGACAGAGTTGACTCAGCACTTGATGAGCAAGGATAATGGAAAAGAGAATGTCCAATCTTTTTTAGGAATTTAGAAACAGTCTGACTTTCACTGAGAGACCAACTGGAGCTTGGGATAGCTCCAAAACAGCCATGTTTCCTCCTGGAATTCCAAGATGTGTTCTATCTGGACAATGAGGAACACTTGGTACTGAAGGATGGGCAACTAGGCAATTTACTAAATTTGGCTGTATCTGGCCTTACCAGGAAGAATGGAATGAATTTTACAACACATAGTCTCCACCTTCTACTTAAGATTATGCATATGGGTTCTCAAGGTCTGGGGGAAGGGTGAGATTCAGATGGACCCATGAAGGCTACCATTAAATAAAGAGACACATACTTAACTGCACCAGCTACCTTTCTACACTTACAATGAAGCACTGAGATAACTAACTTGCAAGAGCAAAGGTTTGTTTAAACTCTGGATTTTGGATGCTCCAGACCCCAATGAGTTAGAACTATTGCCTTGGCTTTTATGAGAGTATGGGATAACAATGCGAGGAACCCGTGCTAGTGCAAGCTGGGTAGTTCATCAGACTAAAAGCAAAGAGGTTCAGCCAGGATCCCACAATCACAAGTGAGGACATGCCTGCTATAATAACACAAGGTTCTCCCATAAGACTCCACATTTCAAAGTTTATTCCACTTGCTAATAGGGCCACCCCAAGGACCCAGACTTTAGAACAGGAACTTCTTGAGGGCATCCAACATCCAAATAGATGTATCCATTGAGATACCTAAACAGAGTTTGCCAAAGTTTAATAAAAAGTCAAATTTCATGTTTTTATTAATAAGGTGGACTTGGATCTCCAGAATGGGCATCAAATTAGATATGTATATTCTGAGAGTGCTATGGTGAGTTCTAAGCACACTGAGAAGAAGTCACATGTTTGGGTGAGAAATACAACAACAGTAGAACATCCTGGAATAAAGAGTTTGTCTCATCACATCTAGTGAATCTTTGTAAGTGCCAGGATTCTCTCATTGGCATGAAGAACTGGAAAGGACCATGAACACATACTAATAGAAGACACTCCACCATGATTTGTGGATGAGGCTAAGCCATGTTGATTCTTAATGGCATGAAATAATCAAGGGAATACTGAAGAACTACCAACAAATTCTCATTTCCGTGAACAGGGATGCAAGGTCACAAGTAAAGATGATTGAAGTATGTGAGGCAGGGCTGGTAGTTAGTCTCTGAAGTTCACTGTAACACCTAATGAGTTGTGTCAGCATGTGATGAGCACATGGCTAAAGAAACAAGAGAGGCATGCTGCAGACAGTGAAGAAGTACTTTCTACACTTTTTATATTAGATATTTTATTTATTTACATTTCAGATGTCATCCCCTTTCTCCATTTCCCCTCCCTAGAAACCTTATATCTTATCCCCCTCCTCCTTTTTGCTTTTATACCATTTTAATTACAAGCAAGTATTAAGGTCAGTTCTAGGTTGAGGAACTAGCAATACAAAAGATGCAAATAGTCAAGGAACAAACAAGACAATAAACACAAATAGTCAAAGAACAAGCAAGGCAATAAACAAAATTACAGGAACACTCCCATGATCACTGTTTCTAAGGGCTTATCAGGATGCAATCCCTATCAAAATTCCATATCAATTCTTCACAGAATTAGAAAGAGCAATTCTCAAATTTATTTGGAATAACAAAAAAAAATCCAGGATAGTGAAAACTATTCTCAGCAATAAAAGATCTTCTGGAAGAATCACCATCCCTGACCTCAAGCTATACTACAGAGCAATAGTGATAAAAACTGCATGGTATTGGTACAAAGATATGCAAAAAGATCAATAGAATAGAATTGGAGACCAAGAAATGAACCCACACACCTTTGGTCACTTGATCTTTGACAAAGGAGCTAAAACCATACAGTGGAAAAAGACAGCATTTTCAACAAAGGGTTATGGTTGAACTGGAGGTCAGCAGGTAGAAAAATGCAAATCGATCCATTCTTATCTCCTTGTACAAAACACAAGTACAAGTTGATCAAGGACCTCCACATAAAACCAGATAGACTGATAGAAGAGAAAGTGGGGAAAAGCCTCAAACACATGGGCACAGACGAAAAGTAACGGCTTATGCTCTAAGATCAAGAATTGACAAATGGGACCTCATAAAATTGCAAAGCTTGGCAAAGGACACTGTCAATAGGACAAAAGGGTAACCAACAGATTGGGAAAAGATTTTTACCAATCAATCCTACATCTGATAGAGGGCTAATATCCAAAATATACAAAGAACTCAAGAAGTTAGACTCCAGACAATCAAATAACCCTATTAAAAATGGGGTACAGAGTTCAACAAAGAATTTTCAACTGAGGAATATAGAATGGATGAGAAGCACCTTAAGAAATGCTCAGCATCTTTAGTCATCAGGGAAATGGAAATTAAAACAACCCTAAGATTCCACCTCACACCAGTCAGAATGGCTAAGATTAAAAACTCAGATGACAGCAAATGCTGGAGAGGATGTGGAGAATCTCATTGTTGGTGAGATTGTAAGCTGGTACAACCACTCTGGAAAGCAGTCTGGTGGTTCCTCAGAAAACTGGACATTGTATTACCTGAGGATCTAGCAATACCACACCTGGGCATATACCCAAAAGATGCTCCAACTTATAACAAGGACACAAGCTACACTATGTTCATAGCAGCCTTATTTATAATAGCCAGAAGCTGGAAAGAACCCAGAGGTCTTTCAACAGAGGAATAGATACAGAAAATGTGTTACATTTACACAATGGAGGAAAAGCTATTTAAAAAAAAAAAAAAAAAAAAAAAAAAATGAATTCATGAAATTCTTAGGCAAAAGAATGGAACTAGAAAATATCGTCCTGAGTGAGGTAACCCAATCACAAAAGAACGCCCATGGTATGCACTCATTGATAAGTGGATATTAGTCCAAAAGCTCATAATACCCAAGATATAACTCACAGACCACACGAAGCCCAAGAAGAAGAAAGACCAAAGTGTGGACACTTTGGTCCTTAGAAGGAGTAACAAAATACTTACAGGAGCAAATACAGAGACAATGTGTAGAACAGAGATTGGAGGAGGGGCCGTCCAGAGACTGCTCCACCTGGGGATCCATCCCAGGTGCAATCACTAAATGCAGACAATGATATGGATGCCAGGAAGTGCTTGCTGACAGGAGCCTGTCCCCTGAGAGGCTTTGCCAGAGACTGACCATACACAGAGGTGGATGCTTGCAGCTGACCATTGAACTGATCATGGGTCCCCAATGGAGGAGTTAGAGAGATTGAAGGAGTTGAAGAAGCTTTCGGCCCTATGGGGAAAGCAATAATGCCAACCAACCAGAGCTCCCAGGGTCTCTCCACTCCTAATAAAGAGAAATCAAAGAAGGAAAGAGAAAGAGATAACTCTGCTTCCCCCTCTCTCTGGGTCTTTAGTGTCTGGATGGAATTACTACAACTGACACTGATACTAGCTGACAGATTAATTTAACACAGAGACGAAGAACAGCTGAGATACTGCCTCGGATATGGAGGTGGATACCTTCTAGACCCAGTTACCTCTGTGATAAATGTCTGAAAGAACAACTAGAGTGGAGGACGAATTGTGGTTCATAGGCTGTGGTACATGATCAGCTGGTTGTACTGCTTTGGCACTAAGGCCAGGCCAAACATCATGGAGGAGATCAGGTAGCCGAGGAAAGCAGAGAAGAAGCAGACAAAATACATCTTTCAGGACACTCTCCCAATGACCGAGTTGGTCCATCTAAATTATACCTCCTGCTTTTGCTCATCTCCCATTAATGTTACCATGCAATGAATTCACCAAATGAGTACACCAATTGATTTAGATCAGAATCTTGGGATCCAATCAGTTCCCAACAACCATGGACTGGTGAGCATCCCTCAACAAATGAGCCCGTGGGAGACAGTTCATCTACAACGTAGACTTCTGGGGCGAGCTTCAGTACGGCTTAGGCCCGTTTCCTGCTGTGTGCTGCCCGAAGCACTTTAAAGACAAAGACAAGACTGTTTAGTCGTGATTACCTCAGTGCTTACAACAGCTGGCATGCTAAAGTTCAGTTAGGACACTGAACTTCCTAAGATCTACCCTATTCTAAAGCACTATCATCCCAACAAAGCTTGTTAGACTACCCCTCTGCTAACCACCTCTATAGGGTGATTTGTAGAGGAAACCCTCTACATGACAGAGCAGATCCTTAGGGAACTGTATTTAGCCTTTAATCCCATCAGCTCTCCTCCTCTCTATCCCATGCATCTGGCCCATGAACCATGATTTCCTTCACTGTCCTTGTCCATCAGTCTTCTTCGATGTCCGTAAGACTTCAAACGGGAAGGTTGCATTGCCTGTAATTGCTACATTAGCTTCTTTCTTGTTGTTGTGACAAAATGCCTGGTTAAAAAAAAAGAACTGCAGAGAGGAAGGAATTGTTTGGGCTCCTGCTTTGAGGGAACAATCCACCTTAGGAGAGAAATCAGGAGGAGCACACAGCATCTCACCACATGGCGTCTTCAATCAGGAAGCAGAGAGGCAGATGCTGTACGGTTCTCACTTTCTCCAGTATACTCAGTCTAGGACCACAATCCATGAGTGGGGCTTGCTTGGGTTGCTCTTCCTATCTCAGTTTACCCAAACAAGAAATATTTTACAGACATGCCCAGCAGTTTGTCTCCTAAGTGACTCTAGATTTTGGAAAGTTGACAATAATATTGAGTCCTGTAATGACCTCCCCTCCACTCTATCTCAAATAACTGTTTTCTACCCATATTCACCCTTGACGTCTCTTCCTTCAGAGTTTCCTAGCATCTGTGTTGTATTTAGAAAAACTTTTTTTTCTTCAGAATAAAAACTTTATTTCAAAAATTCTTTGGTTGATATTTTCAAATTATGGTTGATACCTCAACATTTAGTAGAAATTTAAACACAAATGAGCAATTCTCTATCAACCCCAGCAAAGGGTATTAAGCAAGATATAAAAATAAAATATACTTTTTTTTCATTAAAAATTGACTGTAAAGTATATCCATTCATGGGCATTAAATGCCCATATTTTAAAATTGCATACAAATATATATATATACATCATATACATATACAAATACAAATACATATACATCATATACATATACATATAGTAGGTGCAATTACTTTGAAACATTTATACAATGTGCCAGTTAACTCTTGTAGTAGTAGTATTTGATCGATTTTACAGTTCAGTCATTACCCACCTCCCAGTCCACCCTCCAACATTTCCTCTCCATTCCCCCTCTCCTGGCTCCAAGAGGATGTTCCCCCATACCCACCCCACCAGACCTCCCCACTCCCTGGGGCCTCAAGTCTCTTGAGGGTTAGGTGTATCTTTATACATTTCCCATACATGACTCAGGCTTCCTGATAGTCTGTGTACCTATGTTGGTTAATATTGTTCATCTAATTTGATTGAGCCATAGAATGATAGAGTAACTGATGGACCACTAGTCCTGATTATTTTGAGATTAGTCTTGGGTCACCAGACTAAGAAGTATTTGCCCTCATCAGTGTGACTGGGCTTTATCCATCTATTGGGTACCCAGGTTGAACAAAGACCTCCCTCTTCTCCTGCCCTCGGATATGTGAATCTTGTTCCTGAATGCTGTTTCTCGGGGGAGGCTGATTGATAAGTTACCCCTGAAATCCATCTCTGTAACTCCAGCACCATGATAGACATTAACTGGCATTCATGAAATAATAAAGCAAATGAACAAGTTAGTAGAATCCACTGGGATTTGAAGAGTTAGAAGTAAATCCTATAATATCTAGATTCCTTCTGCTGAGGAACAACTGGCTTCCCACGCTTCTCCAGGCAATCACAGCTTTCCAGTCTGCTAATGCTCCCGCCTGCATGGTGATCGTCTCCAGCACCTCGATGTCCCTGATCACTGCTTATCCAAAGGGCCAGATCGTTCTGGTAGGCATGACATTTCTTCTACTATGTTTGAAGTGTGAATGTGTAAGCCTGGCTTCTAGCCACAACAGGCTTGTATGTGACAACTATTTAATACATGTATGACATGTCAGAAGAGATCTAAATTAGAAGCATTTAGTGATGTAAATACCAACTATTCTTTACAGAATTGCTGTATATGTTTAATTTATTGATCATATACAAATCATACATGTATATTCTCATACATGAAACATTATCAATGGAGACTGATAAGGATTAAAATTAAGGATTTTGTGAGACTTTACATAAAGTGGCATAATTAGGGACATTTATCAATTGATTAGTATTCATGAATAGATGTTAAATGAGAGAATAAATGGACTTGAAAAGGTAAAATTAGAAGATCACACAATACAGTATCTTAGCATTCTATTTATGCAATTTTTCTCAATGATTCTTGTTCAGTGGCTTGCCAAGGGGACACAAGCCACGGCTTTCTGGGGTCTGAAAAAGCCACAGTAGTCTCTGGTAGCGAGGAAAGTTGTCTGCAAAGCCATGCTGTTGGCTTTCAAGCCTGGGAAATACCAGAACAAAATCACCTCCTCCTCTATTTCATTTTCTAAGCTTCATAGTCGGATAGCAGTCAGGCTGCAGGCATTGTGTTTTGAAAGGATTATTGCACTTCCTGAGACGTTAAAGCCACTCTAGCTTCTGCCCCCACAGCATGGGACACCAACCGAGACATACTGCCATCTCGTTGCAGCAATGGACTGTCTCTGGTGGCTTCCTGCTTAACGACATTCCAAAGCTCTGCTCCTGCCATTCCACAGCCTCCTCGCCACCGACTCCCTTTCTGCTCCTTTAAAAGCCCCTTTTCTATTTCTTTTGCCTTTACCTCATTTATCTTACCTTCACACTTCCCTGACCTGATTACCCTTTAAACATCATCACTCCTGTCTCCCTTTATGTATCAGTGGCTGCTACTTGATATTACACTGATATTTTAATATTGTAACAGAAAATGATAAAGGCCAATCAATTACATTGTATTATCCATTGTGTTCCGTTGGGATTGATTTTCCTCTATGTAATCGTGTTTGCAGCCATAAAAACAAAGATTAAAAAGGAAGTTCTCTCTGTTTTTCATATGCAAAGGAGTCATACTAGCAAGCATGCCTAATAACGCTGCTCTGCTGCTAAGAATGTTTAACCCCATCTCCAGAAGCGGGGTCTTTAGGGCATAGCTGTAGCCATGGACGGCACCCAAGGCTGGAGGAAATTTCCCTGCTGCTCTTGGAGAAAACCTGGCACTCAGTTTACTTTCTGATAAATGGCAATTCTGTGTTGACTGCACAATTTTGCATTTCATGAGAGGCTCTTCCATTGTCACTTCGCTTTCCCTTTCCCGCATCATCTGCCTAAAATCCCCCACATCAAATAACCCACCAAGGTACCGATAATGAGCCTTCCCCGGTGCTACTGTGTCATTCACCCCCTTAAACTTCAGTGGTTGCTGAGGCTTCTGGTCCTGGAGAATAAATATATATTAGCTTCAACCTGGGCACATCCAAATGCCAGGGAGATAACACAAAGCAAGATAAATAGCTACCAGGAGGAGCTGAAGACGCCTCCCATTCTCCCTTTAGTAGGGGGCGTCTCAGAGCCAAGAATGGGCTCCTCAGGAAGGCGTCTCAGATGTGAGCGGTGGAAGCTAAGTCCTCTAATTATGAGCTTCCCATGCTCGGAGATGGATGAGCTGGAGGACAGCCCCACATGGCAGCTCCAAGCACTGTGGAGAGCACTACTCCTTCACAACTTGTCTCAGCAGCCAAATAAGGGCTCCTGTCATTCTCAGGGCCACACCGTAGACGACAATGTTGCCTTTTGTTTGGTATGAGTATTCATGAAAAAACACTGCCCGTGTGAAAGAGTGGATTATCTGCAAAGCTAGGATAATCAACTGATGGTACTTCTGAGAGTCAGGGTGTCTGCGCCTCTCTTTGCCACCCCATGGCTTTTCTGTTTTGTTTTGTTTTCCCAGAAAGAAACAAATGACACTCATCAAATATCCTTCAAAGGGCTTGAGAGATAGTTCAGGTAGAAAAGTGTTTGCCTAACAAGCATGAGGCCCTGGGCAGAGACAGGAGGATCTCAGTATCTCTGACTAGCTAGCTTTACTCAGTCTGGACAGTAGGGCATCCTGAATCAAAACACAAGGTGGATGACTCCTGAGAAACACAGTCATACACTTAAATGCATATGAACACAGAAAGAGACACAAAAGGAAAGACAGACAGACAGACAGACAGACAGACACAGGAACACGGAGAGACCTAGAAAACAGATCATTCCAGGTTATAAACAAGAAGGAGGGACCAGTGACAAGTTCAGGATTTTTGGCTTCAAAATTCCCCAGCAATGTATAGAATATGCAGCTACTGGGGCGAGGCCTGGCTACTGTCGCTTGCTGCTGCACACATCTGGAGAGTCCACTGAGGACAGTCTAGGTGGGGCATCTTGCAGCTGCAAGCTAGGGGCTCTTCTTACTCAGTGAAGCCCCAGGAGGCTGCTCTGGAGCACACACTCTGCAAAACTCTCTTGTCACCTGACACAGTTCAGTTTGAAACACCCTTACTTCTGTTATATCAAAATACATATAACATAAAAGAAAAAACCAAGAGTAGTATATCTATATGTTTTCATGTATTTCACAAACCTGTGCCCTGTTCATTCACTCCCTGATGCGTCTGGGTTCTCTCTACCCTTACCCAATGCCAGAATCTGCTTGCTTTTACTGAGTGGTAGCAGCTCTCCGGAGCAGCAGCCCCTCTGGGGAAGCCTGACAAGCAAATGAAGCCAATAGAATGGACAGCAGTAAAGCTGCCCCTTCTCAACAAAGCCCTGAACTCCTGTTTGCTCATTTGGTAAGAAAAAAAAAAAAAAAAGTCTCCAACTGCTTCCAGCAACACTCTCCCTGGGAGAGTTCATGCTCAGAGTCACGGAGCCATTTTTATTGTATAACAAACAGTTGCTCGAATAGGCTATCTCTGAGTGGTCGGTCATTATCTTCCCCTCCTACTCTGATGGCCACAAATCTCCAGGGGCACAGAGCGGACCTGCAGCTGTCGCCCTACCCAACCCCGCATTCCAGGAACTCATAAATAAACAAGCTCCAGTTTTAGCAGGGCCCAGTGAGCTAGACTCGCAACCCCCAGAATGGAAGAATGATCTGGAACTTTAAAGAAAGCCTTGCAAATGTTCTGTGGCACGCTTAGCACTTCCAGAGAGGGCAGCTGTGGGAATGGGGTCGGATTTCCTCCTCAAGGGAAATTACTCAAATGGGTCTTAAAATTTATAGTGTGTGTTGTGATAATAAATAAAAATAAAATGTACCTCCCCAGCTTGGAGTCACTTTGGCTGAAGATGTCCTCTGGGGTTCGCTCCTTTTCTCGAAAGCTAGGAGGGGTTTCCACAAAGCTATTACAAAATGGCGCCTCTCAAAATCCCCCCAGACAGTGAATAGACAAATGCAGATACTGGTGTCTTTTTAGGGATGAGCCCCAGCTGCAGTAGCCTACTGCTGCACAAATCTAGAGAGGCCTCTAGGTGAGGGATCCTGCAGCTACCAGCTAGGGGGATCTTCTCCAGTGCATGTTCCCAACGCTAAGGCTTATTTGTCAACCACCACTGACCCCCAGTTCCTCCACCGCCCCAGCCCCACCTTTACCCTGTCTCCTCCCACCAGGCTTCCTTTGCCTCTGTCCAAAAAAATCACAAAGCTTCCACACCCCATTCCAGTTCATAGGAATGTTTTAAATGTTTAAAAACGAGGGTTCTAATTTTGGGTGCAGACATTCTCCTGCATTACAGAATAACACGCCGTTTGAGGTGAGATTTTTAAAGTTTCACTAATGAATATTTTTCCCACTTTCTGAAAACATTCCTGAAGTAGTAAATGCAACACAAGATCAGTACACCAAGGTCTCCCAAAAGCATCTCAGGCAGTATGTGCAAGGGCTTGCCCGGCCTGTAAATACCAACATCTGCCCTGATCTTCTTGAACCCACACCGTGGTTCTAATTGCACTCCGTATAACCTATTGTTATCAGATCCCCTGGGGTCTCAAAGAATCTAGCAAAAACAATGTGGAATGAATTCCATGTGTGCAATCTACAGGCTTCCCCCGCCCTCTTTGCCTCATATTAAGTCAGAATTTATAACACTCCACCGTCCATATGAAAAGCATTTAAAGTGATATGGATAAAATTATCTCCTGAAACTAATTTCTCACATAAAATCTGGACAGGGGAAACCCTTCCATAAGCAGCCAGGTGAGAAAACTTTATTTGGAGAATATTTTTATTTTTTGTCAAATAATGCAAATCTGTTACATTTCATACAGCCTGAATCTGTGACCTTTTGTGGTACTACTCCTTACTACGGTATAACATCATAAAATGTTTGGACATCCTCTGCCATTTAACAAATAAAAATAAGTAATTGTTTAAAAAATAATAATAAATCAGGATCTCTCTGTGCATTTAAAACAAAAAGATATTTATCTCTCAAACACTGGATGATGATGATGGTGGTGGTGGTGGTAATGATGATGATGATTGGATTATTTCTCTTAATAGCAGCTGGTATTTGTAGAGCTTGAAGTGAGCAAGGAAGTATGGTTGGCACTTTGCATTCAGTTTCTCTTCTGAACCCCTTATAATTGCTTAGGTCTTCTCCAAATTTTGCAGATAAAGAGTCTGCAGATACTCAGCACGCACTCACGGTTAGCCAGCCACTCAGAGAGAGACAGAGGCAGGATTCAGCACAGATCAAATCTGTATATCACAAATGCCTATTGAAATAGGAGGAACAAAAACCGGTTTGCTTTGTCAATGACCATTTTAACGCAGGCAGGACTAGTGACTGCAGGAGAGCTGATGTTGCAATATTGTTCCGGAAGATCCCAGAGGGAAACATTGGGTCTGCAAGGAAAGTAAACTTTTACGACTGTATTGTTCCTGAAGACTTGGCAGCCCTGGTTATTCTCACAACTCTCTAGTCTTGCTCTGTTACTTAATCAGTATTACACAGCACCACTTAATCCTTTTTATGGCTTAGCTTGTCTTGTAATGTTGTTGTACTGCTGATAAACCCATTCACAGGAATAATGCACCTTTAGCAAGGCTCTGTCATGCTCTGTTTTGTAAGTAAGGACGCTTCTAAGTGAAAGCCTCTATGCTATTACAGCATTACTGTACACTGATGACAAACACAGCCACCTGGGAAAGGCAGGGGGGCAGTAAACATCGAACAAATTAGTTATTACATTATCCTCTAAGATTCTTATTCCAGGACACGGGTCCCTTTAAATCACGAGTTTAAAGCTTCCAGCTTTTCATTTTTATCATGATATATGTCGATTGCATCAATCCGTTAAGACTATGGTAAAAAAAATTTAAAATATAAAAGGGCTCCTAAATCTTGAAAACTGGCAGTTTCTTTTTCTGACTCACGAAGACAGTATTTGTTACAACTTTTCCTTTCAAAAACAAAAAACAAACAAACAAACAAAAAAATAAAAAACCTTCCATTTCCAGTTCAATATCTCCTCTTCTAGCTGTTTTAATCTCATTGAAATAAGCACGCCTAAGTGGAAGAATTCTTAACCCAGCGTTGCAGCAGTCAGCTTCCTTTGAGAATCAATTAGCAGCCCAATAACTCCGCAGACTCCTGGAATGATACACGTCTGCTGTGTTTCCCCAAGTTACCTGGAGCAAGGTAAAGGGCCAAGAGAGCTTTGCTTGGGGAAACCATGAAAGGATAAACCACACTGGTGGGATATTGTTCAGGAACAATCTGTAGGGGGCGGGGCGAGGGGGCGGGGGAGATGTATTTGAAGCCACAAGGCAACTGTTAAAAACAATAAAATATCACTCACATCTCAGGGTTCCTCAGCAGGGTTGTGCCCCATACATTTTGCCTGACCTTGCTGCACCTTTTATTTTTAGCTTGACCAGCTACAATTAAACCATCCAGTCGGTAAACTTGCTTGTTGCCTACACATGAGAGGCGGTACGGCATCCATGGTGCAGCATCACTGTCGTTTGGAAGAGAGATGCCTACAGAGAAAGGGTTAGAGACTGCCATGCAATGCCTGGCAACACTGACAGTGATTTCAGTTGGAGTCAAACAATGCGGCTGGCACGGGAGGGAGGATGCTCTCACCTACGGTGTGTTCTGTGTGCGGAGGGGGCAAAGGACTGCAGGAAGGGGTTTATTTTTAGAAGTCTTTGCTAAGCTCTTTATAAGCATCTCAATCTTTGTTAAAAAAGAACAGCCAATATCTCCATGTTCCTTAGGGGAGCACATCAGTGTGTTCCCATATAAAATTTTAGTGGTTGGCTGCGCGGAGTGAGGCTTTTCGTCAGAGAATATACAAATTGGTCTTTTTATGGTTCTTTATTTATAGTGAAACAACCATTTTAATAAAATGATTCACTTAGATTATTTTACTGCCCTTCATTATGGGTTTTCGTATTCTTTCATTTGTCCCTGCCTTTCCCTCGGGTCGAAATTAAAACGTTTGGCTCTGCAATTAATCACTGGTAGATTTGGGATTTTGAAGTACTGGCTTCTTTTACAAACTTGCTAAAATATCATTACATGTTTTAAAGATCAGAATCAAGGCAAACCATTTGTTAGCTCACCTGGGTCATTTCTAAGCTACATTCCAGGCGTTCAGAGCATCCATGCATCTAGAATGTTTTTCTTAGGAGAATGGAGTGGCTTGGTTCACAGAAGAATTAACTATGTTATGTGGTCCTTTCCAAATTCTAGGTACAATGCTGATGTTTGCCAAGTGCATTTCACTCACAATGACAAGGCATTGGGTGTGGACAAAGGTAACTATTGCTTTGTACTTAAAATGTCATAATGTAAAGTCTATTGTATAAAAGGCTTTTGCCTAAGCTATGAGGCTCATTTGTCTTAAAGCAGGAAGGAAGGACATTGCACTTAAGATTGGAACTAATATAAAAGAAAATTCTCGGGATTGTGTATCTAGATGACATAAGTCTGGTTAAAAGCACTAAGACTTACATTTTGGAGATGCAGCTAGTTAAGTGCACTGTGTTATCTGAATGCCTGTTAGCAACCCGAGGGCATTTTGACAGGCAATAGAGCATTTATGTATAAACTGAAATGAAAACCGAATCAACAAAACGTAATTACTTCTCATCTTATTTAAAAGTTGTGATCAAAATTAATGCTAAACAACTGATATCATAACATAAAATTTATTCATTAAATTAAATTTCCAAGTTAGGATTTTTAAACACCGAAAGATTCAAGCACACAGTTTCTTTGTTTTGAATGCATCTCTTTGCTGAAATATCCTCCGCTTGCTTTGACAACATTCAGAGCACCTAATGATTTATAAGTAAAATCCGATATTTCACTTAGAAAATCCATGTAAAATAAACACTGCCTTTATTATATAAATACGCAATCTCAGATAATGTGTTGTGATTTAAATTATGAAAATAAGCCCATGCAGACAGACAGATCTACAGAGAGACAGGGAGATGACACACATGCTCATACCTCCCCTACTAATTTGCTAAATTAATCATCTTAAAAAATATATGCTGTGACTAAGATGAATTAAATAAATATAGCGGCTTGAATCTAGAATTTTAAAAGTACATTAAAAGTATCTGTATCTTACGGCAGAACAGCAATGTTAAGCTAGTTATTATTGTTGTTGTTGTTGTTGTTGTTGTTGTTGTTGTTGTTGTTATTCGTTGCACTTATAGAAATTTGGACTAACAATTAAAGTGCATTTTGATTTGTTTGAAAATTGTTAATGACCCATCCAGTCTCTACCCCCCATAAAGTCAGAATACAGCGGATAGATACTCTCTGCTCTAACCAGGAAGGAAGGGACTTTACCTCAAATGCCAATGCCATAAACATGTTCAATCTGGAAAATATTTTCTAAGCAAGCAACCATGTGTAACATTTACCGAACTTGTTATGAAGGGGGCTGCAGCTGCCACATGAACACTTCTCACTTCCTTGAAGACTCCAGATGTTGTACTGGGAAGGCGAGAGGCTCTCCCTGCTCCCAGAGCTCGCCTAGCAGTGGCTCATAAGATCCTTGCCTATCACCGTCTCACACAGGGTTGCTCCAGGTAAAAAAGCGGGGTCCGTGGAAGAGGAGCGAAGAGCTCGCCCATCCTCCCAGCAGAACGAGCTCCACAGAATTCACATCCACACTGCAAACCCAGACACCCAACCGGAGAATAAGATGAGTAATCTCTCTCTTCTCCCACCTAAACTGTAATGGTTTAGCTAGTTTCCAAAGCGCGAAAGAAAAATAATCAGCTGGTTATTAACCTAAGAAGTTGCTGCACGGTACACTGCCAGAAAGGATTCCCATCAAATTAGACTTTCGTACTGTCTTATGAAAACTTTTTAAAAAATCATATTTGCTGATTATAACTAAAAAAACATCTTGGGATAAATTCAAAACTTTACTGCAGAAATATGAACTGTGCCAGATATCATCACAGACAAAGGCAATTTGATGAATTTTTTAAAATTACGAAGTCTACTTTAACGACACTGGCGTGATGTGTGATGGTGACGATATGAAACCTTCTCTTTATAATGTAAAGTGTTTTCAAAATGAAATCTGCACTTAGTTGCCAATATCTTCTCCTTCTGGCTTCTCACTTTATGACACTAACATAGGATCTCATTCACCAAGCCAATTGAAATTTTAATAAAAGAAAACAGGAGTTTCTAATAAACTCCTGCAGTGAGCTGATAATACCAAACATCTTTAGCAGCATGGTGGTTTTTTTATTATTATTTTAGCTGTATATTAATATGCTCGTATTTGTAAACTCCCCAGAGTCACTCGATTTATTTTAGAAGCCTTTTCCATTGTGAAAAGTTTATGTGAAAGAAAGATACTTTCTTCGGTGGTTTTTCTATGCGACAACTGCTCGGCAGGAGAATATACGTTGGCTAATGTGTTGTGACTGTGTGTTCGGCCCTGGGTGGATCAGAGACTGATCTCTCTTATGTCGGTACTCATCCTGGGCTAACCCAGAAAGCTAGCAGAACACACACCTTCCAAGGAGGCCTTCTTCAGCCTAGAAGGGGGCTCTAACACCATGTGCTGACATATGCCTCAATGCGGCAAAGCCTGCTGACTTCTTCTGTTTCATCCCTTCAGTGCCACCCCAGACAACCGCCACCCCACACATGCCAACTTCCCAACCAAGTGAATGGCTCACTGCCACTCCCCAATCTTAGTATTAAAATCTGTGCCATATAGTGTGTAGTAGGAAAACAAGAAGGGTGATATGTAATCAAATATCCTCCCCTACGTTTTTTAATAAAGCTCGGTTATGTGGGAGGAGCTAATGTGGGAGGAGCTAATGTGGGAGGAGAGAATAATGGAGAGGAGAAGGAAGAGGAGGAGTGGGGCAGGGAGATTGGCAACAACGGAGGAGCCAGAGTGGTCGAGAGCAGTTCTGGGTAGCAATTTCTATCTAAAGGTTACGTATTGGGTAACAACTCTAATTGTGTGGGCATCTTGTTAATTGAGCATTTCCAAACGTATAAAACCATTGGATACCTTTAAGCTTTAAGAGTCTTTATTCTATCGGGAAGGATGAGCATGGTGGGTGTTGTCTGGGATTCAGCCTTGTTTGGTGGAGACAGCGTGGGGGATTGGCAGAGCCATCCCCCATGCTGGCGTATCCTGGGTGCCAGGGCCAGTGCTTCCAGATAGCTGGAGCCACAGTCCAGAGCCAGAGCGGGAACAAGCTGGACTTGGTGGTTTTTTTTTTTTTTTTAAATATTACCCACGATAATAGCAGGGTTTTTTTCTCTGAATATAATACAAGGTAATCCATGCTACCAATGCCACTGGGGTGTGCAACTCAAGATCATGTAGGGGGGATTAATGGTGTAGGGTGTAACGTGGAACTGTTATCAATCATGAACAAACCAACATACATTGTAGGTAATGAGTCGATGTCGAAACAATGTTTGCCAGCAACCGGGCACGCTTCTAGACAATTATGCTTATGAACCAGTTTACCAACGTGGTCCTTTTTCCAGCTCCATGTGCCAGATGCTGACGTCATACCTACTTTGCACATAAGAAGACTATGGCACAGGGAAGTGTCTGAGCCAGGATCAGACTCACTTGACGTGACGTAGCCAGCATGTGGCTATCACCACTCTAAGTCAGGAAGCTAAACTGCTTTACAAGTACTACCCCACCCTGATGTTTTAACAATTCCCAAGGCTGCTCTTGCAAGCCACTCCCACCCTATCCTTCCCATCCCCTTGTTGTTGTTGATATTAAATCCAGGAAGAAATTTATTATTCTCCTTCTCTATCAATATTATGTCTTCCAATCTGACCCTGTAAAAATAGTCAAGAAATATTTTCTCTGGTCTTCAATCCACAGGAGCCAGAGCTGTGGTGGACCTCGTGGTCCTATGTAAAGTTAGATGTTATCCAGCACTGAAACATGTTCAAGTGTTCATGTGTTTGCTTGATAGTTTATTTATTTATTTATTTAGTGTCAGTATTTCACTATTCATACTAGGTTGGCCTTGAATCTTCTTCCTCAGCCTCCTAAGTGCTAGGCCTGCACAGGTGAGCTACCATACCCAGGTCTTTTTGTATGAGATTTAGGAAAAAGCCCCAGAGATATGCAGTTAGAGAAGAAGGTCTTCTCAAAAACAAATACATAAATAAATCATCCTTTCAGCCAGGCAGGTGCACATGCAATGCCAGGCATAGAAAAAAAAAAAAAAAAAAAAAAGTCTCTACCGAGTATCACTTCCACGTATCACACAAAAGGATGGATCCGGAACCCTCTTACTTCTCTTCAACTCTCATTTGACCTGAGGCTTACCCAGTGTAGAAAGAAAAAAAAAAAAAAAAAAAAGAGTTTCTGTAGTCAGGCCCACAAAGCTAAGATGTCAAGGACATACAGCTGACTTAAGCAAGAAGAACTTTGTTCTTCCAAAGCCAGAACACTGGACCAGCTCAGTAAGGCAACAACAGTGGCATCCTCAGTGATAGACACTCTTCAAATTTTAGGCAGATAGACAAAGCACATCTAGGATGGTGCACTTTTTTTTTTTTCTGGGAAAAAAAAAAAGGCAGAACTGTGTTTTCCGCCCAAGATCTCCTGTGATCCTATGGCTGAATATTGATGTGGTTAGGTTTCCAGGGAGGTCAGCCCCAATTCTTAATTTGGATGTGCTGACACCAGATTAATGATTGCTCTGACCCATTGTTCAGTTTGTGTTTTGCTTGAGACTGAGTCTCATGTATCCCAGGTTGGTTCCTAACTCATTCTGTAGCCAAGGAGGACCTTGAATTTCTGAGACACCTTGCCTGACTCACTAGGGACCAAACTCAAGGCTTCACACACACTAGGCATGCACTTCACCAACCAAGCTTCATTCCTAGAAATCTAGCGCAGAATATTCACTAACATATGCCCTGTACTTGTTCTGGACCTGGTTTTCAAGGCAGACCATCAGACTCCATAGGCACATGCAGCAGGGGTAGCATTGGGTGATAGAAATACCATATATCTTTGTTTAGAAGTAGTGGCTTCTATTAAATTTAATTACTTCCCCTGTGGCTCTAAATCAAGGGCAGCTTCTGTTAAATTTAATTACTTTCCCCTGCGGTTTACATGGCAAAGGTGTCATTGCTGCTCGTGGTGCGCTCCTGGCCAAAGGGAGAGTGTGGCTGTGATTTGCTCCCGTACACTAATGCCCTCCCTTATCATTTTTCTTCGTCGCTCTACCCAATCACAATGTTTTGTGGACATTTTGTTCACAAAATCTGCTCTTGGTATCGTGCAAATTATTCAATTAACGACGAGTGATTGACAGTTGCAATCAGAAGGGGAGGCAAAGAAAGCAATTTTTGATGGATTTCAACACAAAGCCAGACTGGGTTTATTTGACAATTTCATCTTAAGAATGTCTAGCTTCAAAATCTACACAAAGATGCAGTTCCCTAAAATTTTTGACTTTCATCTGATTAAACACCCCCAGCTAACCATTTTCATTGCTAATTACAGTCCACGCCAATTCTAATTGCTCTTCTGCCCCCTAATTGTGAGAGCAGGCATTGGACAGTAGCTAACACAGACATTTATTGACTTGCCACTCCAGGCATCTGCAGAAGAGAATTCCTAAAAGTTTGCTTCTCTGGATATGAAGTGGATCTTCATTAACATTCTGAAAACGAAATGCAGCTTCATAAAAAAATAATAATAAAATAAAATAAGGCAGCTTTTCAGGCCGTTTTAGAATTTCAGAGGAATTCTGCATTATCTCTGCCGTGATTCTATGCAGATGTCAGGCTGGATCTCAACTGAAATGACAATGAAATCATTTCGATTCCATGCAATGTGCAAAAAAACAGTCAATTTTTCACTTGGCAAGCTGAAGTCTAAAGTAATTAAGCACTGCTGTGTGGGAGGCTGCTTCCTGCTCTGAAGTCAGCCTGAGATAATTACCATATTAAAGTCAAAACATCATGTACCGCACTGATAGATAGATGGATGGAGAGATTGGGCATCTATTAAATGATCCGTTTTGTTAGGCTTCCTGGGAAATGTGCCACTGATGCCAATTAAGAAATATACATTCCAAGTGAGTGTTTCTAAGTGACAAAACTTCTATCTGGTAAATTGAATTTATTATTTACTGATCATGAAGTACTTAAAGTCATAAAAATCTAGCTGGAGAGCAACCTAGGAAGAGAATTACATGCTCTGACTCGATTTACAGGGCCCTCATTACCCAAATGCCTCGTAAGCACCAAGCCCCTCATAGAAACATCCCCCCGCCAAAATACCAAGTTATTCTGGTCAGGAAAATTCTAACTGGAATAATAATGTAATGTTGCAGATAAAGTGTAAACATTCAGAGATTTCAAAGTCAAAAAGCAAGTTGGGTGGAAAATTCATTCTCTGTGTGTTTAAAGGAGAGGTGATGAAACCCACTTCAAAGAGTAATCTTCATTACACGTCTTTAAACCTGTCCGTGGCTTTGAAAAAGGAAGTGACCTCCCAAATATGAAAGTCAGATAGATAGATAATTCATTAACATAATTCAGCTGTGTGCAATATAGGAAAACTCTCCTTAAAACATTCCTGGCAGCCTCCCTTATTAAAAATTAATCATTTATTAATATTCCTCTTCAAGTTTACTATCGAGTGTTGTTTATAATTTTATAATGCTACCTGGCAAAGACTCAACTAATGAAACACCTCTATGTGATTTAAGTAGGACAGTCTATTTTTGTGTAAATATTGGGGAAAAGGGAAAAAGAAAACCTGTTGACTATCAGAAAGGGCATCTTCACATCAGGATCATTTTCTGAGTGAAGAAAGGCATCCCGGTGTCAGCAGTGAAGGTTGTATTTGATCCTTTCTAACTACTTTCTGTGGGATTTATTTGCCGACACATCCACTAGTTTATTGACACAATAAAAAAGAAACTGGACCCGCACTCCTTTAAAAATCACAGAAAAGAACTTTTGATAATCAAAACTAAAGAACTTTTGATAATCAAAACTAGTAGTTTTTTCTTATTGACAAAAAAAAAAAAAAAAAAAAAAAAAAAAACCATTTTCTAATAAAATAAAATCAAAAGCCGGGTGTGGTGGTGAATGTCTGTAAGTCTCAGCACAAGGGATGCGAAGGCAAGAGAATCGGGAGTTTAAGGCCATCCTGAGCTACAGAGCTGAGAACCAGCTTGGAGTACTAGAGACCCTGACTCAAATGAAATAAAATATCAATCCAGTCATCCATGGTTCCATTGTTCCTTCTGTTCCCAAAGACAAATCTAAAGAATTAGCAGCTAACTTCAGATCAGATTCCACCCCTTCCTGCTGGTCAGCACTCCAGGAGGCCATGAGCCACACCTGAGACAGGCTCATTGCTAAATTCTAGAATGTTCTAAAACACAGTTGCAGTCTTGGGGTGCGGGTGGAGGGACTCTCAGTATTATTTATGAAATGAATGTAATTTGGGATTATCTGGTGTGCAAAGAAGGAAAAAGTGGAATTTTATTAGGACTTGTCTCTCTCTACCCTGAGATTTAACAGAGTAAGATCGTTGTAAGATCATTGTTGAGACACTGTCTCATATAGCTAAATCTGGCCTCAAAGTCCCTCATGTAGACCAAGATGGCACTGTAGCCCTGACCCCTCTGCCCTCAGCTGCTGAAGGGATTATAGGTGTGAGTCAGCTAACACAACTACAGAGGGTCATCAAAATGGATGGCAGAAAACAGAAATATTCCTGCTGACTATTTAGAGCTCTATAATAAAGACTGATATACAAACACACAAAACAACATATGCAAAAAAAAAAAAATCTTTTTTCTACTACTCCCATAACCAAGAGAGAAAGCCACCTGCATTCATTAAAATGGAAACTTTGTTTCAACTCTTCACAGGAAATAATATTCTTCGGCAAACTTTGGAATTTTTTTTATTTTTTTTCTTTACTTAATTTTTTTCATATTTTTCTACAACAGAGTCATGGTACTTTCAAAGTTGGCTAAATTAAACTGCAATTTGAACGTTTCTTTTAAATTTAATTATGGATACTGGGGCATTTTATAAAACACTCTCAAAGGAAGGCTCAGTGTAAAGCCTCTGGGCAGGGAGACTTTGTCATGGAGAGTTCAGACTAGCAAACCAAAGGTGGCAGAGTAAAAGCCACATAAGCTGAAGTCGGCCCTAGCTGCACTTGCTGCTAACCCAGACCAATCTGAGAAGAGGCAGGAACGATGCTGTAGATATGGTGGCTTCATTATGTCGATGAAAATAATAGACGAGAATGGAACCAAAAGCAGAGCGAGACATGAGCTTCGGGTACGGTCAGGAAACAAGATGCACGCATTTGTCTCTCAATGCAGGGCTGCCTCACTTCCGGAGTCAGTGCCATTTAGAGCCTTCTCTTTCCCTCAGCCTTCATCTATAAAACCTAATAACATGCCCAGGATGGCCCCTCGGCAAGGCAGAAGACCAGCTAACAATCAAAGAGGACGCTGTGCGCATCTGGAGCGTGATTCCTTCTGGGAGAGATTCCGTTCTGCATAGTGGATTTTAACATCGTTTTCAACTGCCCAACTACAGGTGCTATTTAGGGAATCCAACCTCAAACGTTACATGATTTTTTTGCCCTTTAAACATTCGTGGTTTTGAGGTTTTTCTCACCATATTAACTACAAGAGTGAAATTAGATTGTTCAGCTACAGTTCATAGCCCATTTCATCCTTTAATTTCTGTGTTCAGAGATGATGGGTTCTGTTCACATCCGTGGTGTTTTGGGGGAAAAAAAATAGCAGATTAAAAAAAATGAGTTTTCCCTTGAAACATTTAGACTTCAAGAAAAAAAAAAATCTCAATTTACCTATCAACACTGGAATGTTACAAATGTTAATAAAACAATATTTGTGAATATAGTGAAAGCTTCCCCAAGAGAGCCTCAAATACAGTTCTTCATCCACAGCACATACTTAGCTAACTTAGGAACTCACTTTAAGTTACCTGTCAAAACTTATTTTGATAGATTTTGATTTTGTATTGGTGACTATTTTCAAGGTGTTTCTTCTACCGTACTAAAATATGAAATGGATTAATTCCATCTCCAACTCCTAAATCAAATAAACAAGGCATCAGATCAGTGTACGTAGCCCCTCATTCACACTTCATCCACCCCCTTGTCCTTTCCTCGTTTGCAGTTCACCCATGATAATCTTCCATCTCTCAACAAATGTCATTTACAGTAACTCAATCATACATCTTAATCAAAAGCAGTAAGTGTAGCGCCCGACATGAAAGAACACCTACATAAACATAGTCTTTTGTGCCTTCACATTTTCCTCCCGCTGACACCGTTAACACAAGACAGCTCTTCTCATCACTGGGAACACCCCTTGAATTCATTAAATGCTCAACATTTCCTCTAACATCATGGAATGACAGCCAGCAGCAGTGTCATCTGATTTGAAAGCAGGCTGGCACCAAAGAAGTTTAGACTTCAGAATTAAGAGGAGATAGGGGAACGTTTCTTCTATTACTAAGCTAGTTCCCCCAAGTTACAAGGATAATTACCTGACCCTTAAATATTATTTTTATGTGTAATTTGTCCAATAGCTCCTGGCTACCAAAGTGATAAAAGGGAGCTTCTTCCTTCTTCACGTTTCAAACCGAGGCAGAGCAGCAGGATTTTCAAGTAGGATGTGCTAATAGCTTTGCATCAATCAGAGTTCCTGCCATTTTCTTCCGTGTCCACACATTGAGGAGTAAGAACCTTTCAAAGGTTTCCCTGGATGTCACTCACTGCCCGGTGTGGAGGTAACAGAACCCTGACTGGAGCCTTATTTTATAAGGAGAGTACTGACAAAAGAAACAATACAGCATCTTGGCACATAGTTGCGCGTCTCTGGCCAGTTGATCCCACCACTTTGCTAGACCAGTGCTGCTTCTCTTCAGTTTCACTGTGATGAAATGAATCAACATGAAGCCGCTGAGGGCACAGACTGGGAGATGTGAGCACTGGGGTGGGCTACACAGAAGGCCAGCCACAAATCTCTTAATGAGTAAGTACAAGAGTCCATCTCTAAAAACATTGTCAAGGTCATGTCCATCTGTAAGCCTCATGTGCCCCAGGAAAGCTAGATATGTGGTCCAACACAAATCACAAACTTTTAAAAATGTGATAGTTGGTTGTGTGATTCAGTTGTTCAGTTCTCAAGAGTGAGCTTTTAGGGCACTATGTGTTAAAGATGTCAAATTATTAGGCATGCCTGGGTGATGCCTGGCAGAGATTCTGTAAGCATAGGGTATAGAGAAGTCCTGTAAGGCTAAGATTCTTCAGGATCCTGGCTTTGTTGTTGTTGTTACTGTTGTCTTAACATATCCAAGTACCATTCATAAACTAAAATTTGCATACTATTTGCCCCTACTGTAAAAATGAGGAAACCATAGTTGGAAGATACTATTTCCACAAAGCTAAAAAATGTCACTATCAGGTCCTATTAAACTTTCCTCTTAACTGATAAGAGATATGAAATCTTAGAGGGGAAAAAAGAGTATCACAAACAAATCAACATAAAATTAGAGACAAGGTGACGATTGAACAAATCTGCATAATTATTTTCTAGTCTGTATTTCCCAACATACCAGTTACTAATCTAAGCACACTAGGCTTGAAGCTGGAGCATTTGTACCCTGCCTGGTCTTGACTGTGCCTCTGACTCTTGATACTTAGTTTAATATAGGGAGTGGGAATTTAAATATCTGCTTCCCGTCTGGCTTACCAATGAATCCCCTGCATGAACTCCTGAAAGACACCAAGTCCTGAGCAAATATTTGTTGAATAAATAAATGAAATCAGTATCTCATAAGTGTGGAGTTCTACATCGGGGGGAGGAACGATTATTTCATTTCTCACAGCTCTGGTACATTTCTCCTCACTGGAAGTACAAGTTCCCATATAATTCTTTACAGGAAGGAGCTACTTTTAAGATTGCTCTCCCCTATACATTTGAGAAGTGCTTTCATTAACAGTTTACCAGAGTTGATTTTCATCCAATTATGGCTTCTTGCTGTGATCCATTGTAAAAATGTAGGTCAAGGGTCAGCTGACTCTTCTCATAAAGGCCCAGATAGTCATAGGATCTCTGCCCAAATTACCATATTGTAAACTTATAACACAACATTAGACAGATGGTATATACATGAAGGATCTTAACTGTAACGAGACTTTATTTACAAAAGTAGACGGCAGGCTAAATGTGGCCAATGGCTGACTAGTTTATCAGCTCTGAGCATTATCAAGTAGATACTAGAGCTTGATTATTCTTATTTTTTTTCATAAGAGTCTCATATGCTCTTCTAGTGACTTGTGCATAGTTGACACATAATACCACTTTGCTAAAGTAAAGAAACCCGAGTTGTATACTAGACACCATGTTATGTACCCTGGAGAACAGAGAGAAAAACAGAGCCCAAGGAACATGCTCATACAAGAAAGGGGCTTACCACACCCAAGAGGAATAACTGGCCATTACAGTCTCTCCATAGACACTATTACTATCTGGCAACAGGAATTATTCCAGGATATTCCCTTGGGGATTTGTGGCCACCGTGTGAATATATTCAAGTTTTAGCAATAATGACCATTTCGTGAAAGGTGAGCACAAAGCAGAAGCCTTGAATGATCCCTGGCCAAGTTCATAATTGGGAAAGCTACCAGCAGGAGACTCTTGGAATAAGACAGAGTAGAGCAGTTAGAGGTGAGGGGGGAAAAGCACATCCGGATGGGACAGGAAGCATGTGTAAAGCCAGAGGATAACAAACAAAAGACACATTTAGCAGCTTGTAAGAAACTGGTGAATTGCTAAACAGCAACAATAATAAAAAAAAAAAAAATCAGAGATTTGCATGAGTTCTTGCTCACTCTAAGTTATGCCATTGGTTGTCCACCTTGTGACAAGTGACATCTAGAAATACAGCAGACGAAAAAGTCCCCAAATGCTATTCCTAAGAAAAGACGCTTTGTGAAAATCAATCCAACCTCATGCCTCTGCCAAAGAGGAATTTGATTATGTGATGGTTTATACATTAAGAAAAGAAAGTTCATGTTGTTCAGTACCAGCTTTAACCAACTGAAGTCCACAAAGTAACATTCTACTCACAGACAGAGGACTAGCTAGTGGGTCAGACCCAAGCCCAAGAATTTCTGGTCCTGCCAGCAATGCTAAATGACTTCCATTCTATAGTACATGCCGCCTAGTCACATGGCTGCCTCTTGCACATTCTTGAACTGACAGTGTTAGCAACAGCAGCATCTATCAAAAGGGAGCCAGCTTAGTGGGCAGGTAAAGTTCCACAGCCAAGTCTCTTTTCTTATTTTCTCTTTTATAGAAAGAAAAGTTAGTTTTAAGGTATATGGGGAAATAGCTAACCCACATGCTTTCTCCTTGGAAAAGCTTCCTGCTTGCCCTGGGGTTAGCATATTGCCCTTTCTTCATGAAAAGCATTCACACTGCTGGGACTATTCAAATATCTCCCAGGTCAGGGAAACAGAAGGGCCCAGAGAGGGAGACTCTCTTTGCCATTCATCTTGAAAAACAAGTGTTAAGGCAGAGGCTGGGATGAGACCTTGGTTCACAAATTCATTTAAGAATTTATTAGTCAAAAGAAAACTTAGGTTCCTGGGGACTGCCTTGTAAAATAAACATTTCATCTCAACCCCCCTCACCCCACACCGGCACACTTTACTCTCACAGATTCCCTGCCTTTGGATAATATGAACAATAGAATAGAGGAAGCCTTTATTAGTAGAAATTTTAAAAAGGAAACAAAACAAACGGACAATAACCAACCGTATAATTTTAAATGGTAACACATTATCTCCCAGCGTCTCTGCAGCTCCATCAGCTTTAAAAAGCGGAGGAACCCATTACCTGGAATGCTTGAACAAGTAGATTGAAAACACTTCTCAGATTGGCGTTAATTACAATCAGTAATTGCTTGGTTTCTTTGAAAATGCAGGAGCCTTTTTACTGTCCTTTTACTGGAAGACTGTGAGGGACTTTGTCTTTGATGGGAAATACCAACCCAGCAAAGGGTGGGGGCAAGATGCTCTAGGGCTCCTCTCAACCCTTGCTCAGGGCTGCAGCGTGCATTCTTGAAGACAGAGTGACATCTAAAGGAGTTTTTGCAATAGCCAAGGCTTGCTACGTGGCAAAGTCAAGGGCATGTCATATTTTGGAAAACTGATGAGTTTTCAGGTTTCATGTGCCTGATTGTCCCAAGTAACCATGAAAAGAGGATCAAATTCCGATTTTAATGACATGCCTCGGGGTGCCCTCAGGACAACTGCCATTTTTATCTAAGATTCTGCAGGTCCTCAGTGAACAAAAGGGGGGAAAATCAGCTTTGAATAGATTCCTTACGCTCTTGTCAAAAGTAATCCAACTCTGAATATCTATATCCCCAAAATATCAGCGCGCAGGCAGCTTTTATTAACCTGAAGAATTAATAGAGCAGAATATTTAAAATGGGGTTTCAGTTATTGATTCTCCAATTAGACCTTATGTTCCCTAGGTGCCTTGAAGAGTAATGTTTTTGCTTGGTCTCCCACACTTGCCAACTTACTGTTTCTCTCCCTCCACAGCCCCCTCTCTCCCTCTGTATGTGTGTGTTAGTGTGTTTATGTTGTGTCAGTGTGTTTATGTGTGTCAGTGTGTGTGTATGTGTGTGTATGAGTAACTCTGTGTGAGTGTGTTGTCAGTGTGTGTATATATGTGTGTATGTGTAACTCTGTGCATGTGTGTGTGTTGTGTCAGTGTGTGTATATGTGTGTGTATGTATAACTGTGTTTGTAACTGTGTGTGTTTGTGTCTGTGTGTCTGTGTGTGTGTATGTGTAACTGTGTGTGTGTGTGTGTGTGTGTGTGTTGGGGGGGTTGTGTACATGCTGCCTCCCCGGCTCCTAAGCACACATGATTTGAAAATGCATGTGGTACATAATGGCTAGATCCGGAAGGCAAGGGCAGAAGTTGCAGTCTCTGATATGCTTTTGAAAATATTCTGCATTCCCAAATTTAGTCTATCTCAAGCTCATAATCCCCACTCTCCTTTCTTCTGCACAAAAATCTTTCTTTCTTTCTTTCTTTCTTTCTTTCTTTCTTTCTTTCTTCTTCTTCTTCTTCTTCTTCTTCTTCTTCTTCTTCTTCTTCTTCTTCTTTCTTTTTCTTCTTCTTCTTCTTCTTCTTTTTTTTTTTTTTGGAGTTGACTACCTCAGGAGTGGCAGCTTGGTGGAAAGCCTGCCTGTGTGCTTGTTAACAGCACCCTGATGTTAACAATGAACTAATTACTTTTACTACTGACATGCTCTAGGGCATTATTCCCTTTCTGTGGGCTTCCTACTGACTATTGTCATTACTTAATCAGAGGACGAAGGAAAGCAAAATAAAGAAAAAAATAAATAGAATAAAAAAGAAAAGCAGACCATGTGTGTGTCTGCAGGGCTGGAGCCAGAGATCTGTACTCAGGGTCTTGCGTTCTTCATTTTCTTTAATTGTGTGCTCCTTGGGAGGTGGGAATGCTTTCTGATGCATTTTTACTTATTTATTAAAAATAGTAGAAAATCATGCCAGGCTCCCAGGATACTCCCTCACATTTATAACCACAATGCCCTCGTGAACCCATGAGCATGAACACGGATCAGCTGCAGACTGGAGGAGTTAACCCTTTCCTCTCTACAGAGGCTTTGTCCAAGTGCTAAAACAGTCTGTGGTATATTCCAGCTCCCATGAAAGTGCCTTTGGAAAAGAGAATCGTGTGCCTTCCTCCATTTGCACAATAACGCTTCTAGTTTTATTGGAGTTGGGGGCATGAGAGGGAGGGGAGCAGAGAGAAAGGACCGCATTAGCCAAGAGAAAACTAGGAGAAGAGAGCATTACAGTGCGATATCATTTGCAGCCAAAGCAGAATTTTGCCTGAAGATAGAATTTGCTCACACAACTGATTTTCTGTGATTGTTTTCATATAAAACACCCACCCTAGACCCATTCGCACATCTAACCCAAACAACATTTTGCTTTCATGTCAAAAGAAGTTGGCAAGGAAAACTGAGAACAAAACAGGGAACCCGAGGCACTGAAATGGCAAATAATGACAACACTTCCAGCTAGCCCTAATAAAGGAAATTAAAGCAACAAGAAACCTGAGTCACATTAATAAAACAAGCAGTGAAAAATAATAAACTTCCTATCCTTAGAGCTGAAGCACGTCTGCATTTCAACTGATCTCTAGCCTGTGGGTTTTTTGTTTTTTGTTTTTTTTTTTTTCTCTTTTCAACACTTACAAATATATTTGCCATAGTTGAAAGATGATGGTTACCTAGCCAGCGTGTTCTTGACAGTATGACTATTTTGGTTGTTGTTTCGAAATAAGTAATCTTTCTTATTGGGTCACTTTTCATTCAAGGCTATCTCAATTAGAGGAAGAATCAATCACCAAGTGTTCAGAGACTGCCCAGTTTCCCAGAGCTGTCAATGGCCACGCTTAGCCTCAGAGGATTGAGATTCTGATAAGAAATCTGAAATGTAAAGGCTAGGCATGGGAAATCTTAGAACTGGAGGCAAAAACAATTAGGATACTGTTTATTCGTTCAGAGACCAGTGTTTAGGGGCAGAAACCAACTAGCTTCCTATTAATAATGCAGTTTGAACTTGGTTGCAAAAACATTGCTTCCTTCGGTATGAGTTGAAGAGCCTCCTCTGATTCTTTTGTCTCCCAACAGTTATTTCGGAGGAAGATGCTGAGTGTTAGGCTGTTTTCCTGTCAAAGGGAAACTATGCTGATAGAATAGGTCTTTGTTCCCCTTTCCTTTCAGGAGTTGAGTGATAGCATTGTTAAAGAAGCAAGAAGCACACCAAGGAAGCAGAGTGGGCACTTTCTTCACTATCATGCTCTTCTCTCTGCACCACACAATTTGTAAGTCTGGTTTAGTTCTTCTTCCATGTTAAAAAAAAAAATGGTATTTCTATGTTGCAATATCAGAATTTTAGGAAGCTGTTTCTATCTCTAAAAGCCAACATCTGGAAAGTGGGATTTCTAATGAATAAAATAGTCAGCAGTAGAAAAGGTATCCAAAGAAATAGCTCTGGAAAGGACTGGGGGAGGCTATCATACTTGGGTATATTTCAATAACTTGGAGTTGAATCAGAAAGGCAAACGGTGGGCCAGCGCATAGGTCTAACTAAAGAACAAAACCTGTAAACCATCTTAAATTGTAAAATCGAAGCATTGCGCAAAATGTGCTGACTCTGTGTTTTTTAAGCAGCCGACCGGGCCTCCGATTATGAGACAGAAAGGCTGGGATTCTACAGTGTGCTTGTGTGAGAGAAGAGAGCCGATGGGAAGAGCAGCACCAGTTAGAAGAGAGTCTATTTGATGTTCTCTGGGCTGCAGTCTTATCACCCAGCCAGACCTCTGTGGATTTTTGCCTTCATCATCTAGATCATGGACTTGATTAAAACATAAATTTTTATCTTGGTAAAGAGTAAATGAGGCTTAGGCAATGTAGAAATTTGCATAATGTTTTTGAAATAAGATTGTCTCAAGAATTTCCATTCAAGGTTTGTGAATTATTCAGCTTCAAGTCTGGACTTTCCATTTTTGATAGATATGAATGGTTAGCATTACAATTAGTAATCTAATGTATCCCCATAGATCATATGCAATTTTGTGTATGATTCAAGAAAAATGGGTGTAGAATCCAAAATGGAGAAAAGACAAAAGCTACATGATTTTTTACATAGATTTAACTCCATAAGACTTTTTCTTTGACATAACTTTTATTGACTCTCTGGAAATTTCACATCATGCACCCCAATCACATTCCCTTCCCAGTCCTCCCGTGTCCACTTCCTGCCCCTCAAAAAAATTAAAAACAAAAGTGAGAATAAAAATAGAGAAAATTAAAAAATCAGGTTCCATTTTGGTTATCTATGTAATTGGGGCAAGTGGCCTTAAGAATCATAAGAAGTCAAAACCAGAATACCATTCACTGTTTTCTCCTCAGTAGGATGAGGGTTGTTAATAGTGCTAAAGGAGTGGGTATAAAATGGTGTTTTGAATGGTGTAACAGCCACCTAAACCCTCACAAACTGAATGATGTATACACTGGTCAACCTCTGTAGACGAGTCATCCACACACGCTCATCCCTTCCATGAGTAGAAAATATAGGATATAATTATGACGCTGGCTCAATTTAGCTAAAACTATTTCTGTCCAGAATCACTAACGACTTCCACCCCTCAAAGTACAAAGCCCTACCCCTGCTAGATAGAGAGCAGCTTGTCCCTCTCCTAATTTTAACTTGAAAAATCACATCTCAGGAAACCCAATATCCTTTTTTTTTTTTTTAAGAGTAGGAACAATCAAAAAGATATATAATCTATTCAGTTCCTAGAGAGTGAATCATTGGGGCAACTCGCAAGATATAAAATGTATCTCTTACAGCTTAGGCTTGCTTCTGTCAGAAAAGCAGTATTAAAAATAGCAAGCTGATTGAACAACTGTGGGAGGGAAAAAGAAAGGCACTAGCAAGCACATGAGTGAAGGAGAAAAAAAAAAACAACTTAAATACCATCCTCATGAATGTGAAAGGAAATGGATTTATCAGAACAAAAGTGTGGGCTTTTATTTAGTGGGTGATCTCAACGAGGAAAGAAATTAATTTTGTTTAGAATTAGTGAAGCTAACAATCCCCATACAATGCTGGCACCTACCCAGAGCCTCCCTTCAAAACATCTTCCTAGAGTGCTTTACTTCTTGCTGTAACTATAAATTAGGGTATCTTCCACTCTTCAGAATGACAACACAGCAGCCGGCATCTCATTCCCTGATTTCCTTGCATCAAGCCAGTGCTCTCCGTTTTTATTAGACCTCAAAGGTCTGGCTAACAAAGAGTCTCAGTGGATGCTGTCTAAGTGTCTATTGAATGAGGAAAATAATTGAATGCGTCAATAAGTATGTAGGCAAGATATTTTTAAATCTTAACCCAATCCTTACTACAGTTCTTAATTGGTACTTTAATTTTAGATGCTACTAGCCGTCAACAGAATATTTTGGATTGGGCAAAAAAATAACTGATTTGACAAACACTGAATGATCACTACAGGCACGCAGATGAATGGAGCACAGTGTTCACCCTCAGGAAACTTACGATCTCCTCCAGTAGAAATCCACAGCCCTGTAACTGTAGAGTGATGGGATAATTATGATGACAGAGATGACTTGGCTTTACTATTGTGCCTTCAGAAAAGATTGCCACACAGAGAGTGAAGTGGGTGTGGGGTCTGAGAGGCTGCTTCTTGGAAAAGTTTATTGATGAAAGAGGAAAGGAAGAGTGTTGGAGCAGATTCCTCTAAGAGGTGAATGCTGGGCTCTCCAGGCTATCCTCAACCTTGATGTTTTATTACGTTTACCAGACTCTACCTGATTCACAGCTATGCTTTATAACAGTAAGAGTGCAAGGTGAGATAAGCCAGGGGAAAAGGACATAGCAGAACACTATACTGCATAGGGCTTGGCATGAATAACCTCAAAGTGGCGAAACTTGCCTACCCTTGGGAAAGCGACTGTATTATCTGAACTGACACCCTTTGTAGAACAGACTGAATATTGTGCTTAGAAGAAGAACCCTGCCCTAGAATGCCCAGATGTGGACTGGTAGCTGCGGTGACAGGTGACAGAAGTTTGGTATGGCTGACATTTGCTGTCACATGAAACGGGTAGAGCTCAGGAACTGGCTGAATCTAGAGATAGAGTTTTGACTTTATCTATTGGTAAAAGCAGGCTGACCAAAGAAGTTCAGCAGGAGCAGGGCAAGGTCAAAGGTCATCTGGAACATCTAACACTAGCTGACAAAGCTCTCAGAACATAAACGGCCCCCGTGTGTCCCATATACTGAAGGAACATGGTCTGATGGAAACCCTAAGCTTCATCCAGATTCCTATGTTTCATTCCCAGCTCTGACATCTACAAGCTATGTGACATTTGACAACTTGACCTTGGGTGCTTCCATGTTTTATCTTCTCAAAGTAAGTAATAACAGTTTGCAACTGCATGGTATTTAAGTCAGAATTAAAAGATTTACTTGTATTTCATTAAACAGAAGTCACTGTCAACTGCAAGACACATCAGGAAACAGAAAACACTGCCAATAAAATTATGACTCAATGCTTTTCATCACTTAAAATTTTCAGCATGGCTGTGATTTAGAGACAGCTTTCTTTCTATATTACTATTTATGTACACATAAAAAGTGAAATATAAATGAAATAAATTGGTACTTGTTCTGAGGAAGGCATTAAATTATGATCCTTCCTCTTTTCTAGCTGTTGCTCCACAGAGAAAAATTGTGTTCTTTTCTTGCCTCTATGAATATACACTAATCTTTAGGTTAGGTTTCCATGCTGAATCATCATGTAATCATCCCACAATGTTTTAAAACTTCAACTCAACACAGGTGCCAAAAATTCATATAATTCAGCCTAAATGGTAACGGTGTGAGCATACACTACCAAGTTGTGCCCACTCTGGCAACGGCAATGTGATTCTGCCTATCTGGCACTGGGGAAGCCAGTTATGTCTTCCCTGCTTCGGGCACATTAATTCACGCACGCACGCACGCACACACACACACACACACACGAACACACAATATAGTAATTCAAGAGGTAGGTTTCTAGGAAACATAATAAAGTGGTCTTCCCAGCTTCTCAGTTGCAACAGCCCTTTCCAGAGGCCTTGGGAAAGGGAGTCTAGAATATATTCATACAGTCATACTACTGTAATGGTTGTTCTTAACTTCGGGGGGGGGGGGAGGGTTTTAAGATAATGATCTAAGTTTACATTTTAAGGATCTAGAAAAGTAAAAATTGATTAGGCTACAAGTGAGCAAAAGAATTATTTAAGATGGGAAATCAGCAGACAAGAAAACAAACTACAGAACGATAAAAATCAAAAGTCATCTTCTTGAGAAGATGGATATGATTTATCGACTCCTAGTAAGACTGATAGAGAAAACTATCACAAAGTATACAAATCGTTAAGGTCATTAATATAAAACCAGACATCATCTAACAAATATTTTAAAAGAGACCAAAAGGAATACTATGAGTAATTGTATAGCAATAGACTAGACAACTAAATGAAATGACGTATTTTGAAAAACGCATCATACCAAAATTGATGAAGAAATAAACAAGCCCAACAGATAGCGTCATAATTAATCATTAAAACTTCAGGCTGAAATCAAGGTGACAATGTCTCTCACCGATTCCCGATTCCCCGCCTTTCATTAGAAGTCCCAGCAGATACAACAAATGAAAATAAATACGTAAAAGACAAATATTTAATGTAGTACAATTATAACTATTCACTAGCACATTAGAATGCAGAGTAAACCTGAAGCTACTACAGAAAAGATAACTGCTAAATGAATTTAGTAAGGTTACAAAACACAAGCCATTATTTAAAATACCATTTTCTTTCTAATTTTTTTAACTATTGTGATTCCTCAACTTAAAATTTTTATTATATTTTTGTTTAAAAATATTTTTAAATTTAAATGTTTTGGTCATATTCTTCCCCTCTTACAGATTCCTTCCCTGTCCCTGGGGAGGGGCGGATCTTGGGAAGGGAGGAGGTAGAGGGGAAACTGGGAGGAGTAGAAGGAGAGAAAGCTGCTTTTGAGATGTATGAGAAAAGAATAAATAAAAATTTAAAAGCAAAACAAACTTAAAAATATATATAAAAAATCCTCAAAGCCAAGAAAACAAAATAAAACAACCAAAAGAAATAAAAACAAACAAACAAAAAGTCTCCATCAACCTATAACCAAATAAAAACACACAAAAACCTGTGGAGTCCATTACATGTTGTTCAGCCACTCTAGAACATGAGGCATATCCTGGTGTCACTCCATTGATTAAAATACAATTTATAATGTTTTTTTTTAACTTATTGATTCTTTATAAGTTTCACATCATGCACCCCGGTCTTGATCATCTCCCCACCCCCTCATATCCACGCCTTGCCCTTGCAGCTTTCCCCCAAAGAACACATACACACACACACATATACACACACACATACACACAAACACACACACATACACACACACAAACACACACACAAATAGAAAACAACACCTACCCCCCCCCAAAAAAAATTGAAAGCATAGAAAACATTGCATCATGGAAGCTGTAGTGTGTCACAGTGTTTCCCACAGTATGCCCCTCTGTCCACACATCTTCACTTATAAATGATTGTTGCAATGAGTCATTTGGTCTGGTTTGAGATCTCTGGCTTCTGTGACACTATCAATATTGGATCCACATGGAGACTCCTCTAGATTGTCCTGCAGTTGCCCTCTTCATAAAGATGCTGCATCTCTTTGGAAGAGCAGGACTGGCCCCTTTTCCAATCCCAACCATCTGCAGATGATATAAATTTGGGAGTAGGCCAATTCAGAGCCCTGGATCTAGGCCTGGGTGGTCACTGAGCTGCACTGGGTAGTCCCACTCAGCTCTCCCTTATCCCCACCACCAGGGCAAGCTCTCCAACACTGCTCAGGCTAGGCCACCCAGTGCTCAATCGACAGGAGGCAGGGTCATCTCTGCTGTTCTCATGCTTTCGGGGCCAGCTCACCCAAACCCATGCCTCCAAAGCCAGCTCCTCTGTGCTGCCCAATCAAAGCTTGGATCCCACTCTCCCAAGTGCTCCAGGCTTAGAGGGGCTCAGCCAGCTCTCCCACTCTCACAGCCCCAGGCCTTGCCTTTGTCTCGGGGCCAGCTCCACTGTCCTGCCCACACAAGGTGCAGGACCCACTCTCCCAAGTGCTATAGGCAGTGAAGGGCAGGGCCAGCTCATTTGCTCCTGAGCCCGCATCCAGCTCTCCCAACTGCCTCAGGAAGCACGGGATGAGGGGACAGATATAAGTTTTCAAACCATCCAATATCTGGTTTGAAACTTGGTAAAAAATGTGGAAGAACTGAAAATTTAAAATTTCAAAAACATATCTGAGAAAAATTAATAGGTGGTTTTAGTTGAAAAGAGCGGGATGGTTAACACTATATTGTTACTATGTTTATAACAATGTTTGTAACATGTTGATACAATCTTGCTACTCTGTTTCCCCCAAATCATCAATGCTCAAATGCAATCCCTTCAAAATTACAGCAGAATTTTAAATTCAAATTATTTCTAAACTTCCAAATAAATAAAATGAATGTAGAATTGTCTAAACAATTTGAAAAAAAAAAAAAAAAAACTTCGGAGGAATAACAGAACCTGAATTCAAGAATCTTAAAACCTAATAAACAAGAATAATGTAGTACAGATAAAGGAGACGGAAACCACCAGGCTAGAAGTCAGGAAGTTAACCCTGCTGTGTAAGGTCATTTTGGTTTTGTTTGTTTGTTTGTTTTATTTTTGACTAGTGTATCATGTTAATAAGGAGACAATGTCTATTTAATAAATTGTACATGAACAACTATGTATCTTTATGGAAACAAAGGAATAGACTACAACCCTGACTTCACTTGGTTTGTAAAAGTTAAATCTACTTTCAACCTGTGTGCTGGGGATTGGTTCTAGTGCTTTGAATTAATCTGGTCCAAATGCTGAAGGCCCTTGTCCCCAAATGGTTTTTGATCAATTAATAAAGAGACAATCACCAGTGGCTGGGCAGGTGGACTGAGGTGGGACCTTTAGATTTGTGCTGGATAGGAACTGGGAGAGAGGAAGGGAGAATCGCCAAGACTCGGAGGCAGAGGATCAGATTTAGAGATATACAAGGAAAATCATCAGAAATGTAGGTGTGAAGGAAAGCTGCCTCCGGAAAGGCTGTCCTGAAGTGTCTTGGGCAGCAAAGACTAGGGAGCAGCCCAGAAGGAAACAGAGAGGTTCTACCAATACCTGACCAATACAGATGCAGATACTCACAGCCAACCATCCGACTGAGACTGGGGACCCCAATGGAAGAGCTAGGGGAAAGACTGAAGGAGCTGAAGGGGATTGCAACCCCAAATGAAGAACAGCTGTATCAACTAACCAGACCATCCAGAGTTCCCAGGGACTAAACCACCAATCAAAGAGTACACACATGGAGGGACCCGTGGCTCCAGATACAGATACATATGTAGCAGAGAATGGCCTTATCTAACAACAATGGGAGGGGAGGCCCTTGGTCCTGTGGAGGTTTGACGCCCCAGAGAAGGGAAATGCTAGACCAGTGAAGTGGGAGTGAGTGAGTGGTTGGGAAAGCACCCTCATAGCAGCAAAGGGGAGAAGGGAGGGGGGATGGGATGGGAAGGTTGTGGAGGGGTAATTGGGAAGGGAGGATATCATTTGAAATGTAAACAAATAAAATGATTTAAAAACAACAACAAAACAACAAAGATATAGAATTAGAGAGTATTGAGCCAGAATTACAGGAGGGAAATCTGTGCTAGCCACAGAGAACAGCCCGGTATCTGAGATATCCAAGGCATATCAAAATTTAACTGGCAGGGTGTGTGTGTGTGTGTGTGTGTGTGTGTGTGTGTGTGTGTGTTTCTTTCACAAATCTAGAGCACTCCTGGGTGGATGCAGCAAGTGGTTTAGCCAAACTGCTGCTACACTTATGACAAAGACATGTGACACCTATTGCAGAGTCACAAAACATCTAAAAGAAATATACAGGACATAAGAGAGTATACTTGCAACATTAGAGGTGAAGAAAGGTAACAGCAATTTTTAACATTTGCTTCTTTAAAATTCCAAGGGGAAAACAAAATTCATCAAAAATTAAATTTCCTGCTTTTCAAAATACACCATTATAAAATAAATAAGCAAACCATAAACTGGAGAAAATATTTGGTTGAATAGCCAGTCTCCTCTTTCTTTGTCTCTGTGTCTCTCTGTGTGTGTCTCTCTCACACACATACACACACACACACACACACACACACACACACACACAGACACACAGACACACACACAGACACACACACACAGACACACAGACACACACACAGACACACACACAACACACACACACAACACACACACACACACACACACACACACACACACACAGAGAGAGAGAGAGAGAGAGTTCCAGGTGTCAAACTCAGACCACCAGGCTTGGCAGCAAACACCTTCACCAGCTGAGCCATCTCTGTGGGCCACAGCAATTTCTTGTAAAGTTAAATTTACCCTGCAAACATACACTTGCTCTATAAACCTGTAATTCTGTTCTTGGAAATTATCCAGAATGAATGTTACCCACAGAACACAGTATCATATTGTTAATGGGCTCAAATCTGTTAATAACTGGAATGTCCATCAACAAAATAATGGCTAAACAAAAATTTCAAGTTCCATTCCAACAAACCTATCTTTAAAATTTACAACTTGGAAGTTACCATGTGGTGCGCTGTGAAGTGCTGTATTATTGAAATTGAAAGGAAGCCAGGTATATAGATGCCCCAAACCAGGGAACTGATTTTCTACCAGCATTGCTTAGGTATAAAAAGTTCTAACAGAATTGTGTATTAAAAACTGAGTTTCGGCGGCATAATCCTATAATCCTAACACATGGGGGCTTTGGAGGTGGAGGCAGGATGAACAACAGTTCAAGACTGTCCTCTACTATAGATAGAGTTGAAGTCCAGAGGGGCAGACTATCTCTAAAATAAATAAATAAATAAATAAATAAATAAATAAATAAATAAATAAATAAATAGTAGACTGGTAGTTCCCAGCGCATGTACAATGAATCCATATTCTTGCTTTTCAAATTCATAGGAAAGAGAGCAGCAACAACTATGCTTTGTCCCTGGTGTCCTTGAAATGAGAAGTTCAATGCATGGAAGTAAGTAGACAGTCTCAGAAGGAACTGCACACCAGATCCATCAATCGCAGAGGCCCTGAGTCTAGGCTGCCCTGGGATCCCTCCTTGTCACAGTGACTGACTTAATGATTTCAATTACTTATTGCTCCCAGGAACAATTCCACCCCTAAACCATGGATCACTCAATCAACATTCACTTTGCAAATAAAATAGCAAAAAAAAAAAAAAATGTTTAAAAAACAGAGGTGGGTCATGAGAAAGACCACAAAGACCACGCTGAAGTTCCCTCAGCTACTACAAAGTGGAAACCACTTTTAGATTAGACCTGATGGAGATCTCTCTCTCTCTCTCTCTCTCTCTCTCTCTCTCTCTCTCTCTCTCTCTTTCTCTCCCTCTCTCTCTCTCTCTCTCTGTGTCATATACATTTGTAGATTGTTGCTGCTGCTTGTCAAACTTGAGATTGTGTTTTAAATCAGAATCAGTTCAGGTAGATGTTTAGAATAGTCACGGACTCATCACTATCAAATTGTCCTATTTAAACACACCATTCAGTCTCACCTGTATTCTAGAGGTGTTCTGTGATTGAAGAACATGCCCAGGAAACCATGAGGAGATGTTACTTTTTACATGATATGTAGGTGCTCAGTGCGTATTTATCTGAGTGACTGGGTGAAAGGGTATTAAGAGCAAAAAGAGTCAACATTTCAAAATCACATGACTATGGTTCAAACGGCTGTTAGAATTCCCAGTTTTATGTCCATGGCCAACAGTTATGTCTTGGGTCTGATTATCATTTTCCAAATATGTGGTAACTTCCCTAACTTTTCTGAGTCTCGATTATATCCTTTGGACAACAATAAGTCTACATAGTTATGGTAAAAAAAAGAAAAAAAAGTACACAAAACATTTTGCAACTGATCTATCTGTCTCTTACAAGTTCTACTTGCTAATCCTTAGTATTTTCCATAATCAATCTCCTATTTTTATAATACTATCATAATAGCTAACAGCACAAACTTACTGGAGCGAGCCCTCTGACCTCTGCATTTTACATCTATGAGATGGCGATGATGCTAACAGTTGTACAGATGCACAGGGGTCTTGGAAAGACAAGAAAGTTAGCAGATGATGTGCTTGGTGTCACAAGCGTGGGAGCTGAATTAGTGTAACGGTGGTGATGATGTGTTAAGAGTTGCATGCAGGGAAGGAAAGTCAGCCCTAGGGTTACATGAGTTTGACTTCCAGTGTGACCCCTTACTTACTATGTGGATTTTAGTAAATCTGTTAACCAGAGTATGCCTCAGTTTCCCCATCCACACAGAGAGACTCACAATAGTACTAAATCACAAAGTCGTAGTTAGGATACAATAAAAGACTATATGCAAACACTGGCATTAAGGCCCTGCAGAGAGTCAGCATGTTATGAACAATAGCTATTATTGTCAGTGTCTTGTGGCAACCACCACCACCACCACCACCATCATCATCATCATCATCATCATCACCATCATCATCATCACCATCACCATCTCTTTCAAAGGCACTCACACCTACAGTCTCAAAATATTAACAGATTAAAAGCCCTGGCTACAATGAGCACAGTGATGATTCTCAAATACCCCTACTTTAACTTACAAACTTAGTAACTCCCTGTTATGAACTCCGAGCTCCCTGGGCTTTCCTTTCACTTCTATAACCATATAGGATTTAATTCACACTCTCTGTCAAAAACAATTTCTAATCATTCTGGAGGCCATTTTCTCACCAAATCATTTACTCCTTTAAAACTCAAAAGTATAATCAGTGCCCATCCCCATAGAGATCAATATTTGTGACTTCTATTCCTAAAGCTGTCAACACAAAAATTTGTATTCTTGGCTAGCACACTACTTTTTAGAAGCAAGCACATTGTTTCTTAATAAACATGTCTACAAACTTATGGCTGCACATACACGGACATCTAAATATAAACAGTAAACCATAGACAACAAGGTGACTATTCTACGTCAGGTTACGATCACTTTCATTAAAATCCCAAGAAAATGGAACAGAGTGGATTTTAACCCTTAGCACCACTGACAAAAACTAACCATTGAGAGTCTCTACCGCTCAATGCTCTGTCCCTTTGTAAACATTCTTTTAGCATCTTGAGGGGGGAAAAGTGTTCTGATAATCCCATATCCATGCTAGAAAAAATAGTGTTGGAGCACATCAGATTTGATATCTCATTTTATAGATCAAAAATAATGTGAGATGTTAACTATCTCAGCCAAGACCATGGATTACTTAGGGGTGTGTTAACAAATAACAATAATAATGCCACCCATCCGAGAAGCCTTTCACCGTGTGAGAGCAGCTCAGGCATGTGATTGTGCTCCTCCTCAGGCTGAGTCAGAGTTGGAAAGACAGCCTAACCTTTTCTAGCTGAGGAGGGCTTAGATGTGAGACAGAGCGGGACCATCATGACCACCTCATACATGGCGGCAGAGAGATCAGGAACAAACCCTCCATACCTCCCATCCCTGCTGCTCCTAAGTTCTCAGATGATCTCATTAAACCATCCACCAGGGCAGTTTTCAAGTTTTTCAAGTGTGTGGCTTTATTTTCTTTGCGATAGGAAGAACCTGACTACTTTCCAGTGCATTTTCCTAGTATTACAGAGACAAAAGGATCTTCCTGCCTATATCTGTTCCATCCCCCTGCATCAAAGAAGGATTTCACATAAACCAGACAGGGAAGACCAGGTTTCTGTTTGAAGACAAGCTGTTTCCAAACGTCTAAGAACTGTGAATTTAGGAAAATCCATTGTATACATATTTTTTTCTCTCCCTTTTCTTCCTCTTCCCTCGAGTCTCCTTCTGTCTCTCCTTATGTTGGAGTGTCATTTAGTACTACAACATATTTTTAATATTTACCAAATTACAAAATTTCTTATCCTTTACCTTATCTTTGTTGCATTAATAGGATACAAAGACTTCCTACACATTCTACTTTCCAATAAATCTTCTATTCTAGAAACTGCAGTTGCGTTTAAACCTAGGCTTGTACTTCATTAAAAATATCAGTAGTAATTGTTGGTTCAAACATCTATAAAGAATCTTGATTAACTTAATCTTATCAGTGAACCTCATTTCCCAGGCTTCATATTCATTGGTTCAATAATAAGTATATAATCCAGTTTGAGCCGGGCGGTGCTGGCGCACGCCTTTAACCCCAACACTTGGGAGGCAGAGGCAGGCGGATTTCTGAGTTCGAGGCCAGCCTGGTCTACAGAGTGAGTTCCAGGACAGCCAGGACTACACAGAGAAACCCTGTCTTGAAAACAACAACAACAACAAAAAAAAAAAAATCCAGTTTGAGCCAATGAGAAATCAGGGAGTTTTGTCTGGGGCTTCTGAGAAAGGAGATGTGCTTTCACTTCCTGGTCAATGTGAATAAAAAGTGGGATGCCCCAGCCACTGTTCAAAGCCATGTTAAGACTCCCAGCTTTGGGCTAAAGCCAGCATAGCAGCTGGGGAGGGGGACAGAAATACAAAACAAAACAGATGTCTGGTAAAATTGTTGATCTAATTGTTTGCAACTTCATTTAAAATAGAGCCTATTTATTTCCTTTTAATCTCATTGAATCCATAAATGCCCCCAACAGCTTAGCTATGTTGACACTAAGTTCTGGTTATGCAGTGTTTTTTTTAATTAATGATCAGAGAAAGGAAAGTGGCCTTCCCTATGTCCAGTGACACAACATTACCAAACAATGAATCCCATGACCTACCCAAAAAGAGTTAGCCAATGATAGATATACTGGCAAGACCCAAGAAAAAGAGGAATTCTGCCCACTTTTCTCTGAATTGTTCTCTTTTTCTTGCCTTACAGAATATAAATATAAAATAAAAAACATAGAAAACCCAGGTAAATTTATGTATTCCTAGGTTCATTTATGAGAGGAAAAGTTGGTTTAGGACATAGAAGATTCCAGTGCTCTACTAAGGACCCTCATCACTTTGAGTCTCCAGCAGAGCAGCATATCAGGGGGTAGGGGGCACAGAGCTGAGCAAACTTCTGACACCATTAACCAAGAAGCAGGGAGATGCAAGAGAAGAAAGATGTCAAGGGCCCATGGTCTTTTTTGAAAATATACCCCCAATGACCTATGATGGATTCATCATTAGAATCCATCTCCTAGAAATGCAGTGACATGTGTCCCAATAGTTCCTCCTGGGAGTTGAAGATATTAACATCTGAACCTTTGATTGACATTACCCTTATTCAAATTGGTGGTCACACTCAAAGTGTCCACACCATGGTCTACAGATGGTAATCTGCTGCTGCTCAAACTTGTCAGCCATTGGAGTCACAGGATGAGATGAGACAAGCTTCTGTATCTGCTTATTCGCTTCTTTAGGAAGGCCCAGCACCCCCAGATGACCCAGAAGAGAAGCCCCAGTGTCTTAGCAGAAATCTACTGTCTCCAATCACTGGTGCACTGCAGTCTTTAGTCACAGGCAGATATGATGTGACAGCACACAGAGTATTCAACAGACTGGTCTTGCATCAGAGAAAGGTCAAAATGTCAAGGTCCAAAAGGTCTATAAGGACATTTCTGAGACAATTCACCATCCCAACTGTATTCTAAGTCCATGACTTCTTCCATGAGGGGACATTAACTTAAGACTCTCCTCCAACGAACAGAGCATGACAAGCAGCCAGCATTTTTCACCATCTTCTATCCTCAATGTTCTATAGAGTTCATATCAGTCAAAGTCCTCTCTCTCTCTCTCTCTCTCTCTCTCTCTCTCTCTCTCTCTCTCTCTCTCTCTCTGTGTGTGTGTGTGTGTGTGTGTGTGTGTGTGTGTGTGTGTGTACATATATATGTATCTGAGGCTCACATGTGTGTACATGGGTATTGAGTCCATGGGCCAACATCCAGGTATTTTCTACTATCATTAGCCACTGCATTCTGTTCTGTTCTGTTCTGTTCTGTTCTGTTCTGTTCTGTTCTGTTCTGTTCTATTCTATTCTATTCTATTCTATTCCATTCTATTCTATTTTTTGAGACAAGCTTGTCAGCTCAGCTAGGCTACCTGGCCAACCAGTCCAGGGATCCACCTGCCTCCATGTTCCCAGCATCTGTTTATTAGCATGTGCCACTGCATGTAGATTTACATGGGTGTTAGGGATCAAAATCAGCTTTCTCCAGCAAGCACTTTATCTACCAACTAATTTCATATCTCCAACCCTCAGGCTTCATCTTGAGATGACTGTTAACAATATTTTCTAATCCTCCCGATTAGCCTCAGATCTTTGAGACCTAATATCAGCTCTTGAGGTTTGTTCAGCAATAAATAGAAGGAGTTACCCCACATTATAAATACAATTATGCAAGTTATATGGATTTAATGGCTTTATCTATTTCAAAAATCAAAGCCAAAGTAGTTCAAAAGTTTAAAAACAGGAAACTTCAAACTTTAAAAACTCCTACTTCCTCCTAGAGATATCCTAGTATAAGGATGGGGAATTTCATAGAAACCATACCTAGCAATGTAAACATTGCCTGCTTGGGAACATCACTAGTTACTAGTTACCTATTACATACTAGTTCTATCTGGATCTATATTTACAAAGTGAGATTCCCAGAATACATACAATGTCATCTGTACGCCATCTGTATTTAGTGATACATAAAAAGTGACCTTCGAAGTTTCCCACTCCTGATAAATAACATCTCTTGGGAAGACACATGGCCTTCCTGATGGTGGATAGACATGATGTGTTTAAACAGAGTCAAATGAGATAAAGTCCCAATCCGTTATCAATACTACCATTTCTCAGTAAACCCTAAGAAATATCCAAACACTCCAAGGAACATACTGCCCATCAAAAAGTTTTGGGGTAGGTTTCTCTCCAAGTGTCATCATTGACTAAGTGCTCTCAGAACAACGAAATCAAGTACTCACTCCACGGTTCTCAGGTACTGTCTTCCATGCATGTCACTCTTTTCAGTTTTAGTACACTTCCCCCAACGGTATCATCTTTGCTGGTTTGGCTGACACATTGATCCTGCTTTGTAGAATTGCTTTTCCTTTGCTCCAAATGTCATGCATCTCCAATTTGATGACATAGGCTCAGAAAACCATCCCTGGGAAGCATTTTGGCCAAACAAGGTTTTCTCCTTTTGGAAATATGAGCCCTGTAAATATTCTGTTGCCTCATGGCTTATTCACTGTAAGGGAGACTGTCTGAAATATTAGAGGAAAACAGTTGATAGAACTTGTCTTTTTTCAGTTCATGAATAACAGGTGTCCCACAGGTGTAGATAAAGACCTTATGTTTGGAAACCAGAATATGAAAGAAACGTCATCAACTTTATCTCCAATGATCTCCCATAGCAACTCTTTTTTAATGAACTATGTCTGTTTTCCTGGACTCTTGCACTAAACAATAGTCAACTGCAGATCACAGGCAGGCTTTCACCTTATGGGGAAACTGTTTGAAACCCCTCTTTTACACATGTAGCTCTCCCCTTTCTCAATCAGAACATTAAAACCAAGACATCAGGACCCAACTCTAGTTGTATTAGTATGTGAACAATAATTTTAGTGACTCTCCTATCACTTTGAACCCACAGCAGTCTGTCAACAAACAAACAAAACCGAAAACCTATCAGTCATCAGTCATATCTGCTTTTCTTCTTCTGACTTTGTTTTTCAAATAACACTGGAGTTTGTGAAGGACTCAATGCTAAGTATACATCTTAAAGACAAGGCAGCCTACAACACTCGTGTACTGAAAATTCTCACTGTGCTCCCCACAGTAAACCAAATCTTATGCTGAGAGATAAAACTGGAACGACAAATGGTTGCTAAGAGTTTTTAAAGCATTGAACAACTAGAATGCTTTGATATTTCAATTTAACAAATTATTGCTAGGTATTTATTGGATGGTCTGTTGTGGGCTACAAAAAAAAAAAACTCTACTGCTTCTGTTATAAGAACTTCTAATCTGATCTTGAAAACAGAAAAAATAGTGGCATTTTTTTTTAAAAAAGAAGGTCAAATCAGATTGATTTAGCAACAAGGGAAGTTATGTGTCATTTGGTAAAGCACAGCGCAAAACCAAGAGCGTCAGAAGAAGCTCAGAGGTAGATGACTCTCAAGGACCCAGATATAAAATCTAGAAGGTGGTAGCTAGGGAGAGGGGGTGTCTGGGATACCCAGGACCTGGGCAATGTCCCAACATCTCCTTTGGCTACAAATAACAGTCTGGACTTTCTATATTGTCCAGATGGATTCATGAATTAATTATAAAAAGAACAAAGCAGCTGTCTCAAAAGTGACTTCTGGATTACCACAGAGGACGATGTGTGAGGGTAGCAGAGACAGTTACAATTGGGATTAAAGAAACAGAGATCTACCAGTATGGAGGGGAGTTAGTACTGAAGACCTGCTCCACCATGAGCAAATGTCCGCGTATAACAAATTACTCTAAGTGACTTTAAGAATATCAGTGCCATTGACTACCAAAAAGCAAAGTCATGGTCAACTTAGTCAAACTCTAAATGTCTGAGATAATATGAAGAGACTGGGACCACATAGAATAGACTAGAAAAATGTTTTGACTGGACACAGGAGCAGTATCCTGCATAAAAACTAAAATCATATTTTGTGAGAAGCTGAGGTAGCCCTGAGTGAATGGGCAGGGAACAGATGAAGTCCTAGTGGTGTGTATTGTTTGATATAGGTAGATATAGGTGATATAGGTGTTTGATATAGGTAGAGCCATGACAAGGACTAATGCTTCAAACCCACGAGAATGGCAAAGCCTTTCCTAACAGTTGGGCTTGGGCTTGGCAAAGCCTTCCTCTGTAAATATCAGCAGTGTAGGTGAGTACAAGTGTTTATTAATGATTGATCATTGTGTGCAAAAATTAGCAACTGCAGCTTCCTCTGAGACTGCTATCCTACTGAGAACCCTTACCTGCTCCAGCTAGTTTACACGCCTGCGCTGTTTATAGCACACGTGCTGCGGGCGGGTTTGTTGCATAGGTGGTGCCATTCCATCAGGGTGTGCACAGCCACCTGGTGCCAGTATTTCTGTATACTATGTGTGTCTGCTCTCTATTCATCTCCTATCACCTCAGTCAGCTCTCCAGGACCCAAGCCGCAAGGAATTAGGCAGCATGTTGAGACTACCTGACAACACAGGCTGACAATATCACATCTGCTACAATGTTCCACATTGTAGGTGACAGTGGGCATAATTTCCAGCAGTCAGGCCACATGATAATTAGGTCAGAGGAGAGGTGCATAGAGGACACTGATCAAGAAGAAATATATAAGGGTAGCTTGTTAGGAGGCAGGAGCTGTTATCACCTCAGAGACAAATCATACGGGGCAGGGGGGTTATTTAGGAATATTCTGATCTCTTCTGAGTTCCAGGAGTCACCAAATCCCCCAGTTTCTAACAAGAACCAGGCAATACTAAATACATGGAGCTCACTTTGAAGGGCCAGGGTCTAAGCCACCAGTTAATTAAGCTCACCTAGCAATGTAAAAAGGACGGAATTCCAGGTTCAATACCATTGAGCAGTATAAATGACAGGACTCGGCAGCCAGCAGGGTAAAGGGAAATAGTCATGTTTTCTCCAAGGACTTTGGAGTGAATAATCGAAATGACCACGGTGCCATTAACTGAGATCTCAGTAAATAAGAGAGCCTTACACATTTTTATTTCTACAAAATTGTAGCAATACTCTTACTGTGTGAGATTGTTTGCATGTATGTATGTATGTATGTATGTATGTATGTATGTATGTGTTTACATATGTGTGTGCACATGTGGGGTGTGTGTGTGTGTGTGTGAATCTACTATCCACGCAGACAGAATTCTTCATAGGACAACTACCACCTGTCATTCTGCTCCTTGGCTTTGCTACTGCTGCTTACCACATGAGCTAAGTATTTCAGGAAGCATCTTGGGACTAGGATCCGTTTCTCTCTGCTTAGCATGTTCTGGCCGCTTTGTTTTCCACTGTGCACTGTTAATGATTTGTCCCTGAACAGGCTGAAAATACACCATTAGGGAGAATAACAGCCATGGAAATCCAACGAATCTAAAAGTACTCCAGGGCAGTATGAGAAATGTAAAGTGTTTTCCTCTTCCCCAGATGAGAGGAAATGATGGCAAATCGGTTTAATATTCCCCTGGATGTCACCCAGAGAAGGCCACGGAAGCCCAGCAACCACCCATGGTCATGAGAATCCATTCATAGTCTGCAAAGACAAAGTCTGATGTGGAGAAAGTGAGGGCTGCAGCTCACTGCTGGCCCAAAGTCATTATTACCCGTTAGAGGCAAGTCCAGAGGGGTCCAGACAGCTGTCAATAAAGCATCAATGTGGGTGAACACCAGGAAACGGCAGGCCGATTTCACTTTCCATTTTAGCTTCTTATTGAAGCAAGAATAGACTCTAGCTTCTGTGTGTGTGTGTGTGTGTGTGTGTGTGTGTGTGTGTGTGTAGGAAAGAGAGGTGTGAAGGAGAGAAGAGAAGGAGGTGGACATCATGCTTTTGTGAACTTTGCATCCTGCAACACATCAGGAGGTGGTGCTCAGAGCATCTAGTGGTTTCCCCCAGGAAACCATTCTAAGTGGGCCACGTGCCCAATGGTTTCTATCCCAGTTAAGTAAATAAATGAAATATGCTAATTAGCACCCTATTAGCTCACAGCAGGGAGTAATCCATGGCATTTTGATTGGAAAGAATTCTGTCATCCAAAAGGCTGGTCTGTAACAGAATGCAAACTGGCCCAGTTCCCCCTTCCTCCCTTCTTCATGGCAGTTGTCCAAATGTCTGAGAAGCAGGTCTCACAACTATGTATAATTCCAAGGGTGTCAGCACGCCATGAAATCACCTCTCTGCCTCCACTGAGCCTGGCTGGCTCCATGCCGCACACCAAGTGTGGATTTGTGCAGTTCAGAAATGCAGGCCTGAGCTCAAAAGCACAGAGCAGGTTAGGGAGGGGCAGCACTTACTTATTTAGTTATGAGAAGCTCACCACTTTCCTTCTCGCCTTCCCAGACTCTGATCCGGAACATACTTCTCAAAGTCAGACATGCATGCCTGTTGCCACAGAGCAGCTCTGCTGGCACGGTGTTCTGATGAAGTTGGTAGGCAGTGCTTCCGGTGTGGGCTGGGGAAATGCAAGCTCCTGGAAATTCACCTCTTTTCATTTTATTGATTTAGCTCCAGGGAAATGCCAGCTATTGCCTGCCTTTCTATGACAGTTTCAATGCCCAGATTTGCATCTTGCCCACCCTCTTCCTGGTATAGAAGGGAAGGATTGAGGAGCTTCCCAGACATGGAAGGGAAAGAGGTTCAATAGCAGGACCATTCACTTTCTATTCTGTTCTTTGAAAACATCTACTTTCCAGGAGCTTTGGGAACTTAGAGAATAGCCATCACATTGGTCAGGTTGCCACAGAATTTGTCGATAATCCTCCATCGAGGTGGAACTGGCGCAATGGGGACTCCATGATGTCAGGGAGAGGCTTACAACACAGGGTCTATTTTTTGTGCTCAAAGTTGCAAGGATCATCTAAGTTTACTAAAAGGATAGAGCCAGAGACCAAGACTTAGGTCTTAGAATTTGAGTGTTATAGAAGGAACTTTCTTAAGGGTTTTCCTTCTCAAATTTGATTTTCCTTTCATGTGATGGATGACCTTACAAAGCCAAATTGATACTGAATGGCAGTGCAGTGCAATGTTGAACAATACCCTTCTCTGATCACTTCCTCAAGAGAAAGCTGACTAATGTCAGAACTTAAACGTGCTACCAGAATGTATTGGTCAACCCAGGGTTTTTTTGGTTTTGGTTTTGGTTTTTTTTTTTGCCTGGAAAGAAAAATCTGTTCATCTTAATAAAATTGACACTCAAAACTAATTCTGGATACCAGCGCTCACATCCACAACCCTTTAGGATTCAGCTTGAAAGAGATCTTTAGAAAGTTCAAGCTAACCTTGTATTTGTTTCTCAATCACCACCAGTATTCAACTCCATCAATTTCAGGACGGGCCTAAAGAATTCCTTGGGCACCATGTGACATCTGTGTCTTCTCAGAATGTTTGGTATCAGTATTAAAAATTAGAGATAACCTAAAGAATTCGAATGGTAGGTGGAAAGACATCTCCCCAAAACCACAGGACCCTGTGGAACTCAGACAACAGCAAGAAAGCTTCAGAGATTTTCTCATAATTCTTCTTAGCCTCACCTCTGGTCCAGCTGGCACAGTGTGACTTCACTGCTTAGGAGAGGGCTGCCTAATCTTGCTTGGACTTAGACAAGATGCCTGGCCTGGACCGGCTGTTATAAAGACTGCAAGCACACTATGGGATAAAGAAATGAGGCCTAAGTCTTTTTTACATCGTTTGTGGAGGCTGAGAAAGAGTCCCCTTGAAGTTCATGTGTTCCAAATATCTGTCTTACTTTGAGACAAGATTTCTAAAGGGAAAATTCACAGTCTGGCAGTGGGAGGAAGACAGAAATAAACTCTGTTGACACTTTAAATTAGATGTGGTTGCAAGGCCACTAGAAATGAAACTTTCCCCCACTGCAGCGCCTATTGACAGATTACAAGCAGACACCGCCTGCTACCTGGTAATTCTACCTGCTAATTACTGGGAAAGACTCGGGTACGCAATAACTGACCTGAACGCTTTTGTGGGTGTGAGGATCTGCTATTGCAGGGATGAGGGGGCACTTTTAAAAGCCACACAGTGAGGCTGACAGTCAGTCAGGAGCTGTTGAAATCATATAAAAATATTCTAGCAGAATAATGAAGCTTTTCAAGCACTCAGTCTCCCCAGACACCCGCCTCTGCCAACAGTTACAGCAATAAGGAAAACTTTATTAGTTGTGTGGCAATTTTTTTTCTTAATGCTGACTATAAAATCACCCACTGAGCTGTCTGAGATTCTGCTCTGTGGCAACTGTACCATGAATTTCAGATAAGAGAAGACGTTGGACTCCAGCCCTAAGTTGATCCCTGGAAGGTCTGCCTGTCCTTTTGGATGGAAGAAAAAAAAAAAGACACCATGGCTGAAGGAAGGATGGAAGATGCCACAAAGCAGACTAGGAAAGCTTCAGACAAGACAAGCTGTTTACTTGGGTTTTCACTGTCCCAATAGGAGCCCCAGGCCCTCTCCTAGAATAGCTGTGGACACTGGAGCTGACAGTAGATCTTGCTTAAAGCAAAGGACTGTTGAGGTATTTATGTCAAATGTTTCTCCCCAGGGGACATCTACTAACTGTCCATTATGTACCGCATGCCAGAACCTGTAGAGACATGGCACCATAAAGCAATGCTACCTTGGAGCTTCGATGGCCTTCATTTACAAGGAACAAAAGGATGCTACCAAGGGGCTCACAGTCCTAGTACTGTAGAAAGGTCATCATCTTCATCCTGCAGTTTGCAGTTGAGGAAAAGGAGTCTCACCCCAGTTCAAGATCACACAGCTGGTAAGGACCAGCTGGTTTAAGCTTGGGTGTATTAATCCTTAGTCATTGGAACTACAGACCCTTATATTTGCACCTCTCTCTTCAGTTCTGCAACAAAAGTCATCTGAAAACCAGTGCATCAGACCTCCAAGTCCTCACTGAAGGGCTTTAGTCAGGTGAATGCTCACTGCTACTCAGAATTTCACAGAGACACATAACGAGTGTTTGCTTGAAGCCAGAGAGCTATTCATTAAGGGAAGCACAGATTGTGTGAAGGTGAATCCCATAATTCTTGAAAGCATGGTTTTACCAGTTTCAAGAGCATCTTTGAGCTAATTCGTGTCTATGTACTGGGATCATTTCCAAAATAAAAAGAAGAATAGTTGGTCAATTATATTTGTCACTGGTTTATTCATAATGGGAAAATGGCAAAATAACGTACTATGAAGAATAGAAAGATGAGTAAATTCGGTGCAGCTGTCATCGTTAGACATGGTTGCCATTTAGTCCTGTGGTGTCGTGATTTGGCTTTCTCTTCTGCAGCACTCACCGTCAATCCTCTTGCACACAATTCCTCATGTGGTCTTCACAGTGACCCATGCGATCCCACCCGGTTCCTGGGACACAAGAGAAAAAGTAAGCACAGAGAGGATTCGAGTCTGGAAAATTCAGCTCCACGGTTTGCATTGCTGCTGTAGTAATTATTTAAACCGGCCGCAGGTCAAGCCGACTGGCTAAGCTGCAGCATCTCCGCCTAGCTCAGCCGCCATGTTGCGTGGCCAGAGGCCACTTGTACGCAGCAGCTAGATTGGCTCTGCCAATCTTCCACGCTCTCTCTGCAAGGCTGGGCAGAGCCCAGACCATCCTGCCATCCATGTGGACCCCGGTAGGAAAATGAGACTCTAATGCTTAAACGTTAATCAACGGCTTTATATGTTTGGTAATGCTCAATAACAATATGCCCACACAAAGAGAGGTGTTTCCCAATTAGCTAACCTAAATAAAAGTTGTTACCAGTGACTGCTCTCTATACCTGCATGGCTATCCATGGCACCTACACCTCTGCTCTCCCTAGCTCCTCCTTTTCCTTTTCCTCTTCCTCTCCTTACTCCTCCTCTTCCTCTCCTTACTCCTCCCACCTTAGCTCCTCCTACACATTGCCAGTCTTTCCTGTAGCATCTAGTGTCTCCACCATTCAGTGAAACCTCACTTTTCATTGGACCTATAGAGTAACGAAAATCATCTGCAGCAGAGGAGAAAGGAGAGAAGTAAATATTAATGAGCCAAAAATAGACAACTATACCAATCGTATTTGCTGCCTGTCACTGTGTGACTAAATTACCCCCCCCCCCCAAAGTTTAGCTTAAATCAGTCATCATTTATTATGTCGGTTTCCATAATCGGGAAACTGTGGGAGTGGCTTACTGGATGGGGGCTTATTCTGAGGCCGTGTTGGTGCTGATGAATTGGGCTTCTTGTGTAAGTTGCTTGGAGGACTGGACCAGCCTCTGTTAGAGGCTCATGTTCACGGCTGAGGCAAGAAGCCTCTCTCTTTTTTTTTTTTTTTTTTTTTTTGTCCTTTGATGGGAAGCATTACTGTCTTGACACATGGGCCACGTGTTGCAAAATGGCAGCCAGATTGTACGAGAGCAGGGGGAAAGCCACAAATCTTCCTGTGACCAAAGCTAAGAACTCATGTGTTTTTATTTCCAGAATATTCTAACGTTAAAATTGATTCCACAAGTATGGCTCTCACTCAAAGAAAGGAGAATTTGTTTCCACATTTACAGAGGAGAATTATATAAGAATTCATAAGCTGGCAGTGGTGATGCACACCTTTAATCCCAGCACCCCAAAGCAAAAGAAAGTAGATCTCTGAGTTTGATGCCAACCTGGTCTACAAAATGAGTTCCAGGACAGCCAGGGCTACACGGAGAAACCCTGTCTTGAAAAACAAACCAAACATTCCAGACAAGCTTTACAGTCACGTGCATAGCATTAGTAAGACCAAAAAAAAAAAAAAAGTGTAAACATGTATGGGTAATAATTTGTATTAATCAAAATCTGATCTGTATTTATATAACCTTTACTTTAAATTTTTTAAGAAGGGGAGGAAAAAGGGCAAGAGAGATGGCTCAGCACATAATAGTGCTTGCTGCTCTTCCAGAGGAACCATGTTCAGTTCCTAACTTTCAGGTCTGGCAGCTCACAACTGCCTGAAACTTTAGCTTCATCAGAAACACACACACACAAATATTTAAGTGTGTATATTTTAAAACTTAAAAAGACATTTTAGGATTTAATTCGTGAGTACAGCAGTTTGGATAAGAATTGCTCCCACAGGCTCATATTTGAAAGCTTATGGAGTAGCATTAGAAGATGTGGCCTTGCTGGAGTGGGTGTGGCCTTTTGGAGTGGGTGTGGCCTTGTTAGGATGGGTGTGGCCTTGTTGGAGTAGGTGTGGCCTTGTTGGAGTACATGTGGCTTTATTGAAGGAAATGTGTCACTGGGAGTGGGCTTTGGGGTTTCATATACTCAGTGACTCTCTTCCTGCTGACCTGGAAGTAGAACTCTCAGTTACCTGTCCAGCACCATGTCTATCTGCAAACCATCATCATGCTTTCTGTCATAGGACAATGGACTAAACCTCTGAACTGTAAGCCATCTCCAATCAAAATGTTTTCCTTTATAACAGTTTCCATGGCTATCATGTCTCTTCACCTCAATAAAACCCTAACTAAGACAGTGATACACATCTCTGTAAATTGACAAAAGTCAAAAAAAAAAAAAAAACTTTTTACTGAAGATATTTCTAAAGGTCAAATTCAGCTCTCAGTTACTCCTCTGACCTTTATTCTGCCCTCTGAAAATGACAGGTTACCCTGTAACATCTAATAGCAAAAATACTTCGGGAAGCAAGCCCAAAGTCTAAAGACATTCTAATATCTGACTAGGATTCCTCCCAGGAAGATGCTCCCTTCAATCCAGCTCCCCTTACAATTGCCCAAAAATTTTTTCAAGTTTTCAGTTCTTAGATGTGAGCTTATGGGATGTGTGGGTATCCTTTCTCTCGGCCTGCTTTTAAGGACATTATCTATCCCCCACACCTTCCAGGGTCTTCCATTGGCAAATACCTCACAGACAACACTGACCCAAAAGCTTTGCTCTTCCAAAGTGTCTGTTTTGCTAAACCTCACACTTGTAACAGTTTCTTTCTTTGCCCTGAATGCAAGGGCACACACTATAGACTGTCTTCTGTGGTTAAAGTAGGTCTTTTCTTTTATATATTCCTGATTCTTACCAAATATCATGATCTTATTTCCACAAGTCTTTTATTTAAAGTCTCTGAACATCCATTTTTAGAGCAAAGCAAGTAGAAACAAGGATGACTGTTTTAATATTTATCATAAAATCAAACATTGGCAAGGTCCTTTTGTGTATAGTTAGTATCCTGGGAATGAATTTTTATTTTCTATCTAAGCAAAGGGAATCTAATTTGGGAGTGACTGATAATTTTCAGTTCTTTTTTACATCAAGACCTTTGGGTCACCTTTGAGAGCAAGAAGATTGATGTTATCAACAGGTATTTGGCTATTACTAGTGTAAACCCAGTTCCAATCCATGCTTTGATTTGAGGCGAAAAAAAAACTGTGACATCACGCCAGGGTTCATGCTGTAGGTCAAGACCATACGTGTTTTGATTACTACTGCAGCTAACTATGCAGGCCTTTGCATGGTTATCTTCTTGCTGGTGTGGAGTTGGAGCTGTGCTTTTACTGAAGAAGAGTTAGTTTGGGGTTCGTAGCCCACACATGGTATTACTTAGGTTCGAACAACAGTGATTTCCAAGTAGGGTGTTCTAAACTTTGTGATTGTCTTGTCAGAACAACCAAGTTCAGACTGTGCTCCAGGATGGGCAAGGATCTCTCTCTCTCTCTTTCTCTCTCTCTCTCTCTCTCTCTCTCTCCCTCTCTCTCTCAATCTCTATCTCTCCCTCTCACTCACTCTCTCTCTCACTCTCTCTCTCTCTCTCTCTCTCTCTCTCTCTCTCTCTCTCTCTCTCTCTCTCTCTCGGCAATGAACATTTCCATTATCCATTACGCTTGGGTAGGAAGACGGGGCCAGAGGGTAAAACCACCAATCTCACATGCTAAGGGCAGAGACAGGAGGGTCTGAAGTGAGAATCCAGGGTGTGGCAGCAGATACATTCACACCAGGAGTGGAGCCTGCTCTTCTTGGGAGCTTGCAGAGAGGGAAACAAGGTCCTTGAAGTAAGAGTAAGAGCCTAGAAGCACCAGAAGTAACCACTCTTGGCAGACACGAGTAGAATGCTTTATATTTTTATTTACGAGACACTGTTAAGAGTTGTTACCCGAATGGTCTGGAGCTACTAGGATCAAGGCACACTCCTGTACCAGCCTCCAAGATGGCTGAGGGGGGAGGGGTGGCCTGTGCCCCCTGCCAAGCTATATTATATTTCTTATTTCTACACTGAAAGCTTTCAGTGAAATAGTAGGATTTGTATATGTTGGTTTATCATATATGTGTTATTTATATAAATTATATTTATTCTACATGCTTCATTTACCATAGTAATAACTCAGAATGTTTTTCTCTGCTTTCTCAAAATCTAAGAAATAGAAGCATTTCTATTTGTCCATCCTCTCTAGGTTACGTAAAGCTGGGTGGATAAATATGTGAGCACCGGTAGCTCACACATACGGTTGACCCAGCACAGATGAGCTTAGAAGTCAGATGCTATCCACAGCTCAGCCCTTCTCTAGCCCTTACTCCTGTGTGGATTTTACTTCTGCCATTTGTTTCTGGCAAGCAGTTTTGATGACTGGCAATGAATGCTGTAAGCAAATGAAACGTCCATGTTGACAACAAGAATAAAAATGCAATGGCTGAAATGCAATGGAGCAAGCCAAGTGTGAATTGATTGACCTTTGACCTTAGGCAAGACCCCCGTAGATGTCATTACAGAGAGAGGACAAGACATTATTCTTATCAAGGACACCTACAAAAGACTAAAGGCCAAGAATGTCTCTCAGATCCTGTGTGCTCTGGTTTAGTGCAGTCGTTTGCAAGAGTACACCCATCACGCATACAATAGTGTGTATGCGTGTCATCTCATTCGGGACTTAGGACAGTTCTATCATGTTCTAGTCCAGTGATTAAACCAGACAGTGTGACACTGAGCTGCAGTGTTGTGTTATAACGCCTCCAGGGCACTACAGTATGGCTTTTGCATCCTTGTCTGCATTCACTTGAACTTTATTAAGTCAGACTGTGAGCTTTTTTGAGTCAAAGGGAGAGATAGGAAAGGAAATTTACTGGGTACATGCTTAGAACACAGCAGAATCGAGAACGAGAAGGGCCTTTTGAAAAGATGCTAATTTCCTAGCGAAGCATCCATCTCCTCTGCCCCTCAGCACCATGGTCACCTTTAACCACGTGTCTGGCTAAAAGGGAACATTTCTCAGTTTCCCTCCAAAACAAGTGTGGTCATATAATCTACTGTTGGTCAGTAAAACTATCCTTAGGTGCATAGGGAGTGTGGTTTGTCTTCTCCCTTTCTGCTCCCCACTTAGCACTTCAGCCAAAATTGCAGGAACTCTATAACTGTCATGGAAGTGTTCAAAGTTAGTAAGAAAAAAAAACAAAAGAATAATGCAGCAGTGTAGTGTGGTGGAACACTCTTGTAATTACAATCACTTGGAGGCTGAGGCAGGAGTTCCAGGCCAGTCTGGACAACCATGGATACCTAACCGTGCTTGTTAACTTTCAACATTTTAACACAAGCTAGAGTCCCTGGGAAAGGAATATTATGTGAGGAGTTGTCTCCATCTGATTGGCGTGTGGGCTTGTCCATGTGACATTATCTTGACTGCTGATTGGTGAAGGAGGGCCCAGCACTTTGTAAATGGTGCGTTCCCTAGACAGCAAACCCTGTGCTGTATAAGGTAGTGGAGCAAGCCAGCACTGTTTCTCTGTAGTCTTTGCTTCTGTTCCTTCCTTGAGTTCTTGCCTTGGCTTCTCTTGGTCATAGAGTGTGATGTCAAAACTGAAATACAGACTTCTTTCCCCCAAATAGCTTTTGGTCACTGTATTAATCACAGCAACAGAGAACCAAACTAGAACATATATACTTCAGATTGTGGGACAGAAAGACCTAGGATCAGATCTGACCACAGTTCAGATCGAAAACAGAAAGCACATTTTCTCGCTGGAAAGAAATTCTGGAAAGAAATGAGGAAGGAAGGAAGAAAGGAAGGAAGGAAGGTCCCTACCCTGCACAAAAGCATTCTGACACATCAGCTGGGGCCATTCCAAAGCTTTCCCCAGCCCCTAAAAGCTCCCCTGATGTCTCTATCTGGAAAACACTATTTTCTAGTTTACTCAAAGGCCTGCTCCTCAAGTAGCAGCACCTTTTAGAGGAAATGCATAAGCCAACTGTGACTTCATTCTAATTCCAGGCCAGCACATTACTGTCTGATATCATGAGGTTAGACCCATTTTCTGGAGCAGAAATCACTCAGAGGAATGACCACCAGGGTTAACAGAAGGAACATGAAAGTATTTCTATTGATCTTCTCAGAAATAACTGGAGTAGAAGAATCCAACATAAAAGTGGACTCCTTACAATAGGTGAGATGAGAATTTAAAGCAATTTAAAGACAGAGAAGAAGACTTTATTTTTAGTCGTGGATTACTGTGCACTCGTCTCTTTTAATTCTGAAATCTACGTTAGAATTAGATGGTCTTCATTCCAGTTTTGCCAACAAGCAGGAAGCCTTGGAGTTGATAAATAAATGTTCATAGTCACAGTTAATAAAGACGATATCATAATCCTGGACTGTCTCACTGCAGAGGTCTTGCTTGTACTCAAGTTCTACCTGCCTCCACCTAAGTTTCCACTTATCTGAATTAATTAAGTCCTAAATCAGGGGAACTTTTAGGGGCTGGGGAAAGCTTTGGAATGGCCCCAGCTGATGTGTCAGAATGCTTTTGTGCAGGGTAGGGAACTTCCTTCCTTCCTTCCTCACTTCTTTCCAGTTCTGAGAAGAGCTGCATAGATGTCTAAAGCAGCCAGGACCCCCGTCAGCACGACTCAGCCCTCTCAGCCTCAAGAAGTCAACCCAGAACTCTCCATGGGAAAGGGCAAGTCCTCACTAATGAAATTTCTGCTCTGGAGGTGCAACCTCCCTCTGGTACTGTGCTCAAGTCATCTTGGGATCACCCTCCCCTAGGTTATTTTAAGGTGGTATTAATGTTTTATGACTCATTTCCTAGTTTTCTGCTAGAAAGAAAAAGAAAAGAAAAAGGAACCGCAGCCTAGGCATTCTACTTCCAGCTCTGCAAACAACTGATGTGCAATTTAGAAAAGTATATTTTACTGTGAGCAGAGAGGATAGTCAAGAAATATGAAATTAATTCTGTTGGACCCACATCAGTTTCTTGATTTCTCACTCCTGCCCCCCTCTCTCTTCCACCACACATGTGTATGCATGGCAACTGCAGGGCTCAGCTGTGACACTTCCTGTAGAACTATAAGATTTATCGAGAGAGAAAAAATTCCTGAGGAATTTCCACCTCCAATAGTTAAATATGAGATTATTTCATAGGTGAGTTCATGGATTCACTTACTCGTTTGGAAGTCTTTGTGAGCCTTTCCCAGCTCCAAAAGTAGACTTGCTCACACATGCACGCATGATCTGGGGCTCCCAGAATCAAGGCACACTGCTGCATGAGCCTCCTGCATAGGCGGGAATGGAGGACTGTGCCATCTGCAAGCTATATTATATTTCTTGTTCTTCACTGAAAACTTTCGGTGAAATAATAGAATTTGTATATGTATGTTTATCATATATATAAGTACATACAAGCACACACACAACTGAGTTAATCCATATATTTGTTCCTCCAAATAAAATCCAATGATCCATAAAAAGCAGTACTAATAATTTTGCTTGTTGGATAAGGCCAGCATACACCTAATAGAGATCATAACTAAAGGAAAGAAGGGTCACACTTAAATGGGTAAGGTGTAAGAAAGGGACATGAGTTCCTAACATCTCCCTGTGTGGGGCTTTTACAGGAGTTCAGCTCTGACCTGGCCATTCCCTAAGCAAGACCTGAGAGAACTCTCCCCTCCTATGATTTAAGAGATAGCAACAGTTGTTTTATTAAGCAGCTTATGCAAACTGACCTAATGTCTAAATGTCTAAACCAAAGTAAGGAAGGATACGTAGTAATTGTATCACACACACAAAAAAAGTCTCCAAGATTCATTCAGAAGCAGAGAGGATGAACTCAGGTTAGCTGCATATAACAAAAGGTATGAGGATGATGCCTTACATTTAAAAATAGAGTTGAGATGTAACTTTCTTCATACCTGTATATTGGAAAGCTATGTGCATATTCACAGACATATCATCTTTAATGTATTTTAATTACTTCTTTTATTTTTGAGATTATAGTATTATTACTCTATTCTAATTCTTCCCCTTTCTTGTATCCAATCCCTTCCATATACCTGTTCTTACTCTCTTTCAAATTCGTTGCCTTTTTTTTTTTTTTTGGTCAATTTTAGATAGATAGATAGATAGATAGATAGATACATACATACATACATACATACATACATACATATGTAGATGGATTCATAGATAAATGATTGATAGATAGATAGATAGATAGATAGATAGATAGATAGATAGATAATTTCTAAATGCAACCCTAAATAAAACCTGCTCGGTCTATATATAATGTTACTTGTATATTCTCAGGGATAGCCAATTTGGTATTGAGTAATCAATTGGTATGCTCTTCTCTAGGGAACACTCTTTATTGCATTGTCAGGATCCCTCAGTTGCCTACAGTACTTTGTGTCAGGTTCAGGCCTCATGGATTTTCCCTCCAACCACTTTGTCATGCTTATTCTTATTGTTGTCCATCTTCTGCTCGTGTTTGAGGCAGTCATGTTGATGAGACTTTATGGGTGTAACTTTAGACATTCCTAAAATACACAACCTTAAGGACAGGGAAGTTGTGGGTCTTAGAAAACTGCACTTTACTAAACCATCTTAATCCTTAACTGTATCTTAATATCTGTCCTATTATCCAAAGATGACTGTAGTCTTTGCCCTTCATCACAAAACTTCTCCTTGCAACAGATGGGACTATTACAGAAAGCTACAACCAATCGAAATACAGAGTTATGAAGCCCAGTTGTGATGCATTGAATAGATATGTCCCCCAAAGACTCATATGTTTGAATGCTTGGCCATATGTAACGGCACTATTAGAAGGTGTAGCCTTGTTGGAGCTGGTATGGCATTGTTGGTGGAAATGTGTCACTGAGGGGTGTGCTTTGAGATCTCCTATACCCAAGCTATGGTCAGTGTGGCACACAGTCTCTCCTTGTTTCCTGCAGTCAAGATGTAGAACTCCCAGCTTTGTCTCTAGCACCATGTCTGCCTGGATGCTGCCATGCTTCCTGCTGTGATAGAAATGGACTAAACCTCTGAAATTGTAAGCTAGCCCCAGTGAATTATTTCCTCTACAAGAATTGCTGTGGTCCTATTGTCTCTTCACAGCAATACAACCCTAAGACACCAGTCCCAAGGGATATATTTACAAGTCAATTCCTGCATCCAAGGCTTAGGAATCATTTTGGAAGGAAGAAGAGATCAGAAATACTGAATAAGCCACAGAAATGCTGTTTTCCATGAGCTTTAATATTAAGCACTTAAAGTGGTTAAATATTAACTGCTTAAAGGAAATGTATTTCTTTATTTCTCTTTGTCATATTAGAAAAAAACACTGGAAGGGTTATTGTTGTTAATTTGGCAGAAGTTAGAATCATTAGGGAAGGAAGTCTGTATAAAGGACTATCCAGATATGGTTGTTTTTTGAACATATCTGTGGAGGATTATCTTGATTATATTAATTGATCTGAAATTTGTCCATCATGCATGGAACCATTCCCTAAGAAGAGGATCCTGGTCTGTATATGAGTAGAAAGCAGAACTAGCATAATTGTTATTAGAGTTGCTTTTTTGTTGCTGTGAAAATACTCTGATGAATGCAATTTAAATAAGAAATAGTTTACTTAGGCTATGGTTCCAGAGAGATGAGCTTAATCACAGCAGAAAAAGCATGGCAACAGGAGCAGAAATCTGAGAAATTTGATTTTCATATACATGCAGGAAGCAGAAAAAATCATAAAGTAGTATAAGACAACAAAATTCAAAACCTACACCCAGTGACATACTTCCTCAACAAAACTCTAACTCATAAAGGTTTCATGATCTCCCCCAAAAAGCACCATCTGAAGTGGAAATTTCTGGTTTCTTTGGTGATTCAGTTGTGTCAGCAGGGATAGCTTGATTTACTCTCAGACACCATTCTTGAATCAGCATTGGCAGTTGGATAGAGAAGAAACCGCAAGGCTCTGCCAACTGGCCTGATGTTTTTCTGAAAGCTGTCTTATGAGAGGATGTTTATGTTGAAGCAGACAAAAGAGGGTGTTTTGCTGAGAACAGATATGTGGTGTTTTTCTGGAAGCAGCCTGGAAAAGGTGCATGTGACAATTTGTTAGCGCAGATGCTTAAGAGAGCACTGATGTTTGGAAAGGGTATAAACATAGCCCAACAGACAGTAGATGAGGCTGTGTTGTGTTGGGCCACCTTGCCACTCTTTGTTGGTCATCATTTGTTGTGACTTCATAGAATTTCTGGTGGTGTTCTGGCAGCTTCTTGCCGCTTCCACAAACTCAGGCCAATCAGCAGAGCCTTGAGGTTTCTTCTAGATTGAACTGCCACTGCTGATTCAAGAATGGTGTCTGAGTGTGGATCAAGCTACCCCTGCGGATGTGTGACCTGAACTGCTGAAATCCTGACAATGCAGATTGGATTCACTCCAAAGAACTATTTCTAAACAGGTCCACAATCTCCTTTGCCCTATTAACCTTTCCTTTCCACTCTCTCTGATGGGTGGTGGGTTAGAAGGGAGGTTAAAGCACTTAAGTACATTTATTAAAGAAAGGTCTTGAAAAATGTAAGTCTACAGCCACCAACAAGGAAGGAAGTTTCAAATACATGAGCCTGTGTGGGACATTTCTCATTTCAGCCACTCTCTACTTTCTATTGTGCCTTTGTAGCAGGATATGTTCTTCCTTGTATTTGCAGTAGAGTTCAGTGATTGGGCAGTAGAAGAGGAGGTGGAGCTGGGGGAAGGAAAGAGGAAGGGGAAGAGAGAAGAGGGGAGAGGAGGGAGGAGGGCTAACAACCATAGAGGAGGACAGATGGGTCAAAACCAGTCCTGTGTAACAATTTATATCTAAAGGTTAGATATTGGGTAAAAATTCTAATTGTGTGGGCATCTTGTTAATTGAGCATTTCCAAATATATAAATCTATTTGGTTAATCTTTAAACTTTAAAGTCTCATTTCTACCGGGTACCACGGGCATAGCGGGAGTGGTCTGGGCTCAGCCAAGCCTTATGGGGGTGATGTAGATGAACCAGGAGCCAGCTGCCACGCTGGCATCTTGTGGGTCTAGTTGTGATACGCTTGGCCTCTAGCCACTTCTAGCTATGGTGCACATGGCTTTTGGCCGCTTCTAGTGCTGAACATGGCTGTGGGAGCTAAGCAGAGTCGCCCTGCCACCCGCACCATGGATTTTCTAAATATTACCTGTTACATGCATTCACTGTGACCAGCTGCTTCATAGTTCAGCTGTCTTGACTGTCCCATTATGACGGACTGTATCTTGAACTGTGAGCCAAAATAAATCATTTACCCTTATATCTCTTTTGTCAATGTATTTTTTATTACAGCAACAGAGGAAAAAAAAACAAGACAAAGTGTTAGTGTGTGAGGGCTGCTTTTTTTCAGTTCTTGGTACCCAGAGCCCCATTTTTATGTTAATAATTGTCAAACAATGACTTCATAGTAATCACATTATATATTATGTCATTAGTTGCTCAGATCCCATATTCTATGATGTAGGTACTATCATGGTTCCTATTTAAAGGTAAGAAAATGTAGATATAAGCAGAACAATTTGATGCTATCGTTCAAGTTTCTGAATCTTCATCCTACACTTTTGGAGGCTTTGTTTCTATCTGTTTACTGGGAGCTTGGAGATACAATAGGGTGTTAGAGCATGCTTCGGGGAAAGAGCTGATATTTGAGTGTCTCTAGTGGGATCACAATCTGTGTCTATCCATTCCTAAAAGTGTGTTTTTCAGAGGGAGCTATTATTGTAGAGTACTTTTTAAAACTGCACATTTCCTATGTAATAGCCTCATATCAAAGTATTACCCATTTTCCTATAAACCAACGTGATAAAATGATCAGTCCTGGATGATCACAAACAATTTGTAAGCTCCTACTGAGGCATCATAACATTCAGTAATAAACTGAAACTATTACACCATTGTTTTTGTTCTTGAATTAGAGACAAAGCATTTCAGCCTCTTCCAGAGACGGTGATTTCCTAGCCCTTTCTTACCAAACTGCACAATGACCCTGGGAGTGTCCATTAGTGAGACTCCATTCAGTCACCATTTCTGAGAGATTTTTTTTAAGCCATTCCTAATACTCATTGGAGATGCTTTCAGTGAAGGAAACAGACTCCCTGAATTATAGGAATCCTGTATTTGAAGATCAAGACTTTACAACAACAACAACAACGTTGTCTCAAATGTGCATGCGTTAGGAATGCAAGGCTGATTAAAAGACAGACATGGATGCTGCTGGTACTAATTTAGACAGCAAAGCCTAGGAAAACTTCTCAAGAAGGTGAGGTTGGAGGTCCGCTGTGGTCATGGGGCTATCTTGGAGACCACCTCCTACCATTAGAAAGAGCAGGAACAAAAGTCCTGAAATGGTACCTGGAGTTCTGCAAGATGGGAAAAGTTAGAGAGGCCGATTGCCAGTCCTTGAGGCTGGGTGCCTCAGTAGTCCTCATGTGGTCCTCAAAACATGGAAGTTCCTGGAGAGATAGTGTTCTTCCTTAGTCAACAATGGATGCCTGCAGATCCTTGTTCTGAAGGAATCATTCTAAGCATGAAAGGATAGAGTAGCTTGGCGATGGCAGGGGAGGCCAAGCCAGAAAAAGGCAAACACCTGCATCTGAGCTATCATGATCCCTGCATCTGGAATGCCATGACCCTGTATCTGGGCCTACCTCTGGCCTCCCATGATCCCTGCATGTGGGATGCCATAACCCTCCATCTGGGCTGCCATGACCCCTGCACTCTGCATCTGGGCTGCCATGACTTTGCATCTGGGCTATCATGACCTTGCATCTGGACTGCCATCACCCTGCATCTGGGCTGTCATGACCCATGCATCTGGGCTGCATGACTCAGCATCTGGGCTGCCATGACCCTGCATCTGGGCTGTCATGATCCCTGCACTCTGCATCTGGGCTATCATGGCCCTGCATCTGGGCTGCCATGACCCTGCATCTGGGCTGTCATGATCCCTGCACTCTGCATCTGGGCTATCATGGCCCTGCATCTGGGCTGTCATGACCCTGCATCTGGGCTGCATGATCCTTCTTATTGGGCTGCCAGCAGAACATGCTGTTCACATTTGGGGCGGATCTTTTCACATCAGTTAAGGCAATTAAGACAATTTCTCAAGTGAGGCTTCCTAGTCAGGTGATTCTAATTTGTGACAAGTTGATATTAAAAGCAAGCTTAAACATTAGACATTACTGATGTCATCAGGAATCAAATGGAGACTTCTGTTCTGGCAGAAGACAGCCCAAGGTTACTTGAAGAATCCCAAACTTTTGCCTTCCTCATATGATCAGCAAAGAGATGCAGACCTGTGGAACTAGTTCATCTGCACAGCGAGCTGGGGTTTGATTTGCTGGAGGTGAGAGTGAGAAACGATGAGAAACCAGGAAAGAGTTGAGACAAGCAAGAGCATTAAAATGAATGAAAGTTAAAAGGCCCACAGACAATTAGCTAAAAGACAATTAACGTTAGGCCTACTAAGTGTCAGATAATTAGTAGGACGAATACCTGCTTTATTTTTTTCACTAGGACAACCACCAAGACTAGAAAAGGAGTTTCAAATACGCTCAGTGCCTGTCCTAGGCATGAGACTGATGAGTGAGAGCAGACATTGAAGGCCAGGCATTTTCTTCTCGCTCTACAAAGCTTGTGCTTTTTATATGCCACATCAAGTTGTGCTGCTGCTGTTGGCACAGTGACAGTGAGGAGATTGTCCTAAATAAATGTGAAAATAAATCTTGGGCTATTCATTACCCAAGCTTTATAAGGAAGCCATCATTACCGTAGCAGCATTGAGCTGTAGTGGCGAAATCTCAATACGCACATCATTCCAGTTTATAATACACCTACCTGCTGGATTGGAGGAGTGAATATGAAGAAGTAAGGAAGACTCACACATACACACACACATGCACACAGGCACACATACACACACAAGCACACATGCAAACACACACCACACACACATGCACACACGTGCACATGCACACATGCAAACATACACACATACCACACACACCACACACACACATGCACACACGCACACACAGATATGCACACACATGCACACACATGCATTTCTGTCTTACTATAGCTAAAATAATAAAAAGAGAAACAGAATTCTCACTGGGAAAAAAGATCTCAGTGTGTGTTTTATGTCACTTGAAATATTTATTATTAGGTTTAATAAATTCTTACTTGATCTCCATCTGGTTTAGAATTCTACAGAAAACCCAAATTTTACATTTTTAAAAAATAGCTGCCTAAGTCCACCTCCATGAAAATAATAGTCACAGGAGAATATATTCTTTCACGACTTCATTCTACAAGTACTTACTGAGCATAAATTGTGTGTCATGCTCTTTGGTAATTGGGCAAATGGATCCCTAATTACTGTTAGTGTTCTTTTAATCATATAATATCACTACTGATTCTTATAACAAACAACTGGTAGAAAATACCTCAATTAAATGATGCATAAAAATCTGCTTCATTTGGTACTAAAAGCTGACATTATATAACATATACAACATGCAGGTCTCTGTCTTTCTTTTTCAGTAGCCCTGAATCCTGTTTTCATTCTCTTGTATCTGGTTATTATTAAACAGAGAGGTTTTTCAGCACACCATGGTGCATAAATTTCCATTGGCTAAATGTCAATTGCAGTGACTATTTTTATGTGTGGTTGGTCCATATTTTTGTGGAATTTGCTTAGCGTTTCTTGTGTTCTAAAATTCAAACGGGCCTTAGTGTGGAGAGATGAGACTCTTGTGAATGTCCAGTTCTGCCCATCTGGCTCAGCCCCTTCTGGAACTGCCATCCTCCCCAGAATTAACATTTGGAGGCCTTCCAAGGGAATGTTCTCTGTGGCACATTCCCAAGTGAGCATCAACTCATGCTGCTGGAATTATTCAGGACAGAAGAGAATATGGATTTATCTCTAACTGTTAAGCCAGGGTATGCTCCCTTTCCAGAGCTCAGTGCATCAGAAACACTAATCCTGGCTGCCTGAGGTGGATTAAATGGAGACACAATGGCCTAGCTGCCAAACTATGGGATACATTAGTCAAAGACCTCCCTGGGGTTGATAGATGCAAAGAACTTGGTAACAACAAACAACAACCCCTCAGAGCTGGGGTTGAGCTATAATAGATTAAGATGAAACTTCAGGGTTAAATTTTAGAGCAGGAAGATACCTATTTCAACTTACACTCTGCGGAAAAAGGAAACAGCCACCCAGGGAAAGTTGGTGCTTCAGTTGAGGGCATTTCACTGAGAAAGCACAAACCCAGGCCTAGACCTTCACATCTAAAGTCTCAGAAGCAGTTGTTCGCTGAAAGCAGTTTCAGATAACCCTCTAGTGTTGTGCTGTCTACAACTGCATTCTCTGTCATGATTACAGATGATTTGTGTTAGTCTGGTTTATGTTACTGTAAAGCATAACACCTGGAAGTCAACCTCAAACAAGGAGTAGCTAATGTGGGCTCACTGTTTCATGGTTTCAGCTCATGGCTGCTTGGCCCTTAGTATCATGCCTGTCAACATGGTATGTCATGGATGGGGCGTGTGATGGAAGAGGATTGTTTACTTCATGATTTCTAGAAGCAAGAGGTAGGGAAGAGAAACAGAGAGCCCAGAGGAGCACAGGTTCCCCTTTAAGAGGATGCACAGTGATCTCACTTTATACATTTTCCCCATGTTTGACCAGTGCTGTGAGCAGGTTACAAAGACTTTAACATGAGGATCATTCAATGCTCCTTTCTCTACTCATTCATTCTGTTTCTCTGCCTCTGTCTTCCTGTATCTCTATGTGTCTCTCTGTCTCTCTGTGTGTCTCTATGTCTCTGTGTCATTGTCTAAGTGTTTCTGCCTGTCTCTGTCTCTATCTATCTATCTATCTATCTATCTATCTATCTCACGCATACTAAACAAGTGCTTTACCACTGAGCTATATCTGTAGCCCTTTTTGTTTTAGGATATCTCATTAAGTTGCCCAGGTTGGCCCTGAACTTGCATTCTTCCTTCCTTAATCTCATGATATGTTTATTACACATTTTGGCCACCAACGCCTGCTACATCTTATTTCTTAAGTAATCTCACATTTGTTAAGAAGTTGTACCTATATGTTTTCTACCAGGATATCCATGATTGGGCACTTTATTAAGAAAGGTTATTTTACTTAGATCACAGTTCTAGAAGCCCATAAGCATGATGATAGAATCTTCTAGAATTCTGATAACCACCTCATTTTGTTCAACTCATAACAGAAAAACCTAAATGTTAAGTGAGATACAAGTGTAAGATAATGAGAAATGTGGAGTTCACTTAGTAAAACCTATTTCTTATAGAAACCAACTCAAGTCCTATGAAAGTAAGACTTCAGTCTTTCAAAAAAAAAAAAAAAAAACACCAATCCTCTTAAAGTACCAGTAATTCTCAATCTTATTACCTTAAAAAATCAAATATCTGTGCAAGAAAAGAACCTCTCTAAGCTACTGAAGTGCCACATAAAGAAGTGTTTTCCCTAAATCATTTGATAGCATGCTACTAATGGTATCTCACAGGCTAAACATATTGGTCAAAGTTCTCTTAAGAAGCAGAATCAATAGAATGGGTACTATAGCTACAGGGACATATATCAGATTTCATGCATATTAGATATTTACATTGTGATTCACAACAGTAGCAAAATTGCAGTTATGAAGTAGCAATGAAATAATTCTATGGTTGAGGAGGTCATCACAACATGGGAAACTGTACTAAAGGGCCACAACATTAGTATGGTTGAGAACCACTGTGTGTATCAGTGTGTGTGTGTGTGTGTGTGTGTGTGTGTGTGTGTGTGCATATTTATGTATAATCAAAGGTCTGGATAGTTTGACAAGGGCCATCTGCAAAACCCTGTAGCTTCCTCGTTCATGAGTCTAGATGCAATAGGCATCCTGATCAAAAGTTGAAAACTTGGAAGATGCTAGCACTGAGTCCTCTTTGGAAGGTTAAAGGAAGCCTGTGTGAGTGGAGGATGGCAGCAGCAGCAGCAACAACAGACACATCCTCTCAGGAATATGCAAAGGTGACCAAACGCACAGTGCTTTTTTCCGAAGTCTTTATGCTGATGCCACCCTTTGATGGTGCCCATTTTGAGGTTGGGTCCTCCTCCTTCATTTATCTTCTGTAAACACCCTCACGACATACTAGAGGTGTGTCTCCTAGGTGATTCTAAACTGTCAAATTCACAGTCAAGACCAACCATCACAGAGTATGTATCTCATAAATGCAGACAATGACCTTATGTATCATAAAAATGCATTCCCCTATATTATCTGATACTACAACTGACAGAGAGCAATAGACATTGATAAAGTGCCCCCATCTAATTTATAAATCTCATTTATTTCCTTAGTTTCACAAAGATTTTTTTTCATAACAGAAGGCTCCAGTCCAGAATCCCACAATGCTTTTTGTTACCTCAGTACCATTCCATGTGACTGAATCCTCCATGTTGTCTTGACTTCTATGACCTTGGTGGTTTTGAAGATCAGAGGAAAGGTTTTATCCTGTGTTCCCTATTTTAAGTTCTGTCTAATCTTCCTCCATGCTCAGAGCCAGGTCCTTACGTCAACAACCTTGCAGAAACACCACTTGTGTAATTCATTGCATGTCTTCATGCACACATGGCTTTTCCCATTTCAAATACTGCTACAACAAATGGTTGACAAGACTATTTCCCTCTGATATCACCATTGAATGGTTGCTTTTTCACTTTTCAATTAGTAAGTACATAGAGGGAAAAACTTACCCTTATGGCATTGCCAGAGCTTAGGAATGTTTTTCATCATGAAAATATTGGATTCCTAAGGCAATAGTACTATGAGATACTGGTGCATTTAGAGAGATTGCTGAGTGTTTCGTTTTTGTTGGTTGTGAAAGATTGACGTCTTCCTTTCACAGGATTGGCCTAATTCTATATAAGTGGGTTTTGCTAGGTAAGAGTCACACTTCCTTCGCCCTTGAACATGTATCTCATATAACTTTTAGGATTTCCTGCTGTGAGGTGAACACAGCAAGAGGCTTACCAGACCCTAAATGCCCCCATTCCTCATGTGGCTTTTCGTTTCTATTCATCAATTTGCCTTGCTGTCAGTCTTGACTTGCTTTACCTAAAAAGTAAGAATCTCATTGCTCTTGCTGATTACCTGAATGCCCTGATTCACTCCAAACTTGATCGACTGGAGCTCCTTCCAGATGGAGTCTGTGTGCTTAGCACACTTTCATCACTGAATATCACACTGCTTTCTGGAACAAGGTTGTGAAGGCTCATCGCTGAACAGCCCTGCCTGTGAAGAATCCAGCAAAAGTTTTAGATACTTGCTGTATTCATTACAACTGGCTTGTCACTGCACTTAAGCATCATCAGTGTGCACTGTGTGAATAATTAACACACATACGCACACACACACACACACACACATGGGATGGGGGGAACACACACACACGGGGTGGGGGAGAGAAAGCTTTATTTCTCTGCATACATGGAGAGTGAAATTCATTCATGAGCTTACTTTGGTAACTTCAGTTCTAACTCAATACAAAGTCATAAGGGTAAGTCTTATTTTCTCATTTCAATATGTGAGATTACCTTCTTTGACAGAAAAAAAAGGCATAAAACAAAACCACAGAAATCTTCACTTTATTCCTCTCGTGTTTGCTTTATTTCCTCCTCCATGGCCTAATTGCTGTCTCTGCATAAGTCCTAGACACTCTCCTACCATGCTTGAGCCTTGATTCCACTACTCTGCAATGTTTTCCTGTAGGACAGATCTTTTCACCACACTTAGACCCAAACACTTCACACAGAAACACAACTCACCTACAATGACTCCTCCTTGGAAGAACAATACGGGTTCCCAGTTACTATGCCCTGAGGACACATCGGTTCTGTCCTCCTAAAGCCAATATGTAACATTCAAGAGGGAATGAGAAAGATGAAGACAAGTTAAAGAGGAAGAAACCTCTTCTACCCACATAGCCAGTACCCCCATAGCCTCCGTGGTCCGCCATCACTCTCTTCTCACATAGAAAATGGCATGAATAATGTTCAATTGAGGGCACTGATGTGCACAGGGTACACAGCTCTGACATACTTCAGACAGAGATTATAGCCTATTCTTCTAGGCCAGGAATCCTGCATATGATTATCATGGAGAAGAACCGTGTGTGTGTGTGTGTGTGTGTGTGTGTGTGTGTGTGTGTATTTCAACAAGAAAATGAAAGATCTCCCAAATGAATAGATGAACACTTACTATAGTATATATTATACTCAACCAATAGGTACATTGCCCTAGTAATGCTTAAAACATAAAATGCTTTCTAGCATCAAATACATAATATCTAATAGGAGTAAATATAAAAGTGATGTTTTACACATAAAATTAGGATCTTTCTGTTCTTTCTTTTCATGTAACTGACTTATCAGGAAGCTGTGTGTTCTGCCTCCTTAGCCATATAATAACAGTGTTTATGGCGCTTGAAGTAGTCAACAGTAATAAACTTTACAGAAACTTTATATTTATTTTCTGCCACTTGTCCACAAAGTACCTGACCCTAGAGGTCAAGGCCAGCCCTCATGACATCATAAATTTTTTCTCAGTAACTGTATCCACACAGATGCCAGTTCTCTGAATTTCTACCAATACTGATTACCACAAATTCAGCCCTGTATCTTTATTATATATCACTCAGAAGAAACTATGATTCTCTTGAAGAAGATCAAGATTTTTATTGCTATGATATCTTCCTTGTGTCAAAAAATATAATAAATCTAAGTATATAATTGGTCCATTGATTGTTTGGCATCTGATGAGTAGTAAAGTATTACAGTAATAGAAATTAGTAATTAGTAGCCCTCAATTCATTATATCAATAAATACTTACAAAAATAAACTTTATATAAATTAATATTGCTACAGAAGACCATCAGTTATAAGAACACAGCTATGAAGCTCGGAGAACGAGATAGTAGTCTGAAAAGAGAAGACACATAAAAGACATATTTAGCATTTATCCAATGATCTCTTAAAACTCAACAATATGAAAATTAAAAATATAAGAAAAACGAGCAAATAAGATAAACAGTTACTCACCCAAAATGACACAGAAATAGAAAGCAAGCACTGAAAGATGAGCATTGTCCTGTCGTGTGTGAGTTGGAAATTTAAACAACAGTTGACAGTCATGTGACAGTCATGTGACAGTGGAGTGCTTTTCATTACCACATCAATCAGACTGTTAGCTTATAGAAGGAAAGCTGTGACGGTCAGAAATATAGATGGCATAGAGCAGGCCCAGCGGACATTGCTCCTTGGTGTGTTACTGCATGGGATACGACAGACGACGATTGCAGAGACGCACATCAGGAAGGAGTAAACAAGCATTGGATTCTAAACCAGGAACAAAAGCAGAATAAGTGAGCCAAACTCTGCTTTTCACATTTTATGGGGGGGAAATCAAGCATATGGGTGCACACTTGTGCATGTGTGCACACGTGTGTGCCTCTGTGTGTGTGAGAGAGAGGGGTGGTGGAAGAGAGATAGAAAGCATGAGCACATGCCTATACCATGAAGCAGATGTGGGTGTGAGGCAACATCTTGATGAAGTCAATTCTGTTCTTTCACCTTGAGATATGGGATCCAGCTTGGGTCAAGGGGTTTGGCTTCAAGTACCTCTACCTGCTGGGTGCAAGCTCAGGTTTTTACAACTGTGTTCTTGAGATAAATAAAGCATCTCATAAGATCCACTTCCAGAACATACCCTCAATGATCTACGGACCTCCCTCTCGACTCCATCACATAATGATTCTGTCACCTCTTAATATGGCTACTTTGATAGCCTAGCTTTGAGCAAGTGGGCCTTTGGGGACACTTATAACATCCAAACCATGACAATCACTACTTTTTTGTTAGTATAGCTAACTCCCAAACACTGACAGTACCAAGTGCTGACAAGGTTGTAGGCAATGTGGACTCTCATTCATTGGTGAGATCAATGGAAAATGGCAAACACTGGAGAAGATGGTTTAGTGGTTTCTTACAAAGTAAAACCTTTTTTTTCATATTTAACAGTTACTTTCTTTGGTATTTTCCTAAAAGAGTTGAACATGAATGTGCACACATAAATTTTGAATGAGAATGTATTTAGCAGCGTTATTCATGGTTGCTGAGAGTTAAAAATCATCTGACGGAGTTTCCAATAAGTGGAAGTCAACATAAGCTGTGTTTATACATTGTGCTTCGCATGTTATCATGGGTGAGCTCTGCTGAAACCATACACAAATAGACAGAGAGAGTAGTGTTATAAAACTTGTAAATGAGATATAATTAGAGTCCTCCAGGAAGAAACCACACACAATGCAGTGACAAGAGAAACAATGAAGTCATTCACAAGGAAGGAGAAAAGGAAAGGTGAATCTCTCCAAAAAGAGGAGAGAAGGTTACTTAGGATTGAATGGTTTAAGTAATTCCAATGAGTTCTGCTGCAGGGTCTATTCTTGGTTCTCTGACCCTACCACCTGGGTTGACTGTGATGGCTTAGTAATGCCCCTGAATACAGACTGGGGTGGGAATCTATAGCTTATTCCTCTAGTCAAGAATCACAGACTCACTTCCAGCCAAGGCTCAAAGCTGGGTAAAGGCAGTCTCACAAACCAGGCAAGCATCCTACACTACATAGCAGCACCTGATTTATTATGAAAACACAATGAACTATTAAACTACATTAAACATGGAGAAATCTTAAATGCATATTGGTAAGTTAAAGAAGCTCACCTGAAAAGATTGTACTGTATGATTCATGCTGCTCTTGAAATGGTAAAACTATGGGAAAAGAGAAATATCAGTGATTTCCTGGGATGGAGAGAGGGATAAGCACTCGGTACACAGAGCAGTCTAACTCTTCTGTATAGTACAATAAAGATGGATGCATGCCAGACAGTTGCTGAAAGTCACACAGTACAATCCTATATAGAGACAGGGATAGATAGATAGATAGATAGATAGATAGATAGATAGATAGATAGATTATATATATATATATATATATATATATATATATATATATATTGCACCATAGAATTACACATTAGTCAAAACTCATGGAGGACAAGACACTTATACAGTGTACACAGAATAAACAATGCATGGAATATATGACTCTACTGTAAACCATGGCTTTGATAGACAACGGCACTTTATCAGTTGTAACAAATGTAACTCAACAGTAAAACCCTATTGCTGAGATAGCACATACTTGAGTCATAAGACACGGAGAAATCAAACTGGTGCTCACCAGGAAGCTTCATTCCCACAGGAAAGCTTTCATAGTGTAGGAAAATGCTGGGTACACTAAAAGAAGAGACAAATAACTACCAGTCTTACCCAGTTGTGAATTCTCCAAGCTACAATAACAACCAACCTGACAAGAGATGCCTGCTAATCCAACAATGGCATGAATGTCATGAGTGTAACCAACCAGTTTCTAATTGGATCAAGGCCTGTTTCACAGTTTGAAAACCAAATCTACCATTGTTATTCGGGCCAATGACCTATGGATAGACAGCGAATACGCTTTGGGGAAGAACCTGCTATTATTATTCTGGTAAACAGGCATAAGATTAACTCCCAATGGCTTATCGTTATCCCCATAAGCCGATGCACTAGTCAGTCTTCATCTGAAAATTTTTTATTGGCAGAACATGTTGGTCAACATAGAGACCTACACCTGCTCAAGGTGCACAAGATAAGAGACTGCTGAGTGCTTACCCTAAATGGGAGGGGCATCTATATCACATGCCCTCCTCATCTCTCCCACACCCCCTCATTCCAACGCATAAAGATCACTGTGGAAGACAGGGCAGGATGATTTTTTAAGAGCCACGGCTATGGATGACTTCAAGGAAGTTGTTTTCCAGACCCAGCAGGGCATTTGCACATATGAACTCGCAGCAGTTGTGCCAACACGCACAAAACAGGTGCAAGTATAAACCATACGAATTCCGAGTAAAGCGGAAGCAAAGCAGGGGCCACGGGAGGATTCTCGCGTTTTGAGAAACAAGCAAGTTCAAAGTACCACAGTTTTATGAACTTAGGAAATGTACTTTTTAAAAACTGGACTCAGAGTAACTTTAATCTAAATGTGTGTGTAAATGTCACCTTCTCAATGAGGCATTGTGAGTCACCCATGTGACACTTCCATCCCACATACAAATCCCCTTGATCAAGATTTTTTATGCTGTTTATCTACAAAATATGTCTGCCATAATCTCTAACATCCTACAGAGTATATTTATATGATTGCTGTGCGTCTTCCCTTCAGGGGGATGTAAGCATCATAAGAAAAGATGTGTGCATTTGTTTTATTCAGTAATTATATGAAATGCCCTCATCACTGCCTTTCACATAGTCAACACACGACAGACACTGTTGAGGGAGTGAATAAACACATGCATACATTGGCCTGCTCCCAAACATGCTTGCAGGATGGTGACACACGCGACATAAAATAGAGACACTCAAGTACCTAGGGATAAAATATTCTCAGTTAAAACATTTACACATACATCTGCAGAGAAACAATTATGAAGGCATTTCTGTGACTATTAAATAGCAGATAGTCTCAATGAAGTTTCACAAAAAAAAAAAAAAACCCTCTTCTATAGTATTGAAAACACCTGTATGTTTGGGGAGAGATGGGTGGCCAAAAAAGATGCTGTAGGTATGAGGATTTCAAGGTCATGGCATGGTATAAGCAACCACAATACATTTATCTCATATGTTGTCAAAGTAGTCACTATAATAGCATGTCAGAGCCCTAACATACTGTTATTTAATAAATATTCTATTTAACAAATCAGGAAATGCATTTCAAGCAACAAGCTTACCTAGTAACATGGTTACCAATGTGTCTAATTCCAAAGACTTGTGTTTGTTCTACCATAAAAATTACAGCATTAAAAAGTAAGTAAAGTCTAAGAAACCATTCCACACTGGACACTGTATTCTTTACACTACAAAAATACTATTAAAAGGTTAGGCTCAGTTTACTCATTTTTCCAGACTGGAATATCTAGGAAGAAATTGATGTTAAGTTATTCAAAATTACATCTATCATGTTTTAAAACTTCGGCAGAAATAAATATCCTATGGACTCTAACTCACATACATAAACACACACACACACCAACCACAGTAGCACACAACACAGCCACTTGGGAAACAAAGCCCCTGACAGATGGAACAGACTGGAGTTTTGCAGTAGCTTGCTGAGGTTTTCTGAAATGGGAATTAGCAAAAGATAGGTTTCCACAAGGCAAGTGCAAAGACATAATCATTTAGCAAATTAATGCAGTAGTTTGAGCAGATGCCGTGTGGAAGTTACCAGAGAAAAACATCAGTTCTTTAAGCCAAATGGTATTTTGTGAGCATGAAGAGAATGTGATTATAAGATTTTTAACCATAAAAACAAAGCATTTTACATAAACACTTAGGGAGAAGGAGAAAAGGGCACATTGCTGGGATATCATATCAAACATGTCTTTTGCTAATTAATAACATGTTGGCCATCATAAAATGATAAGTGGCCAGTAGTGATTTTCTATTGGGATCTGATGTAATATTTACTGCTGTGTGTTTATATGGAAAGAGAGGTTTTCTATTCACTCTTTCTAGAAGGGGAATTCCTGGCGTCCTGGAAGCAGCAGGACATACCTCTTCTGTTATAGCCTAAGGCTCCCGAAACCAGAACGTAGACCCCAGAAGCAGCGCAATAAATGGGGATCATGAATGGTGCTGAATATCAGTCTTCCAAACAAAGTTTCCATCGCGAAAGTCAACAACTGCCTCAGGCCTAAAGAAATTACTTGGTCAGTAAAGCATTTGGAGCAGAAACATGAGGATCTAAGTTTGATTCCAATATCCCACATAAAAAGCTGTGCATGGTGGAACACAGTTTCCATTCTATGGCCAAAAATAGAATGGCAGTCAGCTCCCTGGTGCTCCCTGGCCATCCATCCCACATGAACTGGTGAGCTCCAGGCGGTAGTGAGATACCCTGCCTCAAACCAGAAAAAGGATAGCTGAGTTGACCTGTGGCTTCTCCATGTGTGTTCACACATATACACATATAAGCCCCCACAGAAATACCTAGCTAGTTGAACAAGCCACTTTGATGTTCAAATACGCCATCTTGCTTTTCCTCTATACACTGGGGTATATGGGCTGCAAAGCATGGAGTACTAAGGAGGAAGACGATAGGAATTCACCAAGAACTACAACAACAAGAATTATCCTACCAGCTGTGAATAATTCAATGACTGTTAAGTAGACCTAATCCATCTTCGTTACCCTAGGTCCCAGTGTGAGGCCTAAGAAGTTGCTTAACCAATGTCTAGTGACCACAGAATAACTGGTCTCGTTGATCAGCACAGCTGTGATGATTCTTTTACTTTGGGGTGTAGCTCAGACACTCGAAGAGATAAAGACCAATGAAGATGATAATAAATCATCTTTAGCTTCCTCACAGAGGCAAGGAGGACTTTTCCTCACAGGTTAGGAGATGATTCTTACAAGCAGTCTCCTTGCTTGTCTAGTATGCAAATTAACCTAAATAAATGAGGTTTTGGTTGATCTGAGAATGAGTTTGTGTTTGGTGACATTTTTACATATGGGAACGAGAGGCACAGAGAGAGGTAAAATTCCTCCAGATGAACGGCAAAAGCAATCTTTGAGAAGCACCCGGTCCCTGACTCCACCAGCCCACACACTGGGAGAAATGGGAGAAATAAATGCTCCTACTTGACTGCAGTCTTTTACCTGAAGCTATCTCTGTCACTATCCTTCCGAATGGCATGCGCACATGGAGGTCTGCCTTCTTATAAAATGGTCTTTCTCAACTCTTTAAGTTAGAAAGGAACTAAAGTCAAGGTTGACACTATAAAGCTTTTTAAAAACACTAAGTCAGCTGCACAAACATACTAAAGACAATGCTGGGCTTAGAAATATTGGACTGACTAGAGGCCAACAAATCTACTTTGCAGTTGCAGTCTGCTAGTCAATTTGCAAGTCAATTGTGACCAAGTTGTAAACTAAAAATACTGTAATTTATTGTCTTGGTTTACTTTTTTATTGCCTTGAGAAAATACCTTTAAAAAAGCATCCTAAGGAAGAAAGGGCTTGCTCTGACACAGTGTGAAGGTACCATCCATCATTTCAAGGAAGCCAGAGCATGAGATGCTTTAGGTGTGGTCACACTACAACCACAGCCAAGAAGCAAAACACAGTAAATGTCCCTGCTCGGCTTCCTCTTATATACAGTTGAGGATGCTAGCCTATCCAATGGTGCCACCACACTTGAGACCAATCTTCCAACCTCGGTAAGCCTAATCTGGAATATCCTTTACAGACATGCCCAGAGATTTATTTCCAAGGTGATGCTAGACCCTGTGAAGCTGACAATATATAGCATCAATATTTATCAACTAGAAAAGTGATAGGCCCTCGGTGTTCATTAAATGCTTATTGATTAAGTCAATCCAGCACAGTGTGGACCTGAAGACCACATATCATTGGTAAAATGCCTTCAACCCTCTGCTCTCCTGGTACAGCTATACCACTGTTTGCTGATCTTTCTCTTTCTCTGGATGCGTTCACTCTCACTGCTGTTCTCTTCCTCCAGGATGCTGTGTCCCACAAAAACTAAATTTACCATGTGTAATCCTGCCACAGCAGGTATCCTCCAACACACGTCTGCATGGTAATGATATGTGTGTCTCCACCTCCTCCCAGACTCCTACCCTTGAACTTTACCTCCAAAACATTACCTGAGTTCGAGCATTCCTATTGGGTTCCCAGGTTCTGATCAGTTCTCTCCTGGACTGCCACAAGATCCATTGTCCTCCACCCTCAGCTTTGCCTTGAACAAATATTTTCTTCCCAGGCCACCAATCCTAAACTCAATGGTATGGACTAAGCCCTTTCAGACCTTTAATTTTAATTCCCACCACCATTGCCTATAGATCAAGTTATTCCTTTTCACAACACTACGTAAACAGTTCCCTTATCGATCTCCCTGTAAACAGTTCCTTTATCAATCTGCCTGTACCTCGTCTCCCTTTTAAATACTAGAAATTCAAATTGCTCAGGGATACATGTCCTATGCATCATCGTCTTTCCTGCACTTTCAGTGTTTGCTTATGTCTCATTCCCTTCTTTAAAGAATCAGTTCCAGTAGCTACTGGTATGGGAAAATTCCCAATCTCCTCCTCTAGCCTGGGTCAGGCCCCCTTATCCCATACAGCCCTGTGTAATTCACTTCCACCACTCAGTTTGCCACTGTGTTCAGTGAAATCATCTATTAAGAATTCCTTCTCCCACAGAGTCTGCTGTGAGAAAATAATAGACCATGTACTTGTTGCTTTCTTCAACCTGACACAAACTTAGACATAACTAGGAAGAAAAATTTTAATTAGTTAAATGCCTTCTTAAGATTAGCTTTGCATGCAAATCTGTGGTGATTTTTCATGGTTGTCGATTGATATTGGGGGGGGGCTATCCTATGGGTGGGCTACCCCTGTAAGAAGTCCTGAGCTGTATAAGAAAACAGGCTGAGAAATTCATGACCTGCAACCCGGTAAGCAGCGTTCCTCCATGTCCCCTGCTTCAGTTCTTGCCTCCAGGTTCCTGGAGTGAGTTCCTGCCCTAACTTACTTCCTCCCTCAATCATGTGATCTGAGTGTTATAACTGATATAAAACCTTTCCTCCCCAAGTTGCTTTTGTTCATGGTGTGTGTTACACCACGAGAACCCCTAACTAAGGCAGATCACATGTGACTTAGTACCCAGCTGTATGTAACACTGGTACTTCCCATAGAACAAATAAGTACATGCTGAATAATACTGAGAGCTGATGCTTGTTGGTATATGAATTAATAAGCATCCCTCACAATCTATTCAGAGGACAATCAATTACTCCATCTCTTCAACTCCCCAGGTAGAGAAGCATGCCCCACTGAATGCCATCCTGAAGCACAATAGCTTCACTGATACTGCGAAGCAGGGTCACAGATGAGAAGTTCCACATCCTTCAGCTGCCCAGGTTTTAAGGTTCATGAGATGACGGGATACTCCCAGCCAGTTACCCTCCAGCCTTTAGTATCACTGCATCTGCTGGTATGAGCACACTGCCTAATTAAGCATCCTTTGAGTAATAGTATCACAGACCACAAGAACAAGTTGGCCACAGGTAGAATCCCATTAACCCCGCTGGAATTTCCATTTTTTTTTTCTGCTTTCTTTCCCGTGCAGAAATAAAGTTGCTGATTTTGTTGATGTAAGCATATTCTCCAACAACTTGAAACTGCTCCAAATTCCACCAGCCACACGAGAGGGAAAGAGATGAAATGTAGTTTAGGAGAGTAAATTCTTGATTATGTTGGAATTAAAGGGTATATGTTTTGCTGCATTTTCAAAAATTGCAGATAAGAGGTGCAGCAGTGTTTGACTCCTATGTCAAACAAAGCCAGTAATTTACTGTGCAAAATAAACAGATGGGATAAAAAAAGAAAACGATATCTCCACTCTGTAACTCTATTTCTCAAGGGTCACCATGAAGAGAGAAGTAATAATTACAGCAACAGAGTAGGCATTCTCTTGCCTCTTAGGAAGCTTTGTAGGCCAGTTGTTTACTGCTAACTTTCAGTGGAAGACCAGTTTAAGAATAGCAAAGCTTTACGGCCTGGTGGGAGTCGTTACACGTGGAAGCTGATCCGACTGCTACTCATAAGGAGGCCACACACAGGTATTCAAGAAATAGTAATGCTTCCATCACAAGATATAGACTAGAATGGTCCTGAGAGATCATCTTAAATAATCAAGAAGTAACCTTGTGCCATGTCTATGTGTAGAGACAACACGTGGTGGGACCTCTGTCAATGAAAAGGAGCAAGAACTTCTACCTTGAGACTAGAAAAGTGGGCATGTGTTTACGAGGATAAAATCAATAGTACATAATGAGAGCAGTAAGTAGATCTAAAATATCCCTCAATGTAGCTTGACCTGTATGTACTAAAACGATGCCTGTAGCTTGACTATTTGGAAAGCTTTTACTGATTTGTGAACTGAGGTGGAAAGCCTAAGGATCATGTTTCTTTTCTTCACTAATTTATTTATTTATTCATTTTACATCCTGATCGCTGCTCCCTCAGCACTCCCTCACAGAGTTCCTACTCCATCCTATCCCCCCTTCTCTTCTGAGAGGGTACCCCCTCCACCCCGTAGCATCAAGTCTCTGCAGTGTTAAAGGCATCCCTTCCCACTGAGGCCAGACAAGGCAGCCCATTTGGGGAATGATTCAACAGATGAGTTAACAGCTTTAAGAACATCCCCCACTCTTGTTGTTGGGGGACCCACATTGAGACTGAGCACATACATAGGATATATTTTGCACATCTGCTATATATGTATCACGGACCTCTGTCCAGCCCATGTATGTTCTTTGGTTAGTGGCTCAGTCTGAGAGCCCTACAGGAGTTCAGGTTAGCTAAAAGAGTCACAGTTCTAATCACTTCATAAGGCAATGCTGGGTCCTTCACTTCTTCAGCTGTTGCTATCTGTTTCAGCCAAAACTGGGCCATTCTCCTGGCTTGACTTCCTGCCTAAAACCCCACTTTCTGGTTCCTACCTTACCTCCTTAGCATATTTGTCTTCTTACATGCTTTTTAGTGGCCCAGACTTCTGTACATCATCATTCTTTCAGGGAAGGACTCCTTCCCTATGTCAAACGTGTTTGGGATTCATGGTAAGATGCCTTCCTGTCTTACTTTATCCCTTCCTAGATTGAGGAGCAAATACTTTGTCTTGAAGGGACCAATCATAGCACTCCAGTCTCCCAGATATAAATTTTACTAATAAAGAATCATTCAAACCTACAAATTTTACTAAAAAGAATCACTCAAATATAGATTTCCCCTGATGCTAAAGAGATTTAACCCATTAAATCAAGATCCCGTAACTCAAGACCCCATTTCATGTTCTAGTTTATTTTCTGTCACTGTAATAAAATGTCTTGGGGGGGGGGAACAAGAGGCAGGATTTATTTTTAGCTCCCAATCTCTGGTTAATAGTCCATCACTGTGGAGAAATCACAGAATAAAAACCAGGCAGGAGTTTGAGACAACCGTTCACATCACATCCACAGTCAAAGCAGAGAGATAATGGATGCATGCATGTTTAGTTTTGCTCATCCACTTCTCAACTCAGTACAGTCAAGAGCCCCTGCCTAAGAATATTGCCGCCCATGGTGGGCTGGGTTCCCACATCAATTAACTGATACCCACAGACCAATTCATTGTAGACAAACCTTCACTGAGCCTTTCTTCTCAAGTGATTCTAGGTTATGGAACTTGACAGTTAAAATTAACCATCATACTTCAGGCCTCTAAGAGGAATGGGTATTCTGGGATTTGTGGCCTCTGGTTGGATTGGAAGAAGAGAACAGCTAGGTTTCAACGATAGAGGGTCTGTACCTCAGCATGTATGATAAATTTTTCAATGATATATCAGATTATAAAAATCTGTTTGCATAATCAAGGCTAAAATAATTTGGTAAGCTTTTTGTTTTCATTTGAAATATTTTCTACTTAAATGCATACTTTCACATGCATAGTTTTAATCCTCTGAACTATGTAAACATCAGGTTCCATTGCAGAGATCAATGTATGATGCTCTTCTTGGTCTCCTCTTTATTCTGGAACATTCCAGTGCATTCCTTTCTGCCTAGCTCCACAGGCTTCATGCAGGCATCTTCATACTCTTTCCTCTCTTTCAACTGAGTGTGTTTCCTGACTTGCCAGCCTTTGCCTAAACTTCAGCTTCTCCACAAAATCTATCTAATTAATTTAGTAGATTTCTCTCACATAATTAATTGTCTTTCTGCGGTCTTGGAAGGACCAACTTGATATTTGAGAATGAATCCAGTCTGGCCCAGGATACTTGCTGCATCATGGCTTTGGTTCATTACCAGCTTGTCAGTTTTTCCTTCCTTATGAACTTATAGAGGTCAGGACTCTGTCCCGCATGTCTTTCTCCTCGGCGCCTCCTACTACTTTGAACTGCACAAGAGAATGAGAACTAACGGAACTAAATGGAACAGAGTTGCCTATTAAGTATGAGCTGACGGAGGGGTGAAGGCTTTTACGTCGGCAGGTAGATCCCAGTCGTGGAGACTCTCCATGTTGCCACAGAGTTAACTACTCCCATTTTCCGATATGAATAAAGAAGTACACACCTGCGGATTGGTACAGCAGTCTTCTACTTCCTGAAGTGGCCACTGAAGTTCTGTCCAAATCATGAGCCTCTCCCCACTACCGCAGCAACCAATTGTGGTGCGTTATCATTTTCCCGAAAGTCTTGTGGGGGCTGAGTCATTGGTTCATAAAATGCCCTGGCACTGGATAGCTTACAATGGTCGTCAAATAAACATTTATAGAGGTATGTGAAGAAAGGCATAGCCAGGGCATCTAAGGAATAGACAATAGAATCAAAGACACTCTCCCAAGTTCTCTGTTCTAGGAATTAAAACCATCTGAGTAAATAAATAGCAGGTCTAGCCATGATTCATAGTTATTAACCTGCCTCTACTCAAGTAAGATACTTGCAGGAAAAAAAATAACAGAGATTGCAAATTATACAGAAATCTACTATGCTCCACTCAGATTTAAGGCATGTCATTTGGGGTTGTCCAGGTGATTTGTTACAGTGCAGTGGGTTTTTTTGTTTTGTTTTGTTTTTATCATTTCTGCTGGGAGGGAGACGCAGATGCCTATAGCAGGCCTTTTCTGGTCCTGTATTGTCTTGGCATAAGGAAGTTTTCTGCAGCCGATTCCTCCCTTTAGGAGCCTGACAGATATTTGAGCTCCAGTTGCCAACATGAAGGATGCCTCCCACTTTCTCCCCCTCCTTCAGGGAGTTCACTTACAGATGCAGACTGAGTAGCTCAAGTAACCAGAATCCACAGGCAGAAGAGAAAGAGACTTCCACTTGGGCTCAACCTCTGTCTGGCCCAGGAAGATTGAGTTTGCTCTCAGTGTGGGAACGAGCTCCCAGGGGTTGACAGGTTCTCTTGTCCGAGGCTCCCCTTTCTCCTAGGGTAAAGAATTTATTAGTGAGAAATCTCAATTTCAGACCTAAAAATTGTCTTGCTTGACCTCAAGATCTTCTGTACCATGTATTGGAGCACACCCTATCACTGTTTGAACATTTTTTCACACCACAAGGCCCCCTTCCTTCTTCCCAGGTTTATCTGTAAAACTATTTTCTTTCTGGCAAAGGATTGTTGCTCTAGTAGTTACACAGTGAGGTTCTTGGACAGTCCCAACTCCTCAAGAAGCCCATCTGCAGAGGAATCATCCCAGAAAGAAGTGCATCTCAACTGCCCTTCTACACAGACGCAGTCCACAGGGGTTGCTGTGTTGGTCAGCTAGCGTTGCCACTACAGTTCAGAGGCTAAAGCGCAGAAGCGTGTTCTCCCAGGAGTCTGGAAGCTGAAGTACTAAGAACAAGGTGCTTATGGGTCTGGACTCTTCAGAAGTGGTGAGAATAACTCTGTCCGGTCTCTCTGCCAGCTGCACATGGGTACTGGTGCGCTGCCAATCAGTCAAGCTCACCACTGCTGATAGACTTTACCCTGGTTTGAAGAAGTTCCCCCACCCCCACCCCGCTCCCCCGTGTATCCATTTCTGTGTCCAATTTCCTTGTAGAATAAAAAATCCTTTTGGATCTGCAACCACACTAGTGATTCCACGTGAACTACTTACCTCTGTGCCACATCACTCCATGAGGGCACAATTAAATCGCTAAGGAGACACCAGGAACACTGCATCAAGGGTTTCCTTCATCTATAGCAAGACAGTGTTAGTCACAAGACACTAGCATATGTTTTAGTATCAAGTCAGCCCATGACTTAACATTGTAAATGTTTCTCACTCGTGTCTGAGGTGAGTCTTGCAGCTGTCGGTTTGATTGAGGAGGAAGTAGTGTTCCTCCTGCATACTCCCAGAAATCTATGTAGACCTGGTCTGAATCTTGATTCTCTTACAGTCTCTTCCTTGTTTGCAGATGGAAGAGAAAGCCTGGAGAACTTACTTCTCTTAACTTCTGTAAATGAACAATGGCAAACATCTCTTCACAGCTCCTACGTCAAAGTGAGTCACATGACCTCAAGTATCGCGAAAGCTAGGAAATGCATAGAATCCTGTGGGTGTTTGGGGACCATGAAATACTTCCAGTCTTTCTTTCTATTGACAAATTGTGGGAAAGGCAAAAAAGAAAACCATGAGTTTACAATTCTTAGCTTGGTACTTGTGGAGCTTGTTCCATGAGCTAGCTCTGGTACTGCTGTTTGTTGTAAATGCATAGCAGCAGAAAAACTTAGTCTCTTTTGATCGTTTGGGGAAGTGGGAGTGAAGTCAACAGAGGAATTGTTCCGACTTTGCCATTTTGGTCCTGAGTTTCTAGGTGCTTAAATAAATTCCTGGTATGGAAGAAAGGGTCCTGGCGACACAAAAGATAATGGGTGACTGAAAAGTCGCCATTCCTGCGTCATTGCCAATCATCGCACTTCTCACAAGGACTGCGGTCAGCTTGTTTCTATAAAGACATGAGTTTATTGACACGGAGCAGCTTTAGTCACCACTTACCAAGTGATAATATCTTCACATAGTGGCAAAACATGTCCACAGAAGTAGGAAGAGCTGAGTTGGCATTTAATCCTTAAGATCGCCCTGAGCAGGGTCAGAAAAAAATTAAAAAAAAAAAAAACCATACAGGACTTTCTGAAATTCTTTTTCTTTTCAGTTAAAAAAAATTAAAAATTTTGGGGAGATTATATAGGTATTAAAAGCACTGGCTGTTCTTAGAAAGTATGCAGGCTCAATTCCCACCACTTACATGTTGGCCCACAACCATCTCAACTCCAGTCCCAAGGAACCCAACTCTCTTTTAACTTCCCTGGGTACCAGACGTATACAGGATGCACAGACATACATGCAGCCAAACACTCAGACACATCAAATAAGAAATAAATAAACCTTTTTTTTAATTGAGGAGAAACTTACATAATACCAATTAACCATTTAAAGTATATAAAGTATATAGAACATTAAATACAGCCAAATTATATGTATACATCATTTCAGTCTTCCCTGAAAACAAAGTCTAAAAGAAGCCCTGTATCCATCACAAAGTCAATATTCTGCTTCCCAATACTCCCGTAAACCAAAAACTTTCATAAGTGAACCTATAAATTTACCTATGATGTACATGTTTTAATTAACTTATTAACATCAAATGCTGCCCCTCCTGGTCCACCCTTACAGAAACCCTCCTCCATGTCCTTCCCCTTCTCCTCATAAAGCAGCTATAAACATAGTGGACCAAGTGCCCTTGTGGGATGGTGGAGCAGTTTTGGGTAAATGCTCAAGAGCAGTATAGCTGGGTCCTCAGGTAGAGTTACTTCCAATTTTCTGAGAAACTGCCATATTGATTTACAGAGAGGTTGTACAAGTTTGCAACCCCACCAGCAATGAAGAAGTGTTCCCCTTTCTCCACATCCTTATCAACATATGATGTCACTTGAGTTTTTGATCTTAGGTATTAAGTAAAATCTCAAGGTTGTTTTGATTGCATCCTATGACTAAGGATGTTGAACATTTCCTTAAGTGCTTCTTGACCATTTGGGGTTCCTCTGTTGAGAATTCTATGTTTAGCTCTGTATCCCATTTTTAATTGGGTTATTTGGTTTTTGGGAATCTAACTTCTTGAGTTCTTTATGCATTTGGGATATTAGCCCTCTGTCAAATGTGCGGTTGGTGAAGATCTTTTCCCCATCTGTAGGCTGCTGTTTTGTCCTATTGACAGGGTCCTTTGCCTTACAGAAGCTTTTCAGTTTCATAAGGTCCCATTTATCAATTGTTGATCTTAGAGCCTGAATCACTGGTGTTCTGTTCAGGAATTTGTCTCCTGTACCAATGAGTTCAGCACTTGTATATATAGGGGAAGCCAACCAAACCTGTCCTTTGTTTCAGCTAGATAAGGTCTCAAGGCAAGCTCAGCAGGCAGTCTGTTCTTCTTAGTTCCTGTAGGAAGTTGTATGTGCAGTCAGGGTGGGTGATTCCACCTGGGTCTTTAAGATCCTGTGGCAAACAAGGTCTTTCTGGCCTGCTCAAGGCTGGGTGAGGGCACACACACATTGTAACATGCATCATTCCTTTTGATAGTTGAATAATACTCCAGTATAAAGGCATACTGTCTTTTACTTTATTCATCAGAAGAGAGACAATGTTGTTTTCATTTCTTGTCTACTGTGAATTGTGCTGCCATGAATATTCATGAACAGCACTTTGTTTGAACATCTGCTTTCAGTTCTTCTTTGGGATGGAAGCAAAATTGGGGTCATATGATAATTATGAATTTAGCTCTTTTGGGGGTGCTGCCCAGTCATTTTCCACAGTCGCTACATTGTTTTGTTTTTTTTTTATTCCCACTGGCAATGTACAGATATTCTAATTTCTCTACATCCTTGCTAATACTAGTTAATTTCCTTTAGTTAATAACCATCCTAGTTGATGTGAGTTGGTAGCTCATTGGGGTTTTAATTTCATAGCTCCCCAGTGGTTAGTAAAGCTGAGGACCTTTGCATGTTCTTGTTTCTTGTTGGACATCAATGTATGTTCTTTGGAGGAATATCAATTCAAATGTTCTCTGTATTTATTGAGATTTTTGTATTTGTTGTAGTACTGTAAGAGATTATTACTAAAGCATGTTTGATGCTATAATCTTATCAGATAATTTGAAAATATTCCTTCTATTCTGTAATTTCAGTTTTTTGGTAGTCTTCTATAATTCACAAAAATTAATAACATAATAATATGTATACAGTATAGCATCCTATTTCAATCAGTGTACAAATAAAAACACAGTGATTATCAATCATTTCTTTATCATTGTTCCATGGCAGAAGACTTCAAATCCCTCTTTTAAAGTTCTTTAAAGGGCCTAGATAAACAAACATGGTATGTACTCCCTTATAAGTGGATATTAGCTGTTAAGTAAATGATAATCAAACTACAATCCACAGACTCAAAGAGGTTAGGTAAACATGGTGACTTGGGGACTGGGCACACAGATCTCCCTAGGAAGGGGAAATAAAATCGTTTTGCAGGTGGACTGGGGATAGGTGAGGACAGGAGTTGGTGTTAGAGGATAGAGATAGAGAGTGCAGGGAGAGATAGATAGAATTGGGTGACATTGGGAGGGTAGTGTGGAAAGTTAGTGCAGTGGAAACTTCCTGGAATCTATGAAGGTGACCTTAGTGAGGATTCCTAGTGATGAAGGATATGGTGTCTGGACTAGCCATCTTTTGTAGCCAAGAAAGGCTTCCGATGGTCCAATTTGCATTTGGTCAGTTTGTTTACCAAGGGTGTCCTATGGAGAACCCCAAATAACCGAGGCTAGCTGGTGCTAAGATAGAGGTTTGCTCTCTGAAAACTGACAGTGGGACCTCCTTGTCACGGACTACATCCACACAACTCACTGAATGTAGGAAGGTTGGGCTGGTGCCTGCCTGGGGCCTTCACTCCTGCATTCCAGTCATTCTGTGTGGAAAGATACCCTGTAGGTTACCAAAAGAGAAATATGGACACAAAACCTTCAACCTACAATCTGTCCAGCCTGCAAGATATGCTGGGGCAATGTGGTATAGAATTGAAGGGAGTGGCCAGCCAATATCTAGTTTAACTTGAGGCCCACATCTCAATAGGGAGCCCATGCCCTATACTGTTTGGATGGCCAGGAACCAAAGACTGGATAGCCAGAGACAAAGGGTAGAACCAAATTGAAAAAAAAAAAAAATGATTCCTGAAGATATTTCGCTATACTCACAGGAATGTGCCTTGTCCTGTTATCACCAGAGAGTCTTCTTCAGGCAGCAGATGGGAATGTATGCAGAAACTCTCAGCCACACATTATGCAAAGAGAGAGTTTACATTGGGGGGGGGGGTCTCCATTGGGTCCCTCTCCTCAAAGCTCACTGAAGAGAAAGAGGAAAGATTACAGGAGCTAGAGAGGATGGAGGACGTCAGGAGAACTGGCCCACTGAATCAACTCAGCAGAGCTCAGGGACTCACAAAGCCTGAAGCAGCAAGCACTGGACCTGCACCAAGTCCTCTATGGCTTTGAGCTTGGTGGTTTTGTGGATCTCCTAACAGTGGGAGCAAGTATATCTCTGACTCTTTTGCCTGCTCTTAGGACTCTTTCCTCTCGTTAGGTTGTCTTGTCCAGCCTCGATATGAGAGATTTTGCTTTACCTTCTTGTATCTTGTTTTTTTCTGTTTGGTTGTTGTCCCTTGGAGGCCTAACCCTTTCTGAAGAGAAAAATGGAGAGGGCGTAGATCTGGGGTACAGAACAAGTGGGAGGCATCTGGAGGAATGGAGGGAGGGAATACTGTGGTCAGTATCTTCTATTGTATAAAAGAAGAATCTATTTTCAATACAAAATGATAATGTAGTTTATCTGTTTTTAAAAACTATAGTCACCCCTCTGTGCTACTGAACTCTAGCTCTGCCTTTTATCTGACTGTATTCTTTTACCTGTATGTACCTACCCCTTCCCTCAGCCCTTCCAGCCTCTAGTAATACACACACACACAAATTGATTTATTGATGTTTGTTGTTATTTGTTTGTTTCAACATATGAGGTAGAGCACGCTAGATTTGTCTCACTGTGTCTCATGGCACGTAACAGACCACCTTCATTCGTAGTATCATATGAGGCAGAATTATCTTCTTTATTGGGACTGAATACTATGTACACTACATTTTGATTATCCACCCTTACATTCGGAAGGGCACCCAGATTGATTGTACATATCAGCTATTATGGAAACACTACATTAAGTACAGGACTTGGGCATCTATTTGATATGCTGATGTTACCTCCTTCAAATGTACGGATGAAGTAGGAGAGCTGGACCACATGACAGGACAGACTGAGTGGTGAGATGCTGCTAAGGGCCTGCCTGCAACATAAGTCTACACCAAGATGGTTTCTTGCTGCAACAGCCAGAGTGCTGGGAGTTGGAAGACAATGTAAATTTCTTCTGTGAGGTAAAGCTGTGGTACAGAGGGCAAGTAGCTTTCTAAGGGGGCTCCAAATCTGTGATGGCTGTGGAATTCTTTTTGTAGTGAGGGTCATCGGTATACATAGTGATGGCATTGGTTCACTCTGTAATGGGAGTCCTAGTTGTAAAGGGGGTGCCCCCGTGACTAGGGAAGGAGGGTTGTACCTACTGATGCACTGACATCTCATCCCTGTGTGCTTTAAATGTTTCCCATCTCTGCCTTGCTGGGTTCCAGTGCTTTCCCCTGTGCCTGACAATGTTACTGTATATTTGTTGTTGTGATTCTTCCTTACTAAAAGCAGGCCTTGAGCACCTGGAAACAGCTATTTGGTAGTCTCTCCACAAGGGTTCTATTTTGATGAAGTCTAATGACCTGCTTTTTCTTGCTACAGTTTTGGTTATCACATCATTAAACAGTCATTTGAAAGACATTTGTGTGGACCCAGGCATGATGGCACATTCCTAACAGTCCCAACACTCCAGAAGATTAATGTGAGAGTATCATCATTTTTAAGGCCAGCCTGGGTTACATAGAGAGGCCCTTTTGAAAAATAAAGAAAGAGAGAAGAAAAGAAGGAAAAAGAAAGAAAGTTCTGTTTCCCAAAAGTTTGACAATTTTAGTGATGAACTATTTAAAAGAAAAATGAAATTCTTAATACATTGAAACTATAATGAAGCCATAATCTTCTCTACTCAGCCTGGGCTGATTCATTTGCTAGACTATGGGGAGGAAGAGATGGATAAGTGGTTAAGAACATTTGTTGTTCTTGCAGAGGACCTACATGGTGGCTCACAACCATCTGGAACTTTAGTTGCAGACAACCCAACACTCTCTTCTGACCTCTGGGGACACCAGGCATGTATACATATTGCACATACATATATGCAGGCAAACAGTCATACATATAAAATAATAAACAAATCTCTTAAAAACTTTTTAAAGGAATTTATTCAAATATTTTGTGATTTTACAGCATAGTCACCTTATTAGTATACACTTATAACTATGAGAAATACAAATAATTAGGAAATATGCCATTAAAATAAGTATTTTGTGTTATAGCCCAGAGAGAGAAGAATATGAGGGATATTCACATTGAGTCTGGAAATATATAAATAGAAGCCATGGTGTTAAGAATTAGGTATGTACTCGTTGGGGTGTCACAGACTGGCTCTTTTCTGTCTCTGTCAGCTGAAGCAATTACTAGATGGGAGGGTTGATGAACCAAACCTCAGCAGAAGACAAAGTTTGGAACCTTGTTATTACAGCAGGTGTCCACAGAGAAGATAAAAGAATCACTCTGCAGCCCAAAGCCTCAGAATCCACATCTGAGATGATAAAGTAATGCCTTAGTGAATGTCTTTCCAAATCCAGGACAGTTTAGAATTAATTATAAAGATGATGAAGTATTAAGACTTTTGTGTCAAGTTCAAGAATAGGTTTTTAATCATTGGGACAATCTGTGTATATTCAGTGCATTAAGTGTTTGTAATGATGTGGAATTGGCACATTAGAGTCTGACAGATTAACCTTAGAATTCCAATTTAAAATATGTAATTGACTAGTGATTTTAAGTCAAAGGTACAAGATTTTTGACTGAGCTTGTAAACAGAATTAGAAAATCTCAGAGAACTAGATTGACTGTATTTATAAGCTCAATAATTTATTAGAATTAGAAGGCTTATTTAAATTCTCAAGGCATCTATGCCATTAGAGACATGAACTTGTCTGTCCAAGTCCTTGAAGGGCTTAAAAAAACTGAATTTATAACATTTATAGTTTCAACTTCAAATGCCCACATTTGTGTTTGAAGAAAAAAATTTGTTTGTTGAGTTGATCAATCACTTAACCAATTGTCTCTTAAAAATATACAGATCTTAACTATTAAAAATCATAAACTTGGAGAGATTGCTTGGGGGTTTAAACACCTGCTGTCAAGCATGAGGACCAAAGTTGGAATCATCTGAATCACCATATATACTAGGTGGGCATGGATACTCTCCTGTAATTGCAGTGTTCAGAGGGTTAACACAGGATATGCCTACAGTAAGCCAAGGGAATGCACCAGCCGCACCAAGTCACTAGCTGTGTGTTCATCTGAGAGATCCTGCCTCAACAAATCAGGTGGAGGGTGATTGAAGAATACTTCCAACATCAGTCTCAGCCCTCCATATTTTTGTGTGCAAACATCCACATGATTCTACACATATACAATCAGGCATCTACATATGTGCATATCCTTGCACATGAGCAAAGAAAATGTAGTTTTGTTTTTTGTTTTGTTTTGTTTTGTTTTGTTTTTAGCAACAGCAATACTTGAACTTCAAGATATGGAAAAAGACTATGTAGTCTTTAACTTTTAAAATCTAATACTAATTTAAACGTATAGGTAACTCTGATCATATAATCTCCTGAGATTTGACATTTCGTATAGAATGAAAGTCATTTCCAACATTCAGAATCTCTAAGAATCAGACTAACAAATATTATGAAATAGCATCCCATTAATCTATTTTTTTGTTTTAATTACATTTTTTAGACAAAACTTTCTGCCCAACTAACTACAGGTATAAAAACAGTTCTAGCCCTTGCCTTTATTTGTTAGTGAAATCATAGTATTTATATGCTTTTCAATCATGAAAAGACAAAAAAAGAATATCACAGGAAAAGAAATAGCCAGAATTAATGGAGAGATAATATATTTAAAGAACCCACACCTCGTTCTAATCATAATCTGTACACATTGGATTTATGTGAGGTCACACTATGTCACCATGCCCATTCAAGTTTCCCAATCAATGAGTAGTCTTTGTGAAAGAGAAATGAAATGAAGAAAGATCAACAGAAGACAGAATGTGTGGAGGCAATCCCACATCAATTACATAAAGACTTGATGTGATTTTCTAATAAGCAGAAAAGGCAGTCTCCCTCTAAGCAATTAAAAAGAGAAAGAAAATAGCTTTTGAAGAAGGAACTCTTCCCTGAGTTCTGCTAGTGCATAAACCCCATGGCTGCAGCCAATGTAGATCTCCAAAACACTGGTGACCAGGCTAAATCTCTGAGGAAAGACAAGGTCATGGCATTCAGGATGCTGAGCTAACATCCTTTCAAACTGCCTGCATATGCCTTTGTGGTTTTAAAATGGAAAATGTTTGAGAGTTTTAAAGACCTCAAGAGCGAACAAATGACACATTTCTCTAGTGGAAAATAAAGCTATCAGATGTCTTAAAAGCACGAGTTTAGTTGAGTAGCTTGGGTTCAGATCTTAGCTCAGCTGCCAAGAAAAGCAATGACTACGGACAAGTCACCTGCCCTCTTGCAGAAAGTTCAGGTATTTAGTGGAGCTCTTAGAGAAGCCAGGAAGTACCTTTGAGGGTTGTGGAACATAAAGAGTTCAGGGTCATGATTAGCACAGAGGAGCCACCTGGTAACTAACAACAATTAATTACATTTGCTAAGTGAGAAATTTCCGGAAAGAACACGAATGCTCCCTTAGCATAGCTGCATTTTTTTTTCTGTCTCCAGTCACTGGCTGAGAAATACACATCCCTGTTTTATATTAAGGTCATGTCTTCATGCTGCTTAAGGCAAGTTGTCTCTTTAAGAATCAAGAATGATACAGTGCCATCTGTTAAAAATCTGAAGAAAGGACACGAAGGCTGGAGGCTTTTATTAAAATGTCTCTACATATGAAATAACATTCTTCTCATTGAATGGTCATAAATTGAGAAGTATGAAGGGAGCCAGCTTCCCAGCTGTGAGCATCTTAACTGTGGCAAACACAAATTTGACTTTTAAAAATTCCACTCTCAGATGAAGCAACTGGGAAATTGTTCAAGATATATAAGAATTTTGGAAGATTTGACGTGAATTTGTTGTTCTGATGGATTTTTTTTCAGCGTTCCACTAGTATTTAAATTATTTCTCACCAACTGGGCATATTCAACCAGGTCAAAGCATTAAGACAATAACCATGACCACACCTTGTATGCTATTGGACATAGTTAGGAGCCTTGGGTCTGTAGGGATCAAGGTCTTGCAACACTTTGGAGGCCATCTTGAGACACAAAGCCTTTTGGGAAAATGCTGCATAGTTTGTTTCTGCCTATTTAAGTTTCCAGGAAGGCATTTTCTTTGTAAGCAAACTATTCATCTAAATAAATGTTTGTTTCAAAGACACTTGACATTTTACAGAGCAGGATGATATTTCCCAAAACTGTGTATTCCCGATGGATTAGCCAGACTTCTCAAGCTTGTGTGGAACTGAGATTCGGGGGTTTTAATTAATGAAGGAATATTTTAAATTAGGAATTAGTATCTCTTTTTTTTAATCAGAGCAAGGAGATAGGATTATCATAGATAAAATAACTGTATACTAATATGGACCAGCTGTGCCTTACCACCACAGGGAAGAAAATAAAATTGGGAAGGGAAGCCTTCACATAGACAGGGGACATTTCAAGATGGTGAGAAGGATGGCAGGAAGGTATGCAACCTCTGAGCCTTGGGACAATCCAGTCCTACCTCAGGTGATGAGGTCATCCTGGGCTGGAAAGCGTCACAGAGACCCCAATTAATCTAAATATTCTGGCTTTGACAGGTATCCCTTTGGGGTTTCTATGACAGGAAACTGAAATTTACAGGAGAGAAATGCACTCTGAAGTTAAGCACTAAAATGTGTCTGCCTAAATTAACCTGACCCAGAAGGCTGAAGTTCAATTTTAATATAGCCAAGTCCTGAAAATAATTTAATTGTCTTTAAAAAAAAATGGAGACACCTTTTTAAATATCATAATCAGTGTGACCACACCCTTCATGGATCTCATAACTAACATAACTTCCCATGATCACACCCCTCACGGGACTCACAGCATGACCGTGATAGGAACAAAGACATCATCACTACCAGAAATGGAAGGGTTGGTTTTGTTTTATTTACTCTGTTGGGGAAAACAAGTCTTAAGGCAAATTCTTATGACTCAAAATTTGGAGTACTTAAGAGGATTTACTTCAATCTCCAAAATAACAGCTTTAAAATAAATCTTATTAAATGCTCCATTTCCATCTTCTTGTCAATAAAAAAAAAACCTTGGCCCTTTCTCCTTTTGTAAAACCTGGTACTTCATTACATTGCAGGAAACCATGTACAGCCATAACCTGTAGCTCTTGGCAGTTCTGAAATCAGCTAGGAAGCAAAGCCTCAAGAGTCGCCAACACGTTTAAGCTGGATTATGAAGATAGAATTCATCGGAGAAAAGAGAAACTTTAAACACTATAAACAAGTCCCCCTTCTGAAATTGTTTAAATCATGTTGGCATCACCTGCAAGAATCAGTTGCTTTATGAGTGAATGCCAGAATCAAGTTTTAAAACAAAATGTATACTGCAAAATTCAATGGGCTTCACTTATTCTAGGTCTGGTAACAAAGGCTAGTCAGGGCTTACTTGCAAAATGTACCAAGACATCAGAAATTCCTTGGAAGCCGAGACTTGGGTTGCCAATGGTGAGCCTCTACAATGTTTCCTGAAGAAGCAACAGTGCAGATACTAAGAAAGGATGAAAGACTGAAGGGTACAGTGATACGATGCTGACGGTTTAATGGGGAACATAAACTGCTCTAGGAAGGAAGATGGTGGCCCAACTCCTGACACATGCAGGCTGCTAGAGGTCAGATAACTTTTACTACCTCTTAGTTGGATGACACTAAAAATTACCTTTTAAAAAATGCTTATAACAAATCATAAATCCAGGCACTGGGCAGAAGGTACAACACTTGCATTGTAAGCTGAGGACTGGCATCTTGATCCCCAGAATCAAATGATGGGTTGACTTGGAAGTTCACCTGGCATTCCAGCCATGAGAAGTCTAGAAAAGGGTTCCCTCAGGCAAGCCTGATAGCATTACTAGCTGTATCAGGTAAGCACAGGGTTCCCTTCAGAGATTCTTCTTCAGTGACTATGGTGGAGAGTAACCGAGGAAAACCCCACATAAACCTAGGAAGTTTGTGGGCAAATACACATGCATCCAAACACACATGCATCTAAAATGCACACACACACATATACACATACATACATACATACATACATACATACATACATACATACATACACAGTCAACCCATTAGACAAAAACTACTTGGGACTATGCTACTTGGAAGAAGGGATAAATACATCAAGTCCTTTGCTGGGAGTGGCAGGAGGAATATGGAAGGCCTATGGAGATCTATTGTATCAAACGACTTAACAGGGGAGACAGGATGCTCCCTTTGATGCTGGGAAGGGCTTGGGGGCATCTGTGCCCACTGGTTTAACTGGTGGGTGCTGACTCAGAGAACCATATTCTTCACCATTATTGGCCTCCTGTTTGGTTGAAAACAAGTATCTCAAAAGAGCATAGATTTAATCGGTGTCCTTGACAGTGTGAGGTTTGCAGGAATGTCACTCTGCTGCTTGCTCTCTTCTCCGTGCAGGTGTCCTCTGACATGACATCTACCATCGCCATCTGCTCCTGACAGGGTGTACCTTATCCCTTCATGCAGCACCTGAGCAGCATCCTGGACACACAGCTCAAGCACAGTGAGCTCATCAGATGCCTGAAAGTCCAGAAGACACACACATGAAGTCTTCCTGTGCCAAGTGTGACATTTTGTCCCTCGCCCAAACCAGCCCCTAACATACAGAACTCCATCTGTTTCAGCACCCATTTCATTCAGCTACTCTTAGAAATGGAAGGGATGGACATGGACTCCCCATCACCTGGGTCCATGTGGGAGGAGCTAGGTGTCCAAAGATGGTATTGTCTATGAGTGAACAACTCCGATCTTTACACACTTGAGAAGATGAGATCATCACCAGTCCAACTTCTTACTCAGTAGAGGCCTTGGGGACTTTAGTAGGCAATATTTAGAAGAGGAAAGTTGTTTTCCTCATTTGTAGTATCTCAATGCAAATCTAGACATAGAGCTAGATTTAGTATCCATCTGCAGCCAGCACGTCTTAGTAGAGGGATGTCAAATGAGACAGCCCAAACTACCTCTCCTTCTGGGCTGGCAAGATGGCCAGTGCACAAAGGTGCTTCTATCAACCACAGTGATCTGACATTGATGCTAGTAGCATCCACAGAGTGGAGGGAAAGAACTGATTGCTGCTAGTTGTCCTCTGGTCACCATGGCATGTGTCCACATCCATGTACTCATGCACCCCAAACACACTATGTATACTTCCCATCAAAAGGAGAATCTTTCTCAAGACATTTTTATGGCCATTAGCCGACACAAAATATGGTAGTGATATTATTTCATACCTATTCTGTACAATGAAGATGGAATTTAGAAAGGTCAAATAGCTTGTTCAAGATCACAGAACTAACAAGGGATGAAGACAATATTCTAATCCAGTTCTTTCTCAAACACAGCTTTAAAATGTGGTTTCCTGTTTCACACAGTGTAGCTAGTAGCTCATATTCCCCCATTAACTTAGGTTAGTCTATTGCCTGATTAAATCAATACCCTTATGTTGGCATGTCTGAGTATTTCCATGTATATGCTTATATGTGTTAATTGCATGTGTACCTGTTTTGTGCAGGTATGTGTATGAGTGTGTTCGTGTGTGTGTGTGTGTGTGTGTGTGTGTGTGTGTGTGAGAGAGAGAGAGAGAGAGAGAGAGAGAGAGAGAGAGAGAGAGAGAGCAGAGATCAACATTGGATATGTTTTCTTCAATCTCTACATACTTTAAGGACAAAATCTTACATTAAACTTGTATCCAATAGATTTTATGTTGCTAATAAAAAAATCATAATGTTGGCTTCTCACATGAGTGTTGCTGGGTCAAATGTCAAATGTGTAAATGTATAGATAACCTGTATACATGAATGATCAATCATCTGTGTGTTGGCTCTTCACACTCTAATTCTCTGATTGATTTGGTAGAATGAAGAATCCATTCTCTTGCTATATAAGGAGGACCCACAGTCAGATGGTATAAAAATCTCCCATCCAAATACATACAACCTGAGACTCATACTGTTCAACCTCTAACAAACAGGTAGGACTATTACAGGCCTATTAGATAATTGGGAAAATAATTAGTAAACTAAATCTAGCATATCTGTTTTTTTTTATTTTGAGGAAAACATTCTACAAGGGGGGAGTGACCAATCTGACCTATCTTGATACTAAAAAAATTGTAACCCCATGTGTTCATTGTATCATATCCAAGATAACACAGCACCCCAACAGAGGTAAATCTGAGCATTCTGCCCAGGAATATCCCTGGCTAATGGTACACCAATGCAATCGTCTTTTCATAGGATAGGTAACTTTCTATTTTCTCCTGCCCATAACTCAATTCAATGTCAAATGTCAATTTCAGTGCCCACAAATCATCTCGTGTTCTTCAATAAACATTTCAGATAGATCGAAGGCACTGAGAATTATATTCTGGACAAAAGTGCCAAAATTTTCTAATTCTATGTCTAAATATCTGTCCTAAAATGACCTGGAAATTTAGAAATAGGTGGTAAACAAAAGACAGAGTCAAGAACATCATGAGAGCACTTAAGAATAAAAATGAAGCTGCTCTTTATGAAACAGAGGAGTGAGCACAGTTATTTCTCTCTTGTATCACTTTATAGAGTTTGTGCTAAGTATTTTAACACTGCAACATTTATCCATTATATCAGTTGTACCTTCCTTTTCTGCATCTGTTTGTATGGGTATGTGAAAGTGTGCGTGTGAGAAAGAGGGATAGAGAGAAAGAAAGAGAGAAGGGTAGAGAGAGACAGAGACAGAGAGACAGAGAGACAGAGAGACATGAAGAATCACAGTGCAGTCCAAATAGATTTCAACCTTATGCTCCTCCTGCTTCAGGCTCCAAGTGCTACCAAGAGGGTGAACATTTTTCTTAAAGAGTGGAATCTTTAAGAAAAATCTTTAAGACCTGTATGGATTACCAGTAACCTGACTGAGAGTTTTAGAAAATTTAAATCGAATTGATCATTTCCAACCAATGGAGGAATTCATGGGGGCATTCATGAGTGTTGGGAGGCGTTATACTCAGAGTGATTTTGATTTACTGCAGAAAACATCACAAACACAAGGTCCTGTTACAAACCCCTAAAATCTATATGTACGTGTTCCGATTCTCTGATCACTAGGAAGTATTTTTTGATATCCGAGCTCCGTATGGATCTTTTCTTCAGAAAGATACTTTACCTGTCCAACAGGTTTTCAGTATTTTTGTAAATTGGTAAATTAAACTTTGCAATTTCATGCATAAGTCTTACATCACTTGGGATCCTCTGGGTAAAATCATTACAAATTGACTTTGGCTACTGTAATCAAAGGAGAATTCATGAGAAGCATACATTATTGGAAAACCAGAGTGTAATCTTAGAAGTAGTTAAGAACCAAGACAGCTTCACAGGTCAGAAACCAAGGTGATGCCACGGTCCTGGGTTGGAGTGATACCCACAGAAAACACCGAGTCAGATTCCTAACTTCCATCTATCTTTCTTGCTTTTGTATGATATGCTGTGAATCTGAATCTGAATCCTGGAAGGACTGGTCATGTTCACTCAGATAACTGTTCTGGGTCATAGCAGAAGGAGGAATGCTAGGTGTGGTGAACGGAGCTTATTTTTTTTTTTTATTACAGATGGAGAGCATATACCGGGATTCACTAGACTAAGATAGCATACAATAAAACAGAAGTGCTATCCCCCTTCCAAAAAATATGGTCAGAGAAAGAAGGAAGAGATATTTGATAACCCAAATCAACACAGCAATGACAGATTTCAACAATTATTTTTCATGTGACCCAGAAGGCCAAAGTCTGCTTGCATTTGAGACAAAAACCAATTTAAGTTCTTAGGGTTGCCGGGGTAAAGGCTGGAGTCTGAACTAAGGTGAACTCACAGGGGTAAATATCACTTTATGAGTTTTGAGAGAAGAAACTTGATAGGTCATACAGTCTAAGTCTTCCACAGCCTTCTCATCGATTACCAGTAGTCTATTACACATCATGCCTGGAAGAGGTTGAGTGACCTGGTCCTTTCCAAGCTCAGTTTCCTAAGAGTATCACCTACAAGGGAAAGAACAGGGCAACCCGCAGACTCACAGCGATGGGAGGAAGTCTCTTTACCTCTGTGGATCATTCTGATAGAGGCCACTCCATGTGAAGACCATTCAGAATTAGAAAATTTCCCTGTTACAGACCTCAAACCTACTGCATTGTAGATTGTCATTGACAATTATCTAATTCTTGAGGTTACAATAAATAATGATTATTATATTTCTTCCCAATAGTGCACAGTCTCTCTTCTATCCTGTTATGTCTTCTACCTTCAAGCTATCTCCAAGTTATTCCAAGATTTTTCAAATTTTCTCTTAACTATGTGTGTATGTGCATGCGTGTACGTGTGCACGTGCACATGTGTATGGAGAGTACATGTGTTTGCATGTGCACATAAGTGCATATGGAGAGTACAGGACAATTGTAGATGTCAGACAGCTCACCTAATTTTTTGACTAAGACTCTCAGTGGGACTTGAAGTCTGCTGATTCAGCTAGCTGTCCAGTGAGCCTCAGGGGCCTTCCTGTCGCCACATCCCCAGCGCTGGGCATGCCGTCATATGCAGCTTTTCACACAGGTTCTGGGCATCAAACTCTCATCCTCATCTATGTACAGCAAGCACTTTACCAACCAAGTCAAGCCATCTCCCCAGCCCTCGAACCAAGACTGTAATGTAAGCCTCTTAACCCTCACAGTTGCCTTGCTCTTCTGAGGCTATTCCAAATTCATAAACGAAGATTGGAGGAGCTTGGGAGTGGCTGTCTCATGCAGCACGTGGATTGAGCTTACTTGATTGAAAATCAGAAGCTGATGCAAAGCTCTGCCTCCTGGCCATGCGTTTCCTTCCAAGTTCATGTTACCCTATCTGGTTTGCTTTTGGTTTAGGCCCAGATTCACATCCTCACAGTTAACACTGGTGTGTTGCAGGTTACACTCGGCTAATCCACTCAGTTTATCAACATCTTGCATCTATACCAGAGCTCCGTAAGCTTTTCCCACTTAGTGACCTCAGAAGAGAGTTTTTTGCCTCAGAAATCATGAGTGATCCTCGGTATACAGACATGAGCTTATAAATCAAACAGTCGCTGTTCATAAATCATAGAGAATTTTATTTTAAAACAACTGTTTGATACTCATGTAATTGTACCATTTATTAAAGATAAAAGCAGATTTTTACATTAATGTCATAGCCATGCTTGTGTGCTTTATGTGAAAAATTAAACCCTGAATCAATATTTGATATCATAGGGCATGGACCGTTGTCAACAATTTTTAGAGCTGACTGACATTTTTACTTGATAATAATCAATGTTGAGAACACCAATTATCATAAACACATGTCACAAACTAAATGGCAGAAGTGTATTTGTGGCCATTTCAGAAATGGTTCGAAAGTGTCTGCCCTAATTCCAAGCCAAAATTCATTCGATATTTCTTTTTACAAAATCAGGCTATGAGTTCAAACAGCAGTTTTTTTAACTGAAACATTCTAATACAATACAATCCAAAGATACTTCCATGCTGAAGATTTATGAGAGAAAAATATTTAAAGCCTTTGCTTTCTAAATGTAAGCCACTCAATAAGACCAGCCAAAGCACTGCAGATCATAGCGCACAATGGTCTGAAGTGGAGGGCTCAGACAGCACTTACTGTGTTGGATGGTAGGGTGGTGTAAATGCTCAGAGCAGAGCAGACATGCTGTGTGTTCAGAACCAAGGCTGTAGTGTGGCTGTGTGCCTCAACGTGGGTGAGAACTGGCAGAAACACCTCAGAGTCCTTGTGGTTTTGGTTTTTAATTGATTTTTGGTCATCGCGTGTTTGAGAAAATGTTTGCCGTTAGCGAGTATTCTGAGGCCTCCACGTTCTGTACCCTGACCCTGATTTAAGAAGCTCCGATATCCATCCTGCCAAATTTGTCCTCTAGATTAAAGTGAGTACAGAACTTCTTCACAAGAGGCTCTTTAAAGGTTAGGTGGGATGAATCCTGGAAGGTTCTCAGAGAAGCATTTGCCCAACATGACGCAACACTGGTAAATCTGACAGAAGCCAATGAGATGTGGGAGACGAGCTTTTCAGTTTCACTCTTGATGTCTCCATGCATCAAATATTTGAGAGCCTTCCAGCCTCACTTCATTAGTATGTCTAAAAATCACACCTTACATAGTTTCAAGCAAACTATTAACAGACTGTTACACGGAATGTGTTTGAAGATAGAAATATTATAAGCTTGCTACCAGATTAATATTGATTAATTTGTCAGAACTATATTCCCTCAACTTGTTATGACATTACCCAATTTTACTTCAAAGAAACCTCGTGTCTCAATTCAAGCTTACTCTCACACAGCTGGAAAAATAAGTCCAAATAAAACAATACATTTCTAACATCATCTCAGGAGTGACTCTGACACTAAAAGCATTACCTTGATATATTTTGATTTTAGTTTTATATTAAGCATTAAGTTTATTTTGGTTTTGACTAGCATCTGTTCAACGGTTGCCCTGTTCTGCCCGGAACTGACATCAATTCCTCGAGTTTATCTCCCTGAAGACTTCCTGACATCAGATGGCCTTAGCATCTTAGTGTCCTGAGGACTCTTCACACTGTTCAGCAGCCAGCAGATGTTCAGCAAATGTTGATTACTTTCCTACATTTGTGTATTGTGATAGGTGTGTGTGTGTGTGTGTGTGTGTGTGTGTGTGTGTGTGTGTGTTCCTGTGTGTGCATATGGATATGCGGGTGCATGTCCACTGGGATGTGAAAGCCAGAAGTCAGTATTACTTGTCTTCAATAGTTGTCTCCAGCCTTATTTGTAGAAGATGTCTCTTATTGCACTTGAAGCTCAGCAATTGACTAGACTGACCAGTCAAAAAACTCCAGAACTCTGCCCATCCCCCAATGCCCAGCGCCGTGGTTACATATGAAGTTATCCTCTCTTTTAGTGCTTGGGACCCTGTACTAAAGGACCTGGGTCCTTATGCTTACACAGGTACCACCTTCTAGACCCATTTTCCAAGGTTTGAAATATCTAAATGAGTTTTGTCGGTTTCTCATCTTCTTCCACCGGTTGTCAAGTTTTCGATCTCATATGTGGTCTAGTAATACCCAAACATGGCCAAGATCGACTTCCGATAGATGCTGAAGCAATCACAGCTGAGTTGTATTGTCCCCTAAAGTGAATTTATCTGCACTGTCAACCTCTTATGATTCTTTAATAAATCTAGACTAACTAAAGGAACCCTAAACTTAATACCACATTGTAATTCTGAGAATATTTATTAGACTATGATTTTCTACGGGCTTCACCAACCTGAAATTTATTTTTTAAGTGGAGTCTAGATTGATCCTTATTTAAGGCTAGGGTCCTGAATCTAACACACACTAGTTCCGATGCTTCTATGATTAATTTTATGTAACTCTTTGACCTGCTAATTATACTGTGTTGTAGGAATCTGGAGGAGGGAGCAGACGCAGAGGCCATGGGAAAATGCTGCTTCTTGGAGGCTTCTGTATTGCTCAGTTTAACTTCCACCCCCTTCTCAAGGATGGCACACAGTGGGCTGTGCCTGATCATGTCAGTTGTCAATCAAGAAAATGCTCCACAAGCTTTGCTATGGGACAGCTTCTGAACTGAGCTTCTCTCCTCTTAGACTGTGTCACAAGCACAGCAGCTTTCCAGACTAGTGGCCACAGGTCTCAGCTACATCAGTGGTTCTCAATCTGTGGGGCTCGACCCCTTTTAGGATTGAATGACCTTTTCACGGGGATTGCCTAAGATCACCTGCATATCAGATACTTATATTCTAATTCATAACAGTAGCAAAATTGCAATAATGAAGTAGCAACAAAATAACTTAATGGTTGAGGGTCACTACAACATGAGAGGCCATATTAAAGAGTCACACCATATAAGGAAGGTTGAGAACCACTGATCTAGAATGTACAGGTCTTAAACTCTATTCTCACAATGCGGTTTCATCTCTCCTTATGTGCTGACTGAAGACTGAAGTTGGTTTTCTTGTCAGGTAACATTGAAACATATGGAACTGAAATCTGGTTTATTTCTTTTCCTATTCATACTATACTGCTATTCCTAACTATGAAAACAATAAATAAATAAATGAATAAATAAATAAAACCCTACATGTTCTTTTACTTTTTTAAGTCCAGGTAAGGTCATTAACGTGGGTCTTACCTCCTTTGTATATGGCCATTCCTTTCATTTATTCTAAAAGCATGTACGGAGACCCAACGATCATTGGGTTTTATTCAAAGTGCAGGTGTCACAGCTATGACAAAGATAAAGGTTAGCTCTCCATAGTTTACATTCTGGTCTTAGTAAAAACAAAGTTAAAACAAAGATAAGCACGTCTCAAGTAACGGAGTGTGCTATTGCAAAAGAAAATAAGATTGTGAAAAACTGACAGAGAATAAGGTGTTGGTGGAAGGCCTTGGAACACTGCACATCAGCAGGGGGAGGAGAGGCTGTGGGTTACAAGGTTGCCTGATGGAAGAATGCAATGAGCACAAACAATGTAAAGACAAAGCATGAGGTAAGAGTGTGCTTGGCTTTTCACTGGGGCGGATAAAATGCAGTGACTAAGCAACAGGTGAAATACCATGAACCGATGAGAAACAGAGGAGAAAAAAGAGGGGGAGAAATAGAAGAAAAGTAAACACATGGAACAGGGCAAAAACATATAGCAAGATGGTAGATGTAAGGCAAACATTTCAGTCACTATGTAAAATAAATACTGCCACAATCAATTATAATCAAAGACTGCTGCAAGGTAGGGAGGAAGGACCACGAAACAGCACCTGCTGAGCACAGGCAAGTCCTTGGTTCAATATGGTGTGCTGTGGAAATGGAGAGGAAAAGAGAGCAAGGGAGGGAGAAAAACAGGAGAAAAGGAAGAAAATCCGAGATTATCGTCTGACTAAGAAAGTAGGGTAAGATGTCTCTAAGAAACAGACTTCAAATACAAAGGTCCAGACTTGAAATGCAAGGATTCATCATGCTGAAGACAACAAAGACACACTCATCACTAACCGTAAGTCGTCTGATGTGACTATGTTGGCACTTAACTAATCCAAGAGCAGAGATGATAACACTGAAAGGGGTGGATGCTTTGTAATATCAAATGATAAACTTATCTGGTACTGACAGTAATCTTTCTATTATCACACAATATACAGATTAGAAAACTACCATTTTAACCATATTGAGATAGATACTTAAGTGGGGCTGCTAAAAACTAGGGAAAAAAGTAAAATTTCAGAGCAAGGTACACAGAGGTAGCAGTAGTAAAGGTTGACTCAGCAGGTGCTAAAATAGTGTCTTAGTCAGGGTTTGGATTCCTGCACAAAACATCACACGACCAAGAAGCAAGCTGGGGAGAGAAGGGTTTATTCAGCTTTCACTTCCACACTGCTGTTCAACCCCAAAGGAAGTCAGGACTGGAACTCACACAGGATAGGAAGCTAGAGGCAGGAACTGATACAGAGGTCATGGAGGGGTGCTGCTTACTGGATTGCTTACCCTGGCTTGCTCAGCTTGCTTTCTTATAGAACCCAAGACTACCAGCCCAGGGATGGCACCACCCACAATGGGCCCTCCCACTCTGATTATTAATTGAGAAAATGCCTTGCAGCTGAATCTCATGGAGGTATTTCTTCAAGGGAGTCCCCTTTCTCTGTAATAACTCCAGTTTGTGTCAAGTGGACACACAAAACCAGCCAGTACACATAGCAAGGAAGCTACCCTACTCTTACCTTACGTAAACAGAGCTGCCTGAGACAACAGGTCTTGGCCCAACAGCCGAATGAAACAGCTCATCAAAAAACAAAATTGTAAACTCCTAAAACATATCAGACTACCAAATCAAAACAGAGCTCAGGTTAACTAAACACCAGAAACTGAGGAGCCATCATTAGCCAGCAGGGGAAGTCTGACAGACTCTCTTGCCTTACACAGGAGGGACAGAGACTCTTGTATTCCAGGACAGGTGGGACTTAAAATAAGGTGGAGATTCTTACATACAAACACATTATATGGTTGGACCAACCACAGGTAATATATGGTTATACCATTAACAAAAAATAGACTATATATAAGAAACCCTAAATTTCTGAGAAGTACGAAAGAAGTTAAGAAGGTGGGAGAATAACCCACATCCATTGTTAGAAGATACTATGATATTCAGGTGGTGCATTTACTCAAACTGGTGTATAATTTAACCAAAGTGATAACAGTCAAAACCCATAAGAATTTCATAAAATTTGACAACTTATCTTCTAAAATTTACATGACAAAATAAAGGGCTTAACTTATCTTCTAAAATTTACATGACAAAATAAAGGGCTTAAAGCTGACTGAGACTGCCTCCAACAGAAACCCAAGGAAAGCTATGTGGATAATAAAACTTAATATAAATCCAGGGAAATTAGTAAGCATCAGCTTACCACAGAGACACCTACATAAATATCAATAAATATATATCATTTATATACATATATATAAATAAATATAACTCCAGAGCAATTGATATGCATTAGCATATCCCAAATATTCTTTGAAACACAACACGTAAGGAAGGACTGGAGAGATGGTTCTGCAATTCAGAGCACTTGGTGCTCTTACAGAAAACAAGGTTCCATTCACAGCACCCAGAGCAGGCATTTGACAGCCACCTGTGATTCCTTCTCCAAGAGATCTGACTCCCTGTTTTACCTGTAGAGGCACCTGCATGCAAGCACACAAACAGACAGGTAGGTGCACAAATGTGCAAGTAAATAAATAGATAAATATGTGTTACATAAAAATGCATACAAATCTTTTCAAAGTGCTAAGATAATTCAGTAGAGAAAGAAGATTTCTTTCAACACTTTATACTATAGCAATAGAACACCCTTCTGGAAAAAAATAAAGGATTTCTGACACCTGCCTCACTCAATGGAGAAAACCTAATTTAAGATGGATTACAGAATTAAATGTAAGAGCCATATCTACAAAACTTGGAGACAAAAATATAAATGAACACTTTCATTACTTTGTGACATGCAAAGACTTTTTACATGAAACACAAACAGAAGTCATGGCTCTAAAACACACAGGGACAAAAATCACTGTCAATATTAAAGTTTCTTTAAAAATACACATCATTTAAACAAACAAAAAAACATTCTAGAATACAAGTCTAACAAAGAATTTGCATACAAAATACATATTATATATTTACTGTATACTTACTATATATACTTACTATATATACTTTTGTATACTTACTATACTCATAATACCCCTCATTTTTAACTTTTAAAATTTGAGTGTCTGGAGCTGGAGAGAGGGCTCAGCAATTAAGAGCACTTTTTGTTCTCTTTAATTGGTTATTTTATTTAAATACCAAATGCTGTCCTCCCTCCAGGTCCCCCCTCCCAGAGTTCTTCACCCTCTCCCCTTCATCTCTGAGAGGGTGCTCCCCACCTCAGCCGTCCCCTCCCTGAGGCATCAAGTCTCTACAGGATTACGAACATCCTCTCCCACGGAGACCAGATAAGGCAGTCCTCTGCCTCATATGTGCTGGAGACCTCAGACAGCCCATGTATGCTCTTTTACACAATTCACAGACATGGGAAAAGCAACTCTCAAATTCATTTGGAAAAAGAAAAACCACAGGATAGTGAAACAATTCTCAACAATAAAAAGAACTTCTAGGAGAATCACCATCTCTGACCTCAAGCTGTCCTACAGAGCAATAGTGATAAAATATCGCATGGCATTGGTACAGAGACAGATAGGTCAATCGATGTAATAAAATTGAAGACCCAGAAATAAACCTACACACCGATGGTCACTTGATCTTTGAGAAAGAAGCCAAAACCATCCAGTGGGGAAAAAAAAGAAAGTATGTTCAACAAATGGTGTTGGTCTAACTGGATGTCTGAATGTAGAATAGTGCAGATTGATCCATGTTTATCACCTTGCACAAAGCTCAAATCCAAGTGATCAAGGACCTCAACATAAAACCAGATACACTGAATCTAATTGAAGAGAAAGTGGGAAAGAGCCTCGAACACGTTGGCACAGAGGAAAAGTTCCTGAACAGAGAACACCAATGGCTCAGGCTCTAAGATCAACAATTGACAAATGGGACCTCATGAAACTGAAAAGTTCCTGTAAGGCAAAAGATACAGTTAATAGGACAAAATGACAACCTACAGATAGGGAAAAGATCTTCACTAACCCTACATCCAATAAAAGGCTAATACCCAAACTATATAAAGAATTTCTAGAAGTTAGACTCCAAAAACCCAAATAACACAAATAAAAAATGGGGTACAGAGCTAAACAGAGAATCCTCAACAGAGGAATCTGGAATGGTTGAGAAGCACTTAAAGAATCATGGAAATGGACTTCTTATTCTTGCAGAGGATCCATGGTCAGTTTCAGCACCCACTTGGTGGTTCACAACTATCTGTAATTTTACTATAGTTCTGACGGATCTGACATTCCCTTCTAGACTCCATAGGCACCAGGCATGCACACAGTTTACATATATATGTGTGTGTGTGTGTGTATATATATATATATATATATATGAACACATAAAGTACAAATAAAAAAAACTCTTGTGGAAATTGTTCATATGCATGCCTGTGTGTGCTGCATGTTTGTGTGTACAGAGCAGCACACACCCATATCAAACCATGTGGAGGTGGAAGGATGTCTTTCCCACATTGCTTCTCCTCCTTATTGTTTGAAACAGAGTCTTTACTGAGCCTGAAATGTGCGGTTGTAGCTTGACTGGATGCCCAAGAAGCACCTGGGGTCCGAGTGTCTCTGTCCCTCAGCTAGAGAGGAAGCTTGTGGGTTCATGCTTCTACAGCGAGCGCTGGACCAACATGAGGCCTGAACAAACAATTTTTACAAAGTACCAAACTGGCCAGTAAGTACTTGGATACTTTTCACTAGTAAATGCAAACTTAACCCCAAATCCAGTACTGTTTCACATGTTCTAGAACTGCCAAAACGTAAATGCTGATACCACTGTATATGGGGGAAACTTGAAACAACTGGAATCCAAACAAGGCTGACAGAGACACAGACATGGTGGGACAGCATTTGGACACTTACAGTTAGTTATGACGTTAAACACACATCTGCTCTACTACCCAGCAGCTCTTTTCCCAGAAAGCCACCCAAGAGAAATAAAAATACATACCAATAAAACATGGGAAAAGTTCTTAAGGAATCTTTCCCATCATAGACAAAACAAACAAATAAGCAAAACTAACACCAGCCTAACAGTCAGTTACATGAATTTCAAAACAGCCATGAAAAGTTAGGACTTAGAACCAAAACAGTGATTATCTGGAGTACAGGTTTGCCTACAGTGGGACACAAAGAGACTCAAGATTTTGGGAGATGTCTATATAGGGCACAAACTATTTGTCTTCATTGTACACTGGGTACTTACATGAATCAGTAAAATAATGGAGTAAAGAATCCATAGCAGTTCTTACTTACAAATGAATATAAATTTAATACAGGTTCCCTGGGTATTTGTCGTTGAACACACACACACACTCACACACACACACAAACTCACACATACACACTCACACTCACACACACTCACATACATACACACACACACACACACACACCCCTCACTAAGGGAGAACAAATAATGAGAAAATAGAAAGTAAAGTCCGTGATTCTCATGTGTCCCCTCCAAGGTTTATGTTGGACTCGGTCCCCTTTACAGTGCTGTTAAAGGTTGGAGTCTTTGCAAAGTCATTAAATCATGAGAGTCCTGATCTCAGGAATGGATTTGGGCCTTATAAAATGAGTAGAGGGAGTTTACTTACTCCTCCATGTTTACCTCCTGTCTCTCTGCCACCTTGGAAGCAGACAAACCTGCAGGCACCTTGATGTGGGACTTCCAGACTTTCAGAATGATGAGGGACAATTTCTCTATTTTTACAAATGACTCAGACTTTGAACTGTGTTCTAGCAACACAAACAGAACTATAACATGGAAGCCAGGATGTGGCGATAACTCTTTTGGAAAGTTCTGCTGTTCAGAGACTCATAAAAACATGAAGGTAATATAGAACCAAAATAAGAATTTCTGTTAAGTTGTGATATATTGTGGCACTTTGCACCATGGGGGTAACTCAGAAAGGGGGGGGTGTATGGAGATGCAGCGAAGGAGAACACACAAACGCCACGGTGATGTTTCCGAGAGGGTGAGAAGAGGGTCCAGCGATAAGGTAGGAAATTCTCAGAAACGTCCTTGAAGAGTCATCGGACGTATTACGTGTCCCAGATGCAGAGCGTCTGTGGGCTAAATACTGATTGCAGGACTGGAATATATTCAGTTTCAAGACAATTACTGTCTGCAGCTCTTCCTCTGTCCTCTGTCTGGTTCTGTGGATTACGCACACTGGAGGATGTCTGAACAACCTGTACCTCTAAGCATGCAGAGAAAGCACAAATGGTAATTAAGGATGTGTGCTGAATTTGGATCCAGGGACTGCCACAAAAGGTTTGAGGATCTGATAACTTTAACAACTAAGCTCAGAAGACGGGCACAGCAAGAAGTGGAACCTTAGTCCAGCCCAGGTTCAAGAGCAGAATTAAGAACGGTTAGCCGTCCCTTCCGCGTCTGGAGCTGATTGAAAGCTCGGCTCTTACGTAAATGCCACAAATATCCTAAACTGCCTGCGATTTGCCTAAACCTCGCTGATGTAGAATTAATATCAGTAAAGCTCCGTTCTCACCACATACAAGACAATCACACGCACACAAAGAGCCTGTGTTGAACATCGAGAAATACCCACAGCTTGAGATTAACAGTCAGGAATTAGGAGGGCAGGAACCTTCGAGAAAAGCCACGTGTGAAGGCCAGAGTGGAGTTTTTAATATTGGGGCAACAAGCATTAACTAATTTCTCCTACTGGAGTGCACTGTCCTTTAGTCTCTATTTTTGCTTCTAATTGTTCCTGCAGGTAGCAGGTTGACACGGCCCACACTTAGAGAGGGAAGCAGTTGAATAAGGCATAGATACTGAGAGAAAGGGTTCAATAAAAGAGCAGCATGTGCTCTAATCTGGCCTTTTACAACATCCGCTATCAAAGAGCTTTTGGGGGTTTAAGGGGATTAGATACCATAACCCATCTGTCAGGTCATTACGGGAGGAAGCGTCCCTGCTGTTTTCAAGGGAAGATGCCCTACAGTATATTATTGTCATTAAGCATTTGCCGAGTATGGTAGGCGGCCAGAGCGCTTTCAAACTATTTTTATTTGTTGTTCCTCATGAAATTCTGCCACCTCTAAGAATCATCTACAAATGGAGAAACCAAACTGAGGTAACCAGAAGACAGTGGCAAATGTCTCATTTACCCAAAACACAGCACGGACTTAGAGCCTTGGGAAAAAAAAAAAAAAGTTCCCCTCTTTAAGAGAGGACTGTGCACAGAGGTGGGTGTACTGGAGTGCATATTAAGACCAAGTCCAATTTCCTTGTGTTGTCTTGCAATCTTACACATGGTTCCATAACAAACACCTAAGGGTTATTTTCTACAGATACATTATACATCTTAATAACAGCCGTACACCATGACTGACACGGTTCCATATGGGAGGGGAAGCAGAAAGCGGTCAAGCATGAAAGAGTTAGCGACGGACTGATGTATTCAGCCATCATCTACACAACAAGAGATCCCAAATCTAATGCATAATGAGGCAAAAATGAAATACTACGTGCCCAGTCATCCATATTGCTTGTAATTTTCTAGGAATTAATTCAGCTTTCCAGGAAATCCTAAGCATACTACCTAAAGTGCAGAAAGTGCAGGGTCAAGAGTGCAGGTGCCCACTGTGTCCGGCAAAGCTGTCTGCCGCTGGTTCTGGAAAAGGGGCAGCAACATTGCGCAGTGGCCTGGGGGTGGGGGTGGGGCCTAACTGTTTTTTGTGTTTGTTTGTTTGTTTGTTTGATTGATTGATTTTCTGAGATCTTCCATGTTCAGAACAGAATTATGAGGTTAATTTTTGTGAGTATTACTATTGAAGTGGCTACAGCTTTCATTTTAAATAGAACTAAACCTCAATAAAACAATTAAGCCAAACACTAAAATAAAGAACAAATAGCCTGTTCGTATTTAGACCTTAAAGGCAGGAGTAAAATGTCTCTGTTGCAGACAACTGTTCAAATGTAATGATTAATTTGAATGATGTACTTAAAAGGCCATGTCTTACATCATTTAAAATTGTTGTCTTAACACCCTGTTAAGAAAAAACAAGTGTTTTTTAATATCCTCTGTGTGTGTGTGCTTGTGTGTATGTATACTTGATTGAGAATGTGTATGTATGTGTGCCCTTGTAGAGACCAGAAAGTGAGTTCCTGTGCTTCTGTAATCAATCTCCACGTTATATTTTGAAGCAGGATCTCTCACTGAACCTAGAGCTCACTGACTTGTCTAGGCTAAGTTAGCCAGTGAGCTTTGAGGATCTGACTGTCATGTCCCATGCTCCTCCACCCCTGTGTCACTTGTGTCCCTGTGTCACCCTGGTAGCTATAGGCTCATGGCATTCACATAGGTTCTTGGAATCCAAACTCAAGTCCTAACGCTTATACAATAGGCACCTTTCCAACTGAGACATCACCCCCAACCCCAAGTTTTCATAATGTTCTTTAATCATAAGTTGATAAAAAATAAATTTCAATAGTTACTCATTATGCAGTGATGATCTACCATGTACTATGCACAGTCTCTTTCCCAATAAGCTCACAGGCTGATGAAAATGTCCTCGCGTAGGTTTGTTACTCAGGAGCTTGAGGAAAAGCTCAGTGGAGGGGAGGACCATTATCTCATTCGTGGGAGGAAGGAGGAAGAATATGAAGAAGTGTCCACAGTAGAATTCAGCTGAAATGCTTCTCCAAGGCTGTATTTAGGTAGACGTGAGTGGGAGCACAGGGGAGGTGCATGTGTAAAGGCATACAAGCAAAGATGTTTCGAGGGGACTCAAAAGCAGTTGGTTGGTTTTCTCTGGTTGAGTCAGGAGTATGTGTCAACAGAGGATTCTCTTCTGGGGTGGAAAAGACAGTCCAGCCAGGGCAATGGCACCGAAGCCACCAGCACTGCTTCAGTGGGTTCTGAAGGGGGTGACAGCCCTCAGATGTGTGTACATATAGCCGTGACTATCCGTAGATGGCTGAATACTCAGCTACTTTGGGGGCCATGGCTACCTTCTTAGACTGTCTCTTACACAATTCATCTCTCCATTTCCTACCCACTGCCATATCTGTACCTCGGGTTCTTCTTAGCTTTTGTGTGCAATGGGCTCCTGCTCTCTCTTCACTGCCAGGGCAATTTCTAAATGCATAGATGTGCATGCCATGATGCCCTGGGTTAGTCTTTGTTGACTCCACGTCATCTAACAACGAACACAGCAGACAGTGAGTTCTGATGAAGCTTCCCTTTCCAGCCTCAGCCATCCCAGTCCCCGGGGCAGAAGCACACAAAATACATAATCTTAAGGTTTCCTAAGACCTGTCAAAGGTCTGCGGGAACGTCCTGAATGTCCCTTCTCTCCAAGGGAAAGTATTAATGGCGTGTCTTGGAAGCTATTCTGTGGGATGGTCTCAAATGTCAATCTTTATCTGTCTATCTGTCAATATCTATCTATCTATCTATCTATCTATCTATCTATCTATCTATCATCTATCTTTCTACCTATCTATCTACCTACCTCTATCATCTACTTACCTGTCTACCTACCTACTTCCTGCCTATCTATCTATCTATCTATCTATCTATCTATCTGTCTTTATCTCTCCTTCCTTCTCTCTGTCTCACTTTTCTTTCTTTCTCCTCTTCTGTCATTTCTCACCTCATTCTCATGATGGTCCCCATTGCCTCTGTGCCTTAGACGATATTGCTTCCTCTGCTTGCCTGTTGCCTGCTGGGTAATCTCTGCCCCCATCTTGCTCTCTACTTGTCTGTATTTCACCCTTAAATGACCATATCTGATACCCGTCTCTCACAGAATCCTTTACCTTCTGCTAAGCAGTTAGCAATTGTATTCCACTAGACTTCAGTTGCCCCTCGAACCTATCTCTGTCACTGTACACATAAACGTATAGTGAATTATATAATGCCTGGGCTTTCAAGCCCATCTCTTTTTAAACCACAAGGACTTACAGAACAAGATGCATTGCTTGTGTGCCTATAGCTTTGTCATCAGCATAGACATGTCTAACATCTGTGAACATGACAGTGAGTGGTTCAGATGAGAACTAATGAAAGGCCACTCCAGAAACACTTTGAAGGCTCTTGCTGCTGCAGTAGAAACTGATATCATAGTGCCATGTGTGGGTGATGGTGAACACAGTGCCATGCATGCATGGGTAAACACAGTGCCACATGATGGTGAGCACAGCCTTAGGCAAAGAAATCAGAGAATGGAAGATGAATAAGAGGCTGAAAAGAGAAAGAAGACAAACTCAGATTGTGACTCTGAATAAGACGAAAAGACAGTGGGTTCTAGGTACCAACGCCTCAGACATGTGGGTGGGCTCTCTCATCCTCTCTGTAGATGGGGAATCTGGGTGTTTCTGAGTTCTACCTGTGCCTCTTCTTCCTTTAGGCCCCATGATATTGAGATGCAGGGTGAGTCGCTATTAGTCACTGTATGACTACATAAGAATCAATAGATGTGTAACCGGCTTATTGAAAGGGCCGAGCATAATGAATCCAAGCAGGAAGCAGCTGTGTTTTCTCCTCCAACTGCCTTTCAGTGTGTCACAGTCCCCTACCCCACACTGTCATGACATCTCAAGTAGCAATCCAGAGGCATCCAGTCATTTTCAATAACAAAACAGAATTCGCTCTGCTCTCCATAACTACAAAAACCCTTCCAGGTAGTAAAGGGCTCTGTTAAGTGTAAATGTCTGGTTCCCAGGTCTCCTTCAAAGCCCCTCTCTCTGCCATCATGGACTCAGCCCCTTGGAAGGGAGGTGAGCTACCTTCTCTCCCTCGTCCCATCCTAGCCAGTTCTCTCTAATATTTTCAAAATCAGAACAAGGAGCGAAGGCTGAGAGAAAACGAAAGACTCTCGTTCAGATAATGTTGCTTTTACTTCCTGTTGAACATATCCGAATGTCCTAATGTTAACTTCTTGCAAAAACCGTTTTGCTTTACCAATTTCTTAATATGAGCATGCTCTGGACAGCCCTTATATTCACACACAAACATAAGCATGCAAATATACACACATGTACATGAATACACACACTCACACATTCACAGACTCACACAAACACACACATACATATAGTCACACAAACACAAATCATAGACACACACATTCACTCACACAGACACACTCGTATACATACACAATTCCCCACTCACACATGTGCACACACGTTCACATACACATTAAAAATACAATTAGTAATATGTACTAATATGCAAACACTCAATCTTGCATACACACTCATTCATACACACAGACACACACAATCACACACACTCTCACATGCACATTCACACTTTCATTCAAAATCACATATACAGTCGCACACAATCATACACACTTATAAACACATGCATACACACACTCAGATACTCTCACACATTTATACACTCACATTTACAAATGTATACTCACTTCTGCAAGCTCAGTATGCACACACATATACATGCATATACAATCACACAAATATATACTCATAGATGTACATTCAAATAAACATAAATGCACATGTACACAGCATTACCTACATATACACACAAATGCACTCATGTGCACACAGATGCATACATGTGCACACAGATGCATACATGTGCACACAGATGCACACATGTACACATAGACACACATTCTCCCCCACCTCTCTCTACCTTGGGCTTGTGGATGAGATGTAAACTCTCAGCTATTGCTCTAACACCATGCCTGCTTGCCTACTGCCATGTTCCTGACGTGATGATCATGGACTCACCCTCTAAAACTGTAAGCAGCCCCCTACTAAGTGCTATGTTTTATAAGTCGCCTGGGTCATGGTGTCCTTGTCACAGCAATAGACCAGTGACTGAGTAAATCAAGGTTAAGTTTCCACTCAACTCCCTGAATTTGCTTCCCTCCGGCTATCTAAACTCTGGCTTAATTTGAACACAGGGGTAGATAGGCTCTCAGAGTCACTAGACTTCAAACAAATTTGTTGTTTTAAGAGAAGTGCAACAATGTTTTATTTCCCTTCTAGGAGCCTTAGGTCCGTTGGGTCAGGCAGAATTCCAGCCTGGTTAAAAGAAACACAAAAGGAAGGCTATTGGGAAGTGTTGGGATGAGGTACCTGAGTGTTGAATTTGGTATTGTTCAGTTTTCCAATTAAATGAGTTATGCTCTCCATAGTGATTCACTCAGCAAGGGATCACATGTATGATGTCGCTGCACCATGTAGCCCAGGTGTGTAACAGGCTACACCGGCCCCCTTGAGTATGTGCAGTCTCTGATGAGCAGTCTAGCATGAAAGCACTAAGCACGTGTTTCTCTGGACTTAGATCTCTGCTGATAAGTGACAGATGCCTGCATTTAACATTTGCCAGGCCACACAGAGTTCACAGTGCATTCCGCATTTCCCAAGATAGTCACAGACACTTCATTCACCCTCTGAGAAATTTTCCAGAACCTATCAGCACTGCCCTCAACCATTCAAAGCAGGGCTTTACCCTTCTAATGCCTTCTGAATCCATCAGGTAGAAAACCTTCAATATTCAATTAATTTCTCACAGAGCTTGGAAGAGCAAGTAGGAAACATTTCTGTTTCTATTCATGATAGGGTTTTCAAAGTATCTTATAAGATTTGAGAACTGATATTGCTCAATGGAAATTGATTTTCAATATTTTAGGTAACATTTACTAAGAAGAAATTTTGGTGTGTTGAAATGCAACCAAGATGAGTGAGAGATATTCCTGAACCAGAGAAGTGTATAATCCTTTATTTGGTATATATGTGTGGTTACCTCTCATTTTCTCTATTCAATTTCTCTAGACACACGCTGTCCATGTGTTGAATTCTTACATTCATGCTCAGCCTTAATGTGTTTGAGGAAAGGGCTGCTTTTCCCTGTAGCTTCATAGCAGTCCATTGGACTATCAGAATTCTGTTTGTTTTTATAATTCTTTCCCTTTGTCTACCTCAGATCTCATATTCCATTGCTTATCCTTTGTAAGTTTATTAAATATATTTTGCTAGGGGTGTTCAATTCTTATAATCTGTGGTCTTAAACTTTAATTTTTACATTAAAAATGGCCGCTAGTAGAATAGAAAGTCAGTTTCCTCAAGAGGGTAGCCTTTCACAGCTTACACATGTCCCAGTGGGTGGCCAACAGCCAGGTGTATGCATGCAAAACTAGCTAGTCTCAGAGTTTTATGAAAAAAAAAGAGGGTTTGAAATCAAAAGGGAGGCATGGTGGAGGAGTGAAGTGTAGGTAAGATCAAAACACATTGTATACAGCTATAAATTTCTTATAGAATATGCTAAAACATTTAATTCTATATAATTGCTTGTGTAGTATATGGGGGAAAATTTTATGTTTACACCTCAGAACTTAACAGAGAAACAAGTTCTCAATCATCTAAGACAATAAGTCTCAGGTAAAATCACACACACGTTCATAGACACATAAACAAAAATGTACTACACACATATGCCTTGAATTTTTGTACCAAAACAGTTTCTTATGAAATACAGTGGTAATAATTTTAAAAGTTTAAAATGATTGGATGATTTTTTTATCTACTCTTTTAGCTTATTCTCTTAAAAATAGACTTTTTAATTTTATTATATGTGTATAGGTGTTTGTGTGCATTTTATGTGTGCATCATATGTGTGAAATATTCATTTAAGTCAGAAGAGGGCATCGGATGCCATAAAACTGCAGTAAGGCATGGGAGTCCAGGTTCTCTCTAAGTGTACTAGGTTCTCTTAACCACTGAGTTGTCTCTCCAGCCCCTTGAATCATTTTCTGATATCAGAAATCTCATAATGTTTTTTGTTAGGACTTTAGAAATGTTTTGCATCTAGTGTTTCAGAACCTGTTCATACCAGTCTCAACCAGAACTTCAAATCAGGAAAATGTTGTGATTTTCTGTTGTTCACCTTATCTGTCGGTTGGAATGCATATGGGTAAATTCACTATTTGGTTCATTTTCTACAGCAATGGTCTGGTTTCATTTTCTTCATAGAACGTGGACTACTCTGAGGCAATGGGAAATATTCTTTGAAATGATCAAATTATTTGTATCATTTGTAACTATCTAGAAAATAACATGCCAGCAATCTGGCTCGATCACCATTTTTCTTTATTTCTTGGCCTTTTGCAATTCACTCCCCAGTATCACATAGAATGGAGTCATATATATATATATATATATATATATATATATATATATATATATGTGTGTGTGTGTCATACCATGTTTAATGAAGCTGTAAGCAGTCTAAATCAGACAGTTCACTTTATCCATTCTAATCACTGAGCCTTAGTCTTGCCTCGAAGAACCAAGTGATAAATACCATCATCTTGTATTTCCTCAACATCTAGAGCCCATACCATGGCTTTGAAAGTTCCAGAGAAGTATCTCCTTTCCCCTTCATCCTCATATGAGTCATTTTTCAAGACTCCTCATGCCAGCCTCACAGGCCTGCCTAGCCTCCTTGACAGGCCATCTTGAACCACCCCAGCACCTCTATGATTCTTTGGGATTTCTTCTCCTGGACTTTTAGATTTCACAGAAACACCTGACATCTGGTATGTGCTCTAGAAATACTTGTGGACTGATTGGTGGTGGATTAGAGTGGGTAGAAGGATCACTGAGACAAACATAATAAAAATAGAATAAGGCTTAGAGTCCTAGTTATCATTTTTTATGTTTGGAAAGGTGAGTATGAGAGGATGTACAGCCCCAGGCTGTTAGAGGGCCCAGAGTAAAGGCCTCTTTGTTACACTGACATTTTTTTCTCTTACTCTGTGTGTGCATGCATGTACATGTTCCTGTATGTGAGTGTAGACATACAGATGCCACCATATACATGTAGAGGTGAAAGAACAGCCTTGGCCTCTGTCTTGGCTTTGTTGAAACAAGGTCTCCATTGTTTGCTACATTCACCAGGCCCGCTGTCTTAGGCCTCTAGGGCTTCCACACTCTTCACCTCTCACGTACTCCTAGAAGTACTGCCATTACACATGTCTGCCCCGGCTTTATAAATCATATATCCAGGGATGTGAACCAAGTTCATCACGCTTGTGCGGCAAGAACGTTGCCCGCTGAGCCTCCTCGCCAATCTGGATTGACATTCTTAATGCATGCCTTTCGATATAAATTCTAGAAAGAAGGCTAAAGTTTACACAAAAAGTTTAAAGTCCTACTAATGCCTTCAAAAATACATACTTTTATTAATCATTTTATTCATTTACATTTCAAACGATATCCCCTTCCCAGTTACCCCTCCACAGATTTCCCCATTCTATTCCCCCTCCTCTTTGCCTCTATGAGGGTGCTCCTCCACCCACTCACCCACTCCCTCCTCCCTGCTCTAGCATCCCCCTATGCTGGGGCATCGAGCCTCCACAGGGCCAAGGGCCTCCCCTTCCATTGATGCCAGATAAGACAATCCTCTGCTACATATGTATCTGGAGCCATGACTCTTTCCATGTATATTCTTTTGTTGGTGGTTTAGTCCCTGGGAGCTCTAAGTGGTCCAATTAGTTGATATTGTTCTTCCTAAAAAATACCTCTTAATTGATATAATTTAGTTACAAGTATTTCAAGTACATTCTACCCTTGCTACATTTAAAATCAGACAACAATGTGTTTTGTAAATGCAGAATTATTACATATATTTTTAATCAGGAGGGTTATTTTTCTTTGCCTTCCCTCCAGACCTCCTCCCATCCCAAACTGATGAATTTACAAATCCATAAAAACATGTGTTTAATAAGAGTGCTAACTCATTCGTTACTGACATTTTTAAGATCTGGCCTTACCCAGCTTAACTGATACGCATTGCAGGCAACTCCTTCCTGCTGTTGTATAGAAACAATATGAGTTTACTATTTCATCCCTACAACATAAAGACGTTGCATTTTATTAGAACATGAAACCCTGAAGTGGAAATGCTTTCCCTAACATTAATGTACAAAATCCAACAAAATTGCTAATTAAAGTTAATTACAATTAATTGTTCAAAAGTTCGGAATCCATGCAAAGTCTCAATGTTGCCATTTTATTCCAGTGTCCGTTGTTTATATTCAAAGTCGGCCTGGCATTTAGCAACATTCATTATGGCCTGAAGAGGAAATATCCCACAGGTCCATGTTTGCACAGTTGGGCCCCTGCCAGCATTCTATTCGGAAAGGTAATACAAACTTGCTGGAGGAAGGACATCACCTGCAGAAGCAGGGTCAAGATTCCAGTGCTGGCCTCTCATTTGCTACGGTCCCTCTACTTCCTGAATCCTGCACAACTGCACAATGTGATTGGGTGCGTCCTGTTCCGGGTTCCTGTTCCCACAGCCTGGTCTTTCCTGCCTGTTGTTGTGTCTTCCAAGGGATGTGATTATGGAACCGTAAGCCCAAATAAACCCTTCTTCCCATAAGTGGTTTCCATTAGGGTATTTTACCCCAATAATAAAGAAGAAATTAACACTGTACTGAAATCATCCTAAGATTTTTCAGTTACATTGTTCTCCAAAAATGGGATATTACAGGCAGTCATTGTTTTAAAACAAGATAAGAAGTTAAAAGCCATCATTCACACATTTAAAACTCTTCCTTTTTTTTTTTTTTACCCCAAATGGGTTCTTAATAGGCGTGTCCATGGGGCTTCAAGCGCTTTCCAAGGGACCGGCCATAGGCAGGCGTTTCTGTAAAGTATGCTTATGCTGCCCTCTCTCGGTGAAGGAGGAGAACTGCTCAACTTGACTGCCGGTGGTTTGGTTTTTGTTTGTTTGTTTTTGATTTTTTTTTGTTTTTGATTTTTTTTTGTTTTGTTTTTTTTTGTTTTTTGTTTTTTTTAAACTTTTCCAAGAAGGCTTTCTTGTTAAGAGAAACAGTCTGTTTGGATACAGCATTCTTGGTGCCATTTGCACGAATTAAAATGCTAATTGCTAACCTTAGAACAACAAGGAGTGCTTGAAATAATTCTGGGTTTCTAAATTGATGTGACTTGAAGCCAATGGGAGTACACACTCCAATGTTTTCATTTATAGACTCCAAAAAATTCCATTTTGTAATAAACCGAGTACCAAATAAAGTGAAGAGCAGGGAGGCCCTAACCGCGTGGCTCTGGAGAAATGCTTGCCAGAAGGTGAGACCTAAGTGGGGCTCCTAAGTGCTTTGTCCACTTTCTCATTTGGTAGGGGAAAAATGATCCATTACAGAGCAAGAAGTTGTTACTGGATAAGCATAAATAGAAGCCCAAAACCTTTTGTGATAATCAGTTTTAATTTCAGAAGCAGTGCCTGCTGGAGCCAGCTGGGACCAGCTTGCAAGAATTACCTGAGTACGTTATCGACCAGCTCTATGTTCAATGCCATAATTCTGACAGATGAAATCTGTCATGGTAGGAGTCTAATATACACTATATAAAGCAACAAACACTTAAATAAGGATTTTGTCAGAGAGAGAAAGAGGAGAGAGAGAGAGAGAGAGAGAGAGAGAGAGAGAAAGTATATCACCGGCAGAAAAGGTTATTAAGCATTTAGTAACACATCTATGCACACACAAAATGGACTGAAAAGAAGACATTTTCTTTTTACCAAAGAAAACTTGTAATTAACAGATTTTCATTAATCACAATGAATATAAACTCTGAAGAAAAGCTTTCTTAGAGGAAACCATTCCAGATGAAGCATTGTACAAGTGAAGTGCACTGGTTTAGTGCTTTGGCACACAGAGAGGCCCCTTGCCCCCCTTGCTTTTAGACTTGCACAAATCAAATAGGTCTACGTGCTTTATTGTCAGGATAGAAACTTTCACAATGAACATGTTCTCTCCCTAAATCAAAAACTATTATGTTGTGCTTTTTCATTTCTTTCTCTCTCTCTCTCTCTCTCTCTCTTTCTCTCTCTTTCTCTCTTTTTCTCTCTTTCTCTCTCTCTCCCTAAATGTGTGTGCATGCTTTTATGTATAGGTAACGTGTGTGTGTGTGTGTGTGTGTGTGTGTGTGTGTGCCCAACTCTGACTTTGGAAAGCATCTTCCACAGTGTTTCCATCTCCTACACTGAGACAAGATCTCTCAATCAAATCCTCAGTGTGACTAGTCTTACGGACCATCTTGCTCTGGAATCCTGTCTTGCCTTCCTCCAAGGCTAGACTCCCAGGCAGTCCACCACACCCACTTGGTCTCTATGGGTTTCCAGTCCTCACGTTGAGCCATCTCCCCTGCCTCCATGTCTTATACCAGCTCTTAAAATAACAGAGGCTGGGAAAATTGTAGAATGTCACCATACCCAAATATCGCATATTCAAGCCCACGGCCATGGCAGAAAGCTTTGGTGTGTTTTTTGTGTTACATGGGAGACAGTTAGTAAATGTTTCATGATGACAATGTAAGAGTAAAAGTTTATTTTTATCCAACAATGATGTTTTATAAGTCATCGTTACTGTATGAATTTCACACGCCACAAGAAGGGGAAATTCCAGAACCTTGTGGAATCCTCCTTTCAACTGAAAGACTCACCTGTAAGTTTACACACAGACCAGTTCAAGAAACAACAGAAATGGGGCCTCCTGTCTCCAAGGCACACAAGCTTAACTTCTAGAAAAGAAGACTATATATATATATATATATATACATATACATATGCATACACATACATATACATATGTATGTATATATGTAATTTTTTGGTGCCTCACATGTCAGAGGCTTTCGTAATGCATTCACAGTGCACATCCAAGAACTTCCTCCTGAGTCCAGAAGAGCTCGCTGTGTGAGAAAGATTACCAGGAAGACTTGGAATAATTATTATTTCCATTTCAGTTTTTTCTTTGTTCACTTATAGATGTTCTACATCAAGGTTACTGTTCTGTTGAAAAAAGAACTACTATTAATTAATTAATGGTTTTATATTAAAAATAATGTAAATGGACTCCCTGAGTGAGAGTTCAGCTAAACAATTCCAACAACGTCACTGCCAGTGACAACACAACTGAGCGGCTGACAAACAGCACCAGCCATTGAATGCAGAAAGGAGGCCTTTTAAAATAGTTTCTGTTTCCTTGTAAAGAAAACCAATAGCAAAACCGTGTTTGAAATGAGAAGATGCTGGAAGTGATGAACATTGAACTCGGAGAGTCACCCACTTGCCACTTAAACCACAAAATGAAAAGATATCTGGTGATAGAAGGCCGTTCCTGATGTTATTGATGGAAGGACAGAAAAATCATCATATCGGTGACAGAGACAGAAAGAATCAACGCCAGGCGGAGCACAATCAATGAGAATGCAGTTTTCAGCGTTTACAAGTCATTAAGCTGAAGATGTGGGAGAATCAGATTTAAATACAACATATAATCAGAATCTACTGTGAAGCCACATAATAAAAATAACTTTCTAAAAGCTGCACCAAGTCAATAAAGGTGTTGATTTAATAAAATAAAAAACCTGACTCTGGAGTATAGGGTTTTTTGGAAGCTCCTCATCAGAGAGAATAAAAAACGAAACTATAGTTTCCTGACTACACAATTGTACAAACTGATCTTCCCAGCACCCCTACAAGCACTTCTACCATCACCCCCATTTTACAGATAAGGAAAATAGAGGCAAGGCACCGAATAAGTACCTAGGGGCTGCTCTGGGTAAGTGATGCAGTAGGATTTGAATCTAGCCTTATAGCAATTGCATTACACACTTCTCATATATGTTAAAGGTAAAACTACAAAACCCAGAATCCTTCCTAAGGAGCAGTCACATTTTGGCTCATTCTGCTGCATGCCCCTACTTAGTCTACAGTAGTGGACATGCAGTTTTGCAATGTGCTAAACCAGTTGCCTAGGACCCACAATGCTTACAGAGCCCGGTCACCAGGGAATCAGAGTCAGACCTTCCCACCGGGGAGAGGTATTCCAAGCTAGAAATAAACATTTGATATTTATATTTAAGTTCATTATACTTTGTTTAGATGGCGTTTTCCTTGGATATTAATCCTTTCTTTCCTTACTAGCTAATGTGATCCTAGCCTAGCTGATACGAAACATGTGTTTGTTAAAATGAAACTAGATGTAATAGCCAATAAAAGCTGGCTTGAAGGAAATAGCATTAATTTATATTAAGAGAAGACCTTTTAAACGATAATGTCCACTACTGCCCACTGTACGTCGGGCATGCAGCAGAACGAGGAGTGCTCCTTACAAGGCAGGTCAACGATAGGTAAATGCTATTATTTTTAGGAAGGTTCCAGCTTCTCTCCTTCATTCTTCTTCTGATGGAATCTTCCTTAGAAATGTCTCTGGGGAGTTGGGGGTATAGCTCAGTTGGCAGAGCACCTGCCTCGCTTACAGGAAGCCCTGGGTCTCCTCCCCAGCAGCACGGGTATCTTATGTGTAGCGGTGCCTATACTGCCCACACTCCGGAAAGTAGAGGCAGAAGCAGAAGGTCGTGGTCATACGACAGTTCAGTCAGTTCAGGGCCAGCAGGAGCTACATACAACACCGGTGGGAGAAAAGGGAAGGGAAGGAGAGGGCAAAGGAGGAAGGGGGGGGGAAGAGGGGAGAGAAGAGGAAGGTGGCGGAAGGGAGTGGAAAGGAGGGGAGAGAAGGGCAGGGGAGAGGAGAGAAGAGGAGACATTTTAGGCTTTCACTCTTCTCTGCTTCATCGATGGCATCACCACTACTTCATATGGTTATTCCCAATATCCACTTTCCTCTCTCCCACAGGGCTAAGTTAGAATAATTTTTGAAATATAATACTTTTTAGAAAATTATGAAATACAGAAAGATTTGTAAAATATAGGTTCTACATCTTCAGTCTTTCTTTTTAAAAAAAAAAGACTGATGATATACAAACTCAGAGACTCTGCTAGCACAGAGACCTGCAAATGTTCAAGCTGATAAAATCCCAGCATAAGCAAAAGGAAGTAGGCACAGAGTCCCACCCTGATCAAGAAATGATGAATTATACTGAGAAGTAGAAAATCAGTCTTCTCCAATGAAGGGACACTGAGAATTCCAACCACGCATAAGGGAAAGCCTCATGTTCAGGAATAGCTGACCAACACAAGAGCCGAAATAAACTATTCTCACTCAAGGTGCCTCTTGTTTTCAGCAGACTCCAGTGGAAATACCTTCCAAGTTAGAAGAGGGAAAAGCTACATCCGAATGTGCCAGATCTTAAAATGGGTTTCTTCTGGTCTACCAGGATGCAAGAGAGTCCGAGGATCCACCACAACCTAAATGGGTTGAATCCTTTGCCAGCTTCTTGAGGCAATGAGACACTGCTCGTAGGCTCAGTAGCTAAGAAAAGAATGATGCAGAAGTGCAATCATCTTATTCCAGCTCCGTTTCTGTTGCTATGAGAAGTCACCCTAATCACATGCAACGTGGAAGAGAAGGGGCTTATTTTAGCTCACAATGCCAGGTGACAGCCCGTCACTACAAGAGGCTCAATGGTGGCAGTAGAAGTAACTGGTCACATTGTACCTACAGTCAAAAGCAGAAAGGTAAGCATATGCAGACTTGCTTGGCTCTGTTTCTCCTCTCTCAGCTTGGGACTCCCTCCCTAGAAAACAGTGTTGCCCACTTAGAACTTGATGCTTCCACAACAAGACAATTTCCCACAGGCTGGCCCACAGGCTGGCCCACAGGCTGGCCCACAGGCTAGCCAGGCCTACTCAATGTAGACAGTTCCTCATGAGACGGGCTTCCAGCGAGTGTTAGGTTGTCTTAAGGTGACAGTTATGCTCACCAGCAGGATGGTCCCACTGCTGATCTCTCAGGTGCCTGTGAGGCCAGGTCTCACTGTTCTAGTTAAGACAATAAAAGTCAGCACGATTGGCTTCATTTTTTTTCTTTCTTTCCTTTTCTTCCTTTCTTCTTTCTTCCTTTTTTCTTTTTCTTTTGAGATAATGTAGCTGTGCTTCACTGAGGAATGGTGGGAGTGAGTGGAAAGAACTGAAAGATGACATAATTCGAAGATCAAATATAAACAAGGCTTGGCTGAAGAACCCAAGGCTAAGACATTGCAGTACTGGATGAACTCAAGATCACTTCGGAGGGATCTGTTTGTTCTTTTTTGCAATAAACATTTCATGGCAAGCGGATAGCTTCAGCTTCGGGGGGCAAAACAATAGAATTAGCTGTCTGTTTGGTTTTTAAAGCCCTATTTCTTGCCCAAATTTGAATTTTCCCTTTGTACTTTTCACATTATGAAGTAGAACATTTACTGAACAAATACCAATTTGAGCTAAAATGATATTAGATTTTGATGATCTACCTATTTTTAGCCCGAGGACTAAGTGATTCTCTGTATTCACATTTTTATCATTTTAATGAAAATGAGGTAATATGCTGAAATGGTATTTTCTTAGAATGTATTAAGGTTTATATATTCTCGATTTTTCAGATATACTGTGTCATATACTTTTCCTCTAAGTCAGATGCATTATAAACACACAGATTAACATTTTTACTGCTAACAGCATGCTGCAGGTTTCAAAATTAATTCCATTCTTGATCTTTGAGAGGATCTTGTTCAAATGCAAGCAATGCAACAGCCATGCTACAACAGAGCTTGACTAAATGCATATGCATTGTGGTTACCCTTGAAAGTTTTGTTATTGCAGAATTGATTGAATATGCAAAGGCTGTGTCTCCACTTTCACTCATTCTTAGGGCGGCTTCACTTGCTCATCTTCTGGGTTTCTATTATTGACTTGAATATTGAAGATAGTCATGAAATGATAGTTCGAAGAAGGTGAGTGTCCCCTAAGATATTTGCTACCCAGTTCATGTTAATGTCAGTATTTTTTGGTAACTGCATGAAATACTTCAGTATAGGAAATACTTCAGTATAGGAAATACTTCAGTATAGGAGGCTGGAGAGATGGCTCAACAGGGAAGAGCCCTCCTGCTGTTGCAGACGACCTGAATTCAGTTCCCCAAACCCATGAAAGTCAGCTCAAAATCACCTGTCATTCCAGCTCCAGGGGATCTGATGCCCTCTTCTGTCTTCTCTGGGTACATGCAATCATGTGAACATACCCACATACAGCCACACAGCTCCAGGGAATCCAATGCTCTCTTCTGTCTTCTCTGGGTACCTGCACTCATGTGAACATACCCACATACATCTACACAGCTCCAGGGGATCTGATGCCCTCTTCTGGAGTTCTGCTCACCTGCACTCATGTGTACATACCCACATACACCCACACATACATATACATAATTAAAAATTAAAACCTAACAAAGAATGCTTAATCTTTCAGCTTAGGCCATGATATCACATTTTAGGTTAGACTCCCTAGATACAACCAAGGGTGGCTATGTCATATTGTTTAAAAGAGATAATTCCATAGTATTTTTGCACAGCATAAGACAAGTGCGACAGAATTTACTGAGGAAAGTGCCACCGTGTTTTTCTAAATAAAACAGGCACAGGAAAACATCTGACATGATAAATATTGTCTCTCACAAATAATGTGACAAGCTTTGGATAAATTCCATCTTCCTCCATGAGCAGCAGGCCTTTTGTTTGAGAACATCATTTCTCGTGGCCGTCAAGTACTCCTAGATACACACCAAGATAGCATGCGAAGCTCTTGGCTGCCAATGAATAATGTTGAAATCTTATTAAAGACAAAAGCCTTTATCACATAGGACCCAATAGATGTTGAATGTCTCTTCATTAGCCATTCTGATGGCATCCTGACAGGATTCTTAAAGTATTTTACTTAACACATCACAGTTATGTTCAATTGTCTTGCCAGATTCTTGTGTACCATGAAGCTTATTTTATTTCTGGCCATGCTTGCTGGATTCAAGCCACCACTCTTGAAAATCAGGTTTAAATGGGCTCTGTAAATGGCCAAATCTCAAGTGAAAAGGTCTAATAAATTTCTTGCACCAGTTCTGACTCTCCATGCCTGTAAACATAGCATCATTGTTTACTGGGATACACTTGTCTTGATTATTTACTAGTGCATAGATTGGTTTAGGTCTTTTTCAAAGTTGTCTTAATAGAAGACTAGTTTTGGAAAATGCAGGGCAGCACAAGATACCCTGGTGAGCTTGGTGTAGAACCAGAGCATATTCTAGGCTCTTCCCCACCCCCAACCCCAATTCCTGGGACTTTGTCTGGTTTGTTTTTGCCGTGGCAGACTGCATGCAGGGACTCACTGGTGTGAGGTGAGCACTGTGCCTCTGACCTGCTCTCCCACTGCCCCTTCTCCATCATCTTAGGTCTAGACTGTTGTACATACGTCTGACTTTTGCACTCACTATTTTCTCCAGTTTTGTCACACCAAGGTGATAAACACTGTTGCCACCACCCTCTGTATGTGTATAGGAATAATGACTAAAAGCTCTCTCCAGATTAGTTTAAACTTGTTGTATCACTGATAAAAGATCTTAAGGTTCATTTCATTTTGAATATGATACATTTAGTTTTCTAATATCATAAATTATTTCAGGATATTTTATTTTGCAATTAAAGATTTTTGACCTTTAATAAAACTGAATTATATTTGTGAATTTTATGTGGTTTGATACATGATGCTTTCTTTGACAAAAACAGGCAGATACTAAGCAACACACGTTGGCATCATCTTTTTCCATCCCTAAAAAAATATTTTATAAATTTTTTTATAAAATTAGTATTGATTTTTAAATGTATTTTCAAAGTCAACTTTGGGGGCTGGGGAGAGAAGGGCCCAATGGATAGGATGACTTCCTGTACAACTATGGGGATCTAAGTTCAGATTTGTTACACCTCCACAAAAGCTGAACACGGCCTGTATACCTTAACCCCAACTCTTTTGAAGGAAACAGAAGTAGAAGAGACAGGATGATCCCTTAGACTTGCTGGCCAGGGAGCCTAGCTAAAAAAAAAAAAAAAAAAAAAAAAAAAAAAAAAAAAAAAAAAAAAAAAAAAAATCTGCTAAATGATGTTTGAGATAACCTGTCTCATGGAATAGATGAAAAAGAATGATGAACACCCCTTCCAGTGTCTGCAACATAAGAGTGTGGGCAAACTCATACACATATACACATATACACATATACACTATACACACATATACACACATATACACACACGTATATACACATACACATATACACATGTACACATATACACATATATACACACATGCACATATATACACATACACATATACACATATTCACATATATACATATATACACACACATATACACACATACAAACATATACACACATATACACTATACACACATATACACACATATATACACATACACATATACACATATATACACATATACACATATACACACATACACATATACCTATACATATATACATACACATATACACACACATATACACACATACAAACATATACACACATATATACACATATACACACATATACATACATATACATACAATACACTTATACACACATACATAAGCACACATACACATATACATACACATGCACATATGTACACACATATTTACACATATACATGCACATACACAAAAGCACACATTCATAAACACATGTACATAATACCATGTGGTTGTCAATAAGAGAAGTCAAAGCATGTCTGTGTTAAATTACTACCTGCCTGAATCCTTCATTAAAGAAAATCCATCTGGTCTAAGGGTATAAGTCAATGTGGATTCTTTCCCAACTGTACATGGGGCTTTGAGTTTCTTCTCCAGCAAATCAAACAAATGAAGGGAAACCATCCCAAATTTGTTATGAACATCTCAAAGAGCAATGCAATGAGCAGCAACAAGACAAAATGTCCATTCTGACACTTTGAATATTGCTAGCAAATGATAAAATCATAGATTCCTAAAACATAAAATTCATGCCTGAAATAATATAATTACTATGTAATCACATTAAACTGTTGCTGCTGACTTTTAGAGCACTGTCTTCCCATCTTCCCATCCAATGGAGAGAAGCTGACAATTTTACTTCCTTGACCTGACTTTTAACAGCAGGTGGCCCTATCCCCTAGAATACACAGCAGCAGAAGAAAAAAAAAATTACCGTGAAAATGCCTTTGTCAAATTGAAAGCTCAGTTCAATTTGCTTAATTGGTTGCCCATCTCTTCTATTACTGAAATCAGTATTGTGTGTGCAGATATGTGTAAAACCAAGCCAAATGATGACATACCATAGGTTTCTCATGTCGATGTTTTTATTATAGTAATTGAAGTAGTTTCACCATACAGGTGTTACAAGGGAGAGCATGCCATGGCGATGCCAACCGCACACTTTGTTGACATTTCAAGCGGATCTTTGTAACATTTGCATTCGTATACAGGAAGCAAAGCACACGGGGATAAATTTGACCCATGATTCATGTTAGCAAATACATTCTCTCACCTTTACATTCAGACTCCACTAAAATTCAGATGCTATAGTGTGTAGAATAGAGCAGTTGTTATATGAACTCATGGACCAAAAATGGCTGATAGCTTTTGAAGGAAATAGAATAATTATCTGACCACTTTTCAAAGGCAAGCCTTCTTACTAATTTAGAAACAATTAGTCTGTTGAGTGATGTGTTTGTCAAAGCAAGAGCTTTCAAGTTCATTGGTGGTGATAAAGCAGAAGACTTTTACAGATATTCTTAGGTGACACACCTCTCTTAGTATCACAGTGGATTACCTGGGTAAATTTCTTCCAATACACCATATACTACCTCATGGCAGACCCTCAAATATAGAAGCAATCTCAACAGGTGCCGTTTCAACATCGATTTCTGTGGCAGGACCAACCATTCAAGTGCATCTCATTTCACATGGACAGACACTGTGTGTTTTAGGCGTATAGACATCAACCTTGTTCTGAAAGTTCTCGGCAAACAGAAGTGAGCCAATATTTCATCCAAGTTTTATTGTTGTTCCAGTAAAAACACATTACTATAAAAATTCAAGGAAGACCAGTGTTCAAAAGGCAATATTTCTCTCTTTTCTTTACTTTGTCCACGCACAGCTAAAGCTTCAAAGTGAATTTGAAGGAGAACAGGAGAGAGAGAAAGCAGTAGGAGGAATCATTTGCTTTATGAATATATTTCTACAGTTTTCATTTACTTACAAGCCAACATTAGTTCAAAACAATTAAATACCTAATAATTAATATGTAGATAACATGGCCCTTTACACTTAAAGCTCTCAATTTAAAGAGAAAAGCAAATGTCCAAACACCACCAGGTTACAAGAACATTAATTCTATAGTTATATTTTTATTGTGGATTAATGCCTAACCAAGTACATGAGATTTGGAATGTAAACTAGCAATTTCTAAATAGAGAAGGAAGGAATTTTCTGTCACTTTTGAGGTATTTGCTATTTTTAGAAGAATATATATTTAAGAATGAATAAATGCTTGATGGGAGATTAAGTAATGTCATGTATGCAGCTATCTTTTGGTATCTTTGAATAGTGTGTATTGCATATGTCTAAATTGGAAGATAATGTTTACACAGGATAACATTGACATGGTAAGGAAGAAAGCATTAAATTTCTATTGAAATATCTAAAATTTCAAATCAGCGTGACTGCGATCTGATCTACTTTCCAAACTAACAAGATAATTTGAAAGAAATCATTTTCTTGATGTCTACGAGGCACTTATTCTCTATGTATGCATAAATATTAGGTGAAAGAAAGAAAGGGCTTTGGTTTTGGCTTGGTTTGAACTTTAGAGATGAGTAACAAAAACTTGGATCTAGTTTAGGCAAAGCTTTGCATCTTACAGACAGCAGAGCCGCTTCGCCTTGTGCTCCATCTACAACTTTATGTTCATACTGCGACAGTGTCTTTTAACAAATTCAAACCTTCAAGGCTGGCTTACTAAAGTGAAAACTAAACTGTCCCTTTAGGTTCTGTTCATAGGTGAAGACACAAAACAAGCAAGTTACTACTTAGACAATAGGGGGATCATCCCTATATTAGTTTGGGGATGCATTTCAACCTGGCGATGAACCAAACAGCAGTCTATACTGCAGGTCTGCACTTACCCCTTCCCTGTAGGTAAACCAAAATCCATTCTAAGAAAGAAAAAAGAACCCTGGTGAGATTAACTAGCTTCTGGAGTTTTCTTTCTCTTCTCTTCTATTAAAGAGAGATGTATACTGTCTCTACTGCAGATATGTTTTAAGCATATGCATAAGAAATGGATAACAAAAACTAAGGAATATTTTATGCCTCTAATACCTGTCTACGGCCTCCTGAGACTTCCACGGCTCATTATCACGTCTTCTCGTGGCTGCTCATTAGGGGACGGTGCTATGACAACCACAGTCCACAGCACACCAGGTAATGCACGTAAATAATGAGCACATGGCTTTCTGCACAACTTTATCCTAGCCAACTTGCACCAACAGGAAAATGTAGGCTATGAAATTCTAGTGCTCAAAATAAGGCCTTGTTTGGGTAGATAAGGAAATAATGTTTTTTCACAAATGCTTGGCAGTTCTATGTATTTACAATTACTCTTAGCTTTTAATATATGTTTCTAGGGTGAGAATTCCTAATGTGGGCCTCCCCCATCCGCTTTTTTAATGAAAATTTCTTCCTAGTACCTGATAGAAGTTTCAGAGTATATATTCTATCTGACTAAATGATCATTTGTGATTTAAGACACACAAAGTGGATGGCCAACAAACTAGGTTGGTATCACTTACCAATCATTTTAAGTGACATATCCATGATTTTTATGTCTTTTTCTTTTATTCCTCTATGATTTTTAAATCATGAATTAAAAACAAATATGGCTACAAATAAAGCCTGAAGGGGGCTGATTTGTTTATTATTCACATAAAGATTCTGAAGTGTTCCAGTATTTGCATCATTTATTCATGGCATACTCTATATGCCATGTTGAAGAATCCAAAATACGGACTCCTAAATACTACACGTATCTTCTTTATCTGGAGACTTTAATCTCTTTCAAACACATGAGACAAAATTCTGTGGGATGTTTCCAGTAAGAAAAGTCTCTGCTGGAATGCGTGTGAGTTGGCAGCCATAAAGAAGCCATAAGTAGCTGCCAGTAATGTGTGTAAAAAATGAATATTATAGTAAAAAGTATTATCTCCAAAGGTAGTTTTTAAAGCAAAATACTTAAATCTTACATCTTTGGGTCACTACCTATCCAGCTTTGAATGAGACCAGGCCGAATGACCTCTTGCTGTGTTGGAGTCCCTTCTTCATTTACGGGAAACAGACGTAAAAATATGAGAAGGTGACAAATATTCTGAGTTTTGCAAAAACTTAACATGTGTTGGTAAAACCACTGGAGGAAAGTTTCGGCAAATATTGTATTTTCTGAGTCCAAAAATCCATTGGGCATGGTCTCTATTTGTATGGAAAACCGAGAGCATACACTGGTTTCCAGATGGCAGGGAAGACGATGGAGAATGGGGCGTGCTGCTCTGAAACACAAGCATGAAGCCTCTGGACAGGAAGACAGCTTCACACTGAACTCTGAATAAAGACTCCCCCCAGATTACACCAATGAACAGTGACCTGGGCTCACTGGAGTCTTCTCTTCAGAGTCTTTGGATTCTTTTCTGAGGTGAAATGGGAAACTACTGTTATTGGACTTTGCGAGGTAAATTGGTCTCAACGCTGAGAGACTTAAGCCCATCAGTGATATACTTTCCAAAGAAAAGTGACATAGGAGTCACACACCAAAGTTTATGTCACTGCCATTGTCTTGTTTCTCTATGGGACTCCCCATGAAAAGTCAAATTAAAGCATGTTTACATTTTATTCTTAACCCACTGGATTGCCTCCCATTTTTGCATGATTCCATGATCTCACCAGATCTTTATTGAAAATGTACACTAGAACAAGCAGCTACATTCCCATAAAGAGGAGCAAAATGGAGAGTCAGGCTGGGATATTTTCTAGTACTTTACAGTGTGCTATAGTAACAACAAACCCGTTTTATCCTAATCCTATAGTCAAGCCAGCCCCAGGTGTCTAAGTCTTATGTTTCACTGTTAAATAACTACTAATAGTTAGAGAAGTAGTAAGATACTATCAGTGTTTCCTCAAGTCAAAAGCCCTATTATCTAGAAAATAATTTATAACACCGTGATGGGATCTTCAGGATGAATTCTGCAGCAAAAATAACATTTCTAGTAGGAAGTAATTAATTATAAACCTAGCAAATTCTACACATTTGCATATTTGTGTAAAACAACTTTAACATGGTTTATTACAGTTCCAGAAAGGTTAAATCTTATATTCAGTTTTCTGCTAATTCTTCTTACATATAATAAATATATATATTTATATGTTACTTGAGTGCATGTGTGTGTATGTACTTCACACACTTATATGACATAAATATATATACATAAAACAGCATATAAGGGTCGCTTCCTTAAGGTTCAACTGGAGGAAATAAATGAATTGCTATTATGCACAGCCCAGGGTAATCTTCCTTCACAAACGGCCGTATCGGGACGTAAACAAAACATTGGAGCGAGTCATTCCGGGTGAATTATATTTCATGTTGTACAGTGGTGACCTCATGAGGAATTGGGTACTTCCTGGTAGCAAATACCTAAAAAAGGCAGTTAAAAAAATTAGGTCATTGCAAAAACTTTAATGTCAACATCCCTCAAGAAAGGATTGTACAACTAATTATTTACCCGTCTCATCTGAAAACTGTCGCTATCACAATGATACAATTCATACAAAACATTTCATCCTAAGGTTGAACTTCAGCAAGTTGAACACACAGATACAAACACATAAACTTAGGATCATATGACATGCTCTCCTCAGTGAATTCACGCATCTTGCCATGGTTTACTGTTTCATGGTAACAATTCACTGTTAGTATGTGAAAGCATCATGTGGAGCCAAGAAAATATCTCTTTAAAACATGTGATACAGAAGCAGACATTTTGGCATCTTGAGCCTTTTGCTAATGATTGTCATGGAGAACTTGGCAAGCCACATTAACAGTAGCGTTTGTTTCAAAGGTATAGAGCCATGGAGCCTAACTGTACAATGTATCACTGATTCATCACGACTAAAGTACATCTAAAACATTCTTAAGTCAAAACTTCGTATTCTTAGACAAGTCAATGCTTATGGTTTCAAGTTATATGTAACCATGCAGCCAAATATATTTCTGACTATGTGATTTTTTTTCCCACTTTGTGACTTTAGAAAGACAGGATAGTATATATACTGTGTGACAACTCCATCAGGATGCTAACATTAATTTTTACACAATAAAATATGAATATTCACTATATTAATAATAAAGACTGTAAGTAAATTTATGCCAATTCAGGTCCCATTGGCCAAGAAACTAAACCATGTTTTTTTTTGTTTAATGCCAAGCCTTGAAGATTGTGAATTACATATAAGTTGTGTATCCATATCATCTTCTCCTGTGAAACCTTGATAGGAGTTTTGCCAGTCTAATCTCTAGGGCAGGAGATGAATGGCCAAGGAAATCCATAGATAGATAGATAGATAGATAGATAGATAGATAGATAGATAGATAGATAGATAATAGATAGATAGATAGATAATAGATAGATAGATAGATAGATAGATAGATAGATAGATAGATAGATAGATAGGGAATTTAACACATATATGTATGTATATGGAAATTAACCATAGCATCCAAAGACAAAGTTATTGTAATGACTTGAACAATGTAAAGTCAAAACAAAGATATGCATGATAAATTTTCAATCACAGATGTGACAACAGAAGACCAGGAATTAGCTGTGGTCTTGGGAAAATAAACAAATGGCAGGGGAGTATCCACTGTTTCATTTCTTTCGCTGGACACTGGAATCCTCTAGAGACAATATCATAAATGAACAGATAAAAAACATAATGAGGGGCAAGAGCTGTCAGCTGGCTGTTCTGTGTACAACAATGTGAGAAATATGATACATCTATATTAATGGAAAATAAATTTACAGTTGTTTCTTATGAATCTTAGAGAAAGAAAAGAATTCATTATAATCAAACTGCAAACAGCATTCAGATTAAAATAGAATTTTCCATAATATCCATAAACATTATTTCATCATGAATAATAATACCTACTAAATCTGTTACCTAATATCACAAACTATAAATAATTGCTCCAATCATTAAGTTAATAGAGCAGTGAAATAATACACAACAAACTAAATTCAATCAAAATTCCAGAATGGGTGATGAATAATGAAACAACTGATTTCTCACATCACAGATTATATAAATTATTTTCTTAATATCACTAGGATAATTTATATGGATTAATTATGATGTCAAGAGCTGGTGATGTCTTAATGATTAATCTGATATGTTTTGCCATAAAAAAAAAAAATAGCTTCCCTTCTTATGTAGGGCAAGGTGCAAAATAAGGTGCTTGATCAACCTTCACTAGTCAACACTGGTTGGAGCTACTCTAGCCTCTGAAAAATGCATCAGGAATGATGCAGTAAACTACAACTTATACCAACTTTTACTTTACATGCATGTGTGCACATGCATGTGTGTGTGTGAGTGCGTGTGTGCATCATGCATGCATGCATGCCTCTGTGTGTGTTTGTGTGCATGCGCGCACACGTGCACGCATATATATGGTCGCCTGGGCATGAGCATGGCGGTCCTGAGTTGATGTCAGTTGTTTCTCTCCATCACTTTTCACTTTACTCACTGAGATGGGGGTCTCGTGCTGAACCTCTCCAGCTCACAAGCTAGACAGCTTGTCACAGATGTCCTCTATCTCCTGGGTTCTGGGATTACAGGTGGCCATTACACCTGCAGAGTTTTTGTTTCTGTGTGGGCTCTGGGGATCTAAATTCAGGTCTTCATGGTTGTGTGGCAAACATTTTATCCACTGAACCATTTTGACAACACTCCAATTAAAACTTTAGTTTCCAATAAATCAGTGCTACTGACACATCAACAGCATTCACAAAAATGTTTTTCTAATGCCTCTCACTAGCTCTGGAACCCATGGTGTTCCTGCCCTCCGCTTCCTGGGAGCTGAGATACCACAGCTAGCCTTACAAAAGCTCTACTTAGCACATGAAAAAAATAAATATAAAATCACAAAGTACAGGATCCTAGGTAATTTATTATATACTAAACAATTATTAAAGTAGTGGGCTAACACTTCTAATTTCTTTATAAATATTAATGTATCTAATTCAAATAACAATTATCTAAGTAAATGTCATGGGTAACAACATTTTAAGGATGAATAAACTTTATGAAGCACACAGGGTCAAATGTCTTTCCTCTGGTCACATAGCTAGTGAAGGGACTTGATAGTTTCAGAGCCCTCCCTGCACATCTATTGGGATTGCTGCTGTCCGGGACGGAACACCTTGGTCATGACAATTCCAGACACTTGTCATTATAAAACTTGTATGCAATTATCATGTGCTTCCAGAAACGGGAAGTAATGAAATGCCCAGGGAAGAACAGTGTTGGTGTATATACCACAAACCCCAACTTTTTAATAGAAGCGAAAGTTACTAAGAAACTGTTCTTTTGGACTTGAAAAAAATAGAAGTGCATCACGAACTTGAAAAAGCAGATGAAATTACACTGCAAAAACACTGCTTACCTAAAGCAAGTGCCCTGGGTATTGCAATGCACTATGGAGAACTGCAAGAGTTATTTGCCTTAAATTCTCCTCTAATATCTCCTGGGAGACTCCACAGTAGCTGAACTGCAAAGATTACTTTTAAATTGTTCTTTGCATTAGAGTTAAATAATACAATTTGATTTTTTTAAGGCAGGAAGGCTGTCTCTAGGAAGTGAATTTATAGACTATATCTGAAGAGTTCAGATAAGCACCAAAAATACAAAGATGTTTACAGCTTTTATCTTAGCTTATTTCTCGCTTTACCAAAATAACTCATAGCTAACCGGTACCCAAGAGCAGGACATCAGAGCATCTTCATTCAGTTCACACCAGAGCCATACTCTTCATTTGTAGAGCAAGGTGTGATCATCCTTGCATGCCCACCAGGTAGACGGAGGATGCATGCTTTTAAAACTCCAAACTGGTATAGAACTTTATATGCTATCTTATTGCTAATTCTGGTGATCCCCAGAATACTAATCAATCCAAAACTGATAGGGAATTCACTTTGAACATGTGACACTCACCTTCCAGCATCTCTCTGTAGTAGGATAAGGACCCCTGAACTCCTTCAGGTGAACCCAGATTCCTGGTTTGAGGACTGCAGGGTAAATAAAATTCAACAGACTATGTGCCCTGTGCTTTAGAGGACTTTTCTTACTGTCTTGAAATTTTGTGACATAGAAATAATTTTTTTATCGCTTTGGATATAAAATTCAGTATGTTAAGTATATTAATCTTATAGAACCACCTGCAAGTCTAGAATCCTGCCACTATCCCAAAACAAAACTCTACACTTACTAATTTCTTGGTTTCTCTTCTCCTCAGCTTGGGTTCAGGAACTCACTGGTGAGAAAACTTAATTGGCACACACCAAGCCCTAAGTTTAGTGCCAAACACTTATAAAAGACTATTTTGGGGAGATTCTCTTTTCTTCCTTACTCCCTTACTAGGTACCTAAGCACTGTGGTTATTTGAATTGTACCACAAAAGCCTTTGTATCCAAAGGCTTGAAGCTAGCATCCACATAAAAGGAAAAGATACAGTATCTGTCTTTGAGGGTCTAGGTTGCTTTGCTCAGGATTTTTTTTTTTCTTGTTCTATCCATTTACCTATGAATTTTATGTTGGCATTTTTTTTCTTTTTTTGTTCGATTTTTTAATTTACATTTTAAATGTTATCCCCTTTACTGGTGCCCCCACCCCGGCCCCTGCAAAACACCTATCCTATCTCCCCTCCCATACTTCAATAAGGGTGTTTCCTCACCCATCCATTCCTGCCTCCTTGCCCTCAAATTCCCCTACACTGGGCATCGAGCCTTCAAAGGACCAAGGAACTCTTCTCCCATTGATGCAAACAAGGCCATCCTCTGCTACATATTGAGGCTGGAGCCAGGAGTCCCTACATATGTACTCTTTGGTTGGTGGCTTAGTCCCTGGGAGCTATGGGGGGAGTCTGGTTGGTTGATGTTGTTCTTACTATGGGGTTGCAAACCCCTTCAGCTCCTAATTGGAGACTCCATGCTCAGTCCAATGGTTGGCTGTGAGTATCTGCCTCTGTATTTGTCAGACTCTGGCAAAGCCTCTCAGGAGGCAGCTATATCAGGCTCCTGTCAGCATAAACTTCCTGGCATCTACAATAGTGTCTGGGTTTGGTGACTGTATATGGGATGGAGTCCCAGGTGAGGCAGTCTCTGGATGGCCTTTCCTTCAGTCTCTGCTCCACACTTTGTCTCCATATTTGTTCAAGTATTTTGTTCTCCCTTCTAAGAAGGACAAAAGCATCCACACTTTGATGTTCCTTCTCCTTGAGCTTCATGTGGTCTGTGAATTTTATCTTGGGTAATCTGAGATTTTTGAGCTAATATTCACTTATCAGTGAGTGCATGTCATTTGTGTTCTTTTGTGAGGGTTACCTCACTCAGGATGCTATTTTCTAGTTTCATCCATTTGCCTAAGAATTTCATGAAGTCATTGTTTTTTATAGCTGAGTAGTACTCTATTGTGTAAATAAAGCACATTTTCTGTATCTGTTCCTTTGTTGAAGAACATCTGGGTTCTTTCCAGCTTGTGGCTATTATAAATAAGGCTGCTATTAACATAGTGGAGCATATGTCTTTGTTATACATTGGAGCATCTTTTGGGTATATGCCCAGGAGTGGCAGAGCTGTAATACTCAGGTAATACTATGTCCAATTTTCTGAGTAACTGCCAGAATGATTTCCATAGTGGTTGTACCAGCTTGCAATCCCACCAACAATGGAGGAGTGGTCCTCTTTCTCCACATCCTTACCAGCATCTGCTGTCATGTGAGTTTTGGATCTTAGCCATTCTGACTGGTGTGAGGTGGAATCTCAGGGTTGTTTTGATTTGCATTTCCCTGATGACTAAGGATGTTGAACATTTCTTTAGGTGCTTCTTGGCCATTCAATACTCCTTTCTGAGAATTCTTTGTTTAGCTCTGTACCCCATTTCTAATAGGGTTATTTGATTCTCTGGAGTCTAACTTCTTGAGTTCTTTATATATACTAGATATTAGCCCTCTATCAGTTGTAGGATTGGTAAAGATCTTTTCCCAATTTGTTGGCTGCTGTTTTGTCCTATTGACAGTGTCCTTTGCCTTACAGAAGCTTTGCAATTTTATGAGATCCCATTTGTCTATTGTTGATCTTAGACCATACGCCATTGGTGTTGTGTTCAGAAAATTTTCCCCTGTGCCCATGTGCTTAAGGCTCTTCCCCACTTTCTCTTCTATTAGTTTCAGTGTATCTGGTTTTATGTGGAGGTCCTTAATTCACTTGGACTTGAGCTTTGTACAAGGAGATAAGAATGGATCAATTTGCATTCTTTGACTTGTTGACCGCCAGTTGAACAAAATACTCACTCAAAACAGCACCATCTGTTGAAAATGCTGACCTTTTTCCACTGGATGGTTTTAGCTCATTTGTCAAAGATCAAGTGACCGTAGGTGTGTGCATTCATTTCTGGGTCTTCAATTCTATTCCACTGATCTTCCTGCCTGTCTCTGTACCAATACCATACAGTCTTTATCACTATTGCCTTGTAATACAGCTTGTGGTCAGGGACAGTGATTGCCCCACATGTTCTTTTATTGCTGAGAATAATTTTCCCTATCCTGGGCTTTTTGTTATTCCAAATAAATTTGAGAATTACTCTTTCTAACTCTGAAGAATTGAGTTGAAATTTTGATGGGGATTGCATTGAATCTGTAGATTGCTTTCGGCAAGACGGCCATTTTTACTATATTAATCCTGCCAATCAATGAGCATGGGAGATCTTTCCATTTTCTAAGATCTTCTTCAATTTCTTTCTTCAGAGACTTGAAGTTCTTGTCATATAGATCTTTCACTTACTTGGTTAGAGTCACACCAAGGTATTTTATATTATTTGTGACTATTGTGAAGTGTGTCATTTCCCTAATTTCTTTCTCAGCCTGTTTATCCTTTGAGTAGAGGAAGGCTACTGATGGGTTTGAGTTAATTTTATATCCAACCACTTTGCTGAAGTTGTTTATCAGGTTTAGAAGTTCTCTGGTGGAATTTTGGGGGTTACTTAAGTATAGTATCATATCATCTGCAAATAGTGATATTTTGACTTCTTTCTTTCCAATTTGTATCCCTTTGACCTCCTTTTGTTGTCTAATTGCTCTGCTAGGACTTCGAGTACTATATTGAAGAGGTAGGGAGAGAGTGGGCAGCCTTGTCTAGTCCCTGATTTTAGTGAGATTACTTCAAGTTTTTCTCCATTTCATTTGATGTTGGCTACTGGCTTGCTGTAAATTGCTTTTACTATGTTTAGGTATGAGCCTTGAATTCCTGATCTTTCCAAGACTTTTTCCATGAAGGGATGTTGAATTTTGTCAAATGCTTTCTCAGCATCTAGTGATATGACCATGTGTGTTGTTTTCCTTTGAGTTTGTTTATATAGTAGATTACGTTGATGTATTTCTGAATATTGAACCATTCCTGCATCCCTGAGATGGAGCCTACTTGATCATGATGGATGATCATTTTGTTGTGTTCTTGGATTCAGTTTGCAAGAATTTTATTGAGTATTTTTGCATCGAAATTCATAAGTGAAATTAGTCTGAAGTTCTTTCTTTGTTGTGTCTTTGTGTAGTTTAGGTATAAGCTTAATTGTGGCTTCATAGAAAGAACTGGGTAGTGTCCCTTCTGTTTCTATTTTGTGGAATATTTTGAAGAGTATTGGTATTATGTCTTCCTTGAAGGTCTGATAGAATTCTGCACTAAACCCATCTGGACCTGGGCTTTGTTTGGTTGGGAGACTTTTAATGACTGCTGCTATTTCTTTAGGGGTTATGGGACTTTTTAGATCATTTATCTGATCCTGATTTAACTTTGGTACCTGGTATCTGTCTAGAAAATTGTCCATTTCATCTAGATTTTCCAGTTTTGTTGAGGAGAGATTTTTTTTAGTAGGATCTGATGATTTTTTTAATTTCCCCAGTTTGTTATTATGTCTCCCTTTTCATTTCTGATTTTGTTAATTTGGATACTGTCTCTGTGCCCTCTGGTTAGTCTGACTAAGGGTTTATCTATCTTGTTGATTTTCTCAAAGAACCAGCTCCTGGTTTTGATGACTCTTTGTATAGTTCTTTTTGTTTCTACTTAGTTGATTTCAGCCCTGAGTTTGATTATTTCCTGCCATCTACTCCTCTTGGGTGTATTTGCTTCTTTTTGTTCTAGAGCTTTCAGGTGTGCTGTCAAGCTGCTAGTGTATGCTCTCTCCAGTTTCTTTTTGGAGGCACTTAGAGCTATGGGTTTTCCTCTTAGCACTGCTTTCATTGCGTCCCATAAATTTTGCTATGATGTGCCTTTATTTTTGTTAAATTCTAAAACATCTTTAATGTCTTTATTTCTTCCTTGACCAAGTTATCATTGAGTAGAGTGATGGCATTTTTAAGCAGCTGAATGTTGTGCCACAATTTCCTAAGCCATGCATCCAGGCTGTTTCCAATGCCTGCCTGTTAGGATAAAGCATGAATGAGCACGGATAAGTTTCTCTGTAGTAAGATGCAGACGCCTTTGGCATTTATACTCCACGTGTAGTATAAATGGATCGTGAGGTACACCTTGAGGAACAGACTCTTGAAGAACCACAGCACTGATTTCTACTGTGTCTGTAAAAGCTTGCATTCCCACCAGTAATGGATAAATGTTCCGCTTGCTCCTTAACCTCACCAACATGAGTTGTCATTTGCTTGACTGATCTTAGCCATTCTGACCGTGCTAAAATGAAATCTCAACGTAGTTTTAATTTTCATTGCCTGATGGCTAAGGATGTTGAACATTTCTTTATGTGTTCTGTATCCATTTGTGTTTAACTTTTGGGGAACTGGCTACTTAGTTCTCTCCCCATTTTTTGCATTAAGCTATCCGTTCTCTTGATGTTCTGCCTTTTTAGTTCTTTATATGTTTACATAAGAGCCTTCGATCCTATTGGTAAAGATCTTTTCCCATTTGGTAGGAAGCCACTTTGTCCGACTGATGGAATCTTTTACCATATAGAAGCCTTTCAGCTTGACAAGGTCCCATTTGTTGACTGTTGATCCTTAGTGCCTGAGCGATCAGGATCCTGTTCAAAGTCCTTTCCTGTACTGATGAGCCCGCTTTCCACCTTCTCCTGTCAGATTCAGGGTACTTATCTGTCTCGTGTTGAGGTTCTTGATCCATTTGGGGTTGAGTTTTTCACAGGGTAGGTGATAAATATAATTCTATGTGCACTCTTTACATAAAGCCATCCCATTTGGTCAGCACTGTCTGTTGAAGATGCTGTCTATTCTTTCATCAACCCCCTCCCCTCAAGACTCAGGGAATATATAGAAGAGGAGGCAGAAAGGTTGTTAAGAGCCAGAGGTGATGGGTTACCCTGAGGAAAGAGTGTCATCCAGACACAGAAGGACTGATGCGCGTATGAACTCACAGAGACTGTGGCAGCGTGCACAAAGCCTGGGCAGGTTCAAGCCAGATGAGGTGCCAGCACTAAGGGAGAAAAGTGAACATGAACTCCCACTCTTACCCAAGACACTATTTGCAATTGATACCCACTGGCAGAGGAAAACATACATTTTCTCCAGTGGAGTTTCACTGGGTGTATTAACCACACTTGGGGTCTGCCTTGTGCCCAGCTGTAGGAGGACAACACAAAACAAACTCAACAGTGTTTCTATTGTCAAAATGTCTGCTTGGACATATTGATTCTCTTTTATGTGGGTTTTTTTTTTCTGTGTGTGCTTCTTGGCCTTTTGTTGTTTGTGGTTTTGTTTTGATTTGCTTCTTAAAGAGAGAGAAAACATACAGTTGGGTGGGTAGGAATGAGGGAAGGATTAGGGGAGATAAAAACATAATCAAATATATGAAAAAGTTCTTTTTCAACTTATAAAAAAGGCTTTTTTTTTATTTCCCCCCCCCATCCCATCTACCCAGGAAACTTCAATTTTACTCCCGGATTATGAAGTTGACTGTTACACTTACACATGACATCACAAATGCTACTTGTGTCTGCTTACAAGCTTGGAGTGTTTGCCTTGCTTCTCTTTTGTATCATGTGCTAGATTTCTTTGTTTTGTGGCTAATATTCCACTGTGTGACCTCACCTTCTACTTACACTCTCACTTATTGATGGGCAGCTGAGTTGGTTCTATGTTTAGCTTCTGTCAAACAGCTGCTGTCCACACTGATGTGCAAGTATCTAGGAGCCTGGCTCCGGTGCCTTCGGGCCTGTACTTACAGTTGTCACCTCTGGGTCATATGTACATCTATTTATATTTAGTTTTCTGAGAAAATGCCACACTGCATTCCACAGTGGCCACACCACTTCACATCCTCAGCAGCAAAGCCTGGCCCTTTCAACTTCCCATATCTGACAACACATTTACATAGTACATGCCTGCTTGAGAGCAGCCATCCATTATGAAGTACCTTGTGACTTCAACTTTGGTTTGGAAAGAAAGACGAAGACTACTGTCAAACAACCACTGTGTCATGTGCTACTAACATGAGACCTGTTTCATCAGCTCTCAAGAAATCCAATAATTTCTAGCCTACCAATCTCTCAGAGCCACTGAGAGTATACACAGGTGAATATTACTTTTAGATGATATGTCCTGAACATCAGCCTCATGAGTAAGACTGCCCTTTGCCTGAGATCAACATACCTGGTTGTACCCTTGGGTCATTAATGATACCATGTGCTTGCAACTTTTTAATTGTAAAGCACACACTCAGAAAAGAACAATGAAAATGATGTTCAGCTTATAGGCATTATGAAGTAATTACTTTTAGAATGCCACCATGTTGGGCAGCTGGACATCTGTAGAATCCCTGAGCTCAGAGTTACGGTACCCTCTTTTCCCATGAACTTAAGCCCATCTTGGTCTTTGTGACACTTACATCCTTATTTTCCATCCAAATCCGTCTTCCTTAAAGACTGTTTTTGCTTCTTCTTTATTTTCATTAACAATCAAACAAAATAGGTATTCCTTTGTTCCTGAATACGTTTGCTCCATTTTATATTTGAGCCTCTGTCCCTGTATCTGCAGGTAAATCATTTTCCTCACCAGTACTGAATGTTATTCCGTTGCATGACGTTATAGAATATGTATTTATTCTTCTGTTGTATACTTAGGTTGTTTCTAAGTTTTTTGAAAGCATGAGTAAATCATACCATAACTATTGTAGTAAGGGGATTTGTGTTCATGCTTATGCATTTCATTTGGAAAATTGCTGGCACACAGGCTATGAAACTGATAGAATCCCATTTGCAGTGCTCAACTGTCACCGTTTTTGCTGTTTCCTGTCATGAAGGTAATTCTCACTTCTTGGTGTTCTTGGTGTGCAGCGTTATGGATGTTTTCTTCTAGTATTCTGTAGTCTTGAATACTAATTTGTTTATATACCTTTTTAAATGTTTACTGCCCCCTTTTCAAGGTTTTCTTCACCAATTTTTCATTGAGTGGTCTGAATTTTGTTTCTTTGGTTGGTTGGTTTTGGGGTATTTTTTTATTTTCCTAAAAGTTGTAAGAATTCATATAAAATTTCTACCAGACTTTATTTTTGTTTGTATTTTGCTTTTTGTTCTGAAATAAGGTCTCATGGAACCCTGGATGGCTTGAACTTGCTATATAGCTAAGGCTGGCTTTGAACTCCTGATTCTCTGCATGCTGTTCCTATACCTCTTTTCCTACATGCTGGGATTACAGTCCTGCACCCCCTGCCTTGTAACACTTACAAGATTCTCATATGATATATGGATTGCAGGCATCTTTCTCTATTCTGTAGCTTATTGTTGTTGTTTTTTTCATTTTTAATAGACTGTGTTGATGATCATTCATATATGTACCTAATTTTAATATAAAAATACATCCATCTTTTCATTTAAGATTAACACTTTTGATGCTACTCTTCTAATTTCTCAAGTTCATCAAGATATTACCCTAAATTATTCTTGGAAATCTTTCATTTTACCCTTGATGTCTGCCTACATAGCTACTCATTTTAATGGATGAAGTTGGGTTTCTTTTCTTGAATACTCAGAAATCCAACTCTCCTGGCCCAATGTATGAGTAATCTTCCTTTCCTCACCCGTTATAAAGAACATGGACCCCTCTGTGATAAATCAAGTCTCGAGGTATGTCTGGGCTGGGCTGGCTTATGGCTCTCCACAGGAGTTCCATGGGTCGGCCTGCTTGCCAGCTTTGTATCACTTTAACTTATCTTATCTTAGTTAAAGGTTTTCCTACAAATAGTATACAAATTCTACTTTGTGTTTTAAGATTGACTTTCCTACTTTTCTTTTTTACTTCTGTACTTTAAATGCTAAGACAAGCTAGGGACCAATATTTCTGCTACCAAAAATAAGTAAACACAGAAATATGCTGCAAAATATAGTAAGATTACATTGGATCCATGGCTGTATGGGACAATTTGGGAGAAAATTACATTATAATGGTGATTTTAATTATTAAAGTTTATGTTTCCATTTTTACGTTTTCCTGAATACGGACCTTATACATCTTCATTAGATGTGTCGCTAATTATTAGGAATTCTTTCAAGGTATGGATGCTGCACTTACATTTTCATAGTCTAGTTCTATGTTGCTAAGAAACTAATAATTTACTATCTCAGATTGACTGATTTCATCAAGATTGTTAAAGTTACTTTGTTTGTCTACAGATGCTTAAGAATCCAGATTTCTTCACACTTCTCCACTTCAAGCCCAATGCCTTATAACTGTCTTTGTCATTGGCACTGTTAGGCCCTTCAGCTGCGAGGCTGCACAGGAGTTGGTGTACCAGGCAGCCTTGGCTTCTTCCTCATTGAGGAAGGGATGCCTGGGTGTTTAGGCATGTTTGTTATGTGGCTTCTGCAGTTACACTGCAGTGGACTTCAGAAATTCCTTCTCTTCCTTTTCTGGCTGGATAAACTGTTCTAATCACAAGTATCACTAAATTTGATAAAGTGATTTCTCTGAACCAGCCATCTCGCTGCTCATCTATTCTAATGGGTAGCAAAAGACTTCAAACATTTCTTCAGGTTATGAAATCTATTACCAGTGCTTCAAGAAGAAGCTGGATGAGGATTGCCCTAGCTAACGCTGTTTCATCTTGCTACTGCATAGCTTCAGATTTTACATTTATGTTGATAGGTAAGAATGAACATTTGGTCTTCTTTGTTATTATTTGGCTCTTGGTATCAAAGATAGGTAAATAGTCTTAAAACAAGGAGAAACTAAGTTCTCTCTTTTTCCATTCTCAAGGTGAGGTTGGCAGTGAACCTATATAAATCTAGACACCAAAAAGCAGTCTGAGAACTCATAGTTTAGCAATTTCAGTTGAGTGGAGCGTCAAGCTAGTCCTAAACGTTAGTATCCTGGAGAGTGCATAGACATATGCATATCTCTAAATGTAAGCCCTAGTTCCCACACCAACTCAAGTTGTTTGGTTATTATGAGACATAAAAGTGCTGTGTCTTCTTTATTGGTGTGTTATATGGTTTCAATGTCAGAAACCACTTTCTTGTATATAATATTTAAAACATCTTAGAAAATATTATTCAAGGTCATGTCATACATAGGTCTGTAAAACTGGGTGATGACAACTGTCTCTCTATTGGTTTTTGTTTGATTTTTTGTTTTTTTAGATAAAATTTCCAAAGATATATATCCTCATAAAAGTGTTCAAGCTTAATTCATGAATGCATATGTTACATTCATACTTATGTACACTATTATTTGTAATTAATTTATTCATATATATATTAACATGTATATTTATCAGGTATACTTTATAAAAAAAGTAATTAATCCATTAAAAGCTAAACTTTATAAAGTAGAATGGTATAGATTCATTTCCCTATGAGAGAAAACTATTGCTCTTCAGTTGCTATGACATCTATTTGAGTTTTAATAGCTGGATGTTGCACTAAAATGTTTATTTTCCTCCACTCCTTCCATTTACATGAAAAGCTAACTCTCCCTATGTCCTGGCCTCTTTCTAGAACTGCATTATCTGACCAGTGGATTTAAGAGGAGGATACGAGCATGCCTGGCTTAGCCCTTATGCAGAGAAATTGCATGTTCACTTGCCCTCCAGCCCACATGGAAGGAATTAAACTTCTTAGGCTATGGTAGTAGAAACTTCACGTTGATCCAACTCTGCCTTCGAGAAGATAAGTTTAATCGTACATTAGAACACTCACGGGAGTCATCTCCATCATTTCCCCAGTAAGGCTTGTCAGTAAAATTCAACTTTGAAATCTGTCTGCTTTGAATGACGATGCTCTCATTGACACCTCCCTGTGCTTAGACCCATAACCCTGGGTTTATCTGAGTGCCTCTTGGAAGTCTGAACTGGAGACTTCAGGACAAGGATACCTCTCCTGGCCACAAAGATTAGGCAAGAAGACCTGAAGCAACTATGGGGTGTGACCTCTTCCTCCAGACTGACCAGGAAACTATTCTCTTTGCCTTCCTCACAAAAGCTTCCTGATCCATCCATGGAAACTCAGTTGTAGTACCTAGAATTGCAGGAAGGATGCTACAGACCACTGTCAATTCCTTCCCATGTGGAATTCCAAGCCTTTGTGGTCATGCATGGCATATTACGCCCTAAAAAAAAAAAAGGCTCTTCGTTTCTGAGTCTGAACATCAACACCATGGCTATCATTCATTTAAATCAGACAAAATCATTAATGAAAGTTTTATTTCCCTTTAAAATTGTGCAATATAACATTGAAATACTCACAGTTAACTCTGTCTCTAGAATTGCTATGATCATGAGGCTACTATATGCAGAAGGGATAAAACAGGTTAAACAGTGAACAAAAAAAAAAAAAAAGTCTAAGACAAGTGTGTGTGTGTTGGTCTCTTCTGAGAAAAATATTCCAATCCAGTTTGTTGTCACAGGTCACTGTTGTAGAGAGAGGGCTTCAGTGGCCTCTCTGAGGTCAGTCTACTGCATCTATGTCCAGGGATTCCATTTGCTCTTCAGTTATTAACCTGCTCCCTGACTCGTTTCACACTCTGACTTTAACTTCATGACTCACATCCTTCGACGTTAAGCAGTGCTACGACATGGGGAATGTAGCTCAGTGCACAGAGAACCTGCCTAGGCTGTATAAGACCCTGGGTCCTATTCCCCATCGCTAAACCAAACAGCAACACATACCGGAAGTTACTATTCATCTTTAGTTCTACTAGGGACTATAATTGCGTTGGAAAAATCTAAAATGGACTATTTGTTTACCTATATTCTTGGAGCTTAACAGTTGCCTATTCTTGTTGTTTCCTACTTTAAAAAAAAAAAAACTACGTGTTTTAACTCAACAAGAATGAAACTCAATTTTGAAAAAGAATGTTACGAAAATCAGTATCCTGCTGATCGGCTTGGCAATGTCTTGGTAGAGGCATGCTGGGTAATAAAATCAAGCCAAAGGCACCGTCTAAACTGTGCTGTTCTCAGAGATGAATGTGGAAATGTCCCTATTAGGGAATAATAATGAACTGTATCCCAACAGTTTGGAGTGCTCTTGCCTAGCTTTTGGAAACAAGAATTTATCAGTCAAATACGCTCGTTTTCTATCATATTGTATCTACCGCCTTTGGGTTGGTGATTGCTGTACTTGTTCAGTCTCTTAAAAAAAAAAAAAAAAAAAAAAAGACTGTACAAATGAAAGCTATTTTCTAGATTATAGCATGGATGTATTTTCAGTTCCCTGGTTATGTAAGCATAAAAGGACTCGTAATTTTAAAAGCCTCTCAATTTCAAACTGTGCTGGGCCCTGGGTCTACACGAAACTTACCGGAACTGAGAGTGTAAAGCATACCTGGAGTTCCCCCAGTCAGGACCAATGCCTGAGATGGGCCCTCTTGTTTCCGTTGTGTATTTGTAAACCACCAGCAGGCACTGCTTGCAAAGCTCCACCAGGCGCTGGCAACACTGGAGCTGCAGAGGAGTCACCACCTCCGAGCTCTTACTGAAGATGCTCTCCCAAGAGGATCTGTTGGCATAGCAACAGACATGAGTTCACATTCACTGTTTAAAAATGGCAACCAGCCACATCACTGGTCTAGTGGCAAACTGGGGAAGAAGGTGGAAATGGCCCCTCACAAATGTAGTGAATATGAGAAATTTTATAATCGATGCAGATGGGGAAATTAGTCTTCATGTTTTAAAACCCAAATCACTACAGGATTTCTCTTTAAGGCTATGAGTGCGACCAACCTAAATAGCTAAGAAAATGACTCATTCCTGCTTTTAAACAGTGAAACTATTCCATATTAAAGCATCTGTAAATTTAATTTTAGGTACCCTAGGATTGTTTTTTTTTTTAAGTTCTATATTTAACATGATACTAGAAACAAAGAAATTATTATAAAGTCATTGTGATTTACTTTATGGCCACCCTGCTCTAGGAAACTCAGTTTGACCCCGTGATTATGAGCACCCCGTGCACAATACTCTCTCTGTGTCCATCCCTTGAGTTTCCTTGGGCACAGGTGTGTGCTCTGGTAGTGATGTATCCCAGCAGGTGCTCACCCCAACATAAGAGCTGCCATCCCTCCTCTTCCAGGGAACCTGCTCTACAGTGGGAACCACTCATAATTTCCTGGAAAACCTCACTGCTCGTGTGCTATTGTTAGCAAATCCCAAGTTAGTCACTTAATTCAGAGATACCTTAGCAACAATGGAGGAGGATTCTTGGGGAAGGGGGACTCTTTTCAAACCTTGAGCAGAAAGTAGCTTTAAATTTCATAATGGTTCAAGTCTTTCTTAACAATAACCAATTTGTGTAATCCTCGGGGGAAAGAATAGGTTTTCACAAAGAAAAAAAATTAAGGAAAAATCATTTTTCCTGAAAACAAAAGAAAACAAAATCCCAACGGGAAACTTAAAGACTCAATTTTCAACCTTCTGTGGTTATTTTATGTATTTGATATTTTAAAAAAAAATATTTACACATTTAAAAATCTTTGAGTTTTTTTTGTTTGTTTGTTTGGTTTGGTTTGGTTTTCTCTAGAAAGACTACTGTTTATTTTCTAAGGAAAACAAAACAAAAAAACAACAACAACAAACATGGTCCTAAAGACAAGCATGTCATCAGCAAATGACAGATTTTCTTACAGGGTCAGAGCTGAAGTGAGTTAACTGAAAGAAATGGATTTTCATCTGAATTTGGAAATATTCATGTCTAAATAGAATACTTCTTATCTTAGCAAAGGCATAAACATTTCTGATCCATAAACATAAAATTAAATACTAGCTCAATTAACTCAAAATTTACTGCTAAACATATGACAGTATATGTGTGTGTGTTAACAAGATATGTATTATGGCTACAGATATAATAGATAATACAGGTACATTATTTAACTGAACCAAGAAAACACTGAAGATAATTAGCACTTACAGTGGTTTAAATATGCATAACCTAACAGACCTTAAATGTCTGAGCTAAGGTCAAAACCCCTCAGATATAAAATTGCGTATGCCTGTAAATAGGAGAAAATATCCTATGCTTTGACTGCCCATCTAGGCTTCTCTGCTGGGGTCCTGGTATGTCTATGAAAGTCTGCCTGTCTCATCCCCCTCCATTTTGAACAAGATTGTTTAAGTTTTATACGTTGAGGCCTTCTGGTTGGATCTGTACCAGGCCTCTCATGTCAGCGTTATTTTTCTCTAATGACCTTAGAATTCAGATGGGAGAGAGGATGAAGAGAGATGATGAACAAAAAGGGGGCTTCGTGGTTTTAACTTGATGTAACTTTCTATATAACAGGTGACGTGAGTCTGTCTCTAAGTCCTTCAGTGTTACCAACTGCCCATGGCAAGCAAGACGGCTTGCCAGTGCCTGGCTGTGGTGCAACAGCTTTGACGGGTCTGCCATTCCCTTTTCAAGATAAAGGTATATGTCAGTGTCCTATGCTCACTTCTTGTGTATGCACTCGACATCACTGGCAGAACACCTCACTCTAGGCTATTAAGGTATATTGAAGTGTGAGCGTACCAAAACCCCTCAGCAGAGAAAAGAGAATGAGGAAAGCCTGCATCCTGTTGTCAGAGACTGCAGAGCTTAGAGCTTCCTCCCTGCACAGGAAAGCCGAGGCGGATACTCAGACCGTTGCCCCTTAGTGAGAGCTTGTCATGAGGTTGTCTATGAAAACTCCTATACCGCCCCTTGAATCCCAACTGCCCAAAGTAACAGCACAAAGTTTTGTGGGGTTCTTGGTTGGTTGGTTTAGGGTTTGGTTCTACGAGGATAAAGTAGATGAGAAGAGTTAGAAATACCAGTGCTTTCAAATTAAAAAACAAAACAAAACAAAAACCAAAAAACAGAAAAACAAACAAACAAAAACCAGGATCTCATTGCCTGCTTTCTAAATCCACATTTTACAAAAATAAAAGCACCAACATCGATGAATTCCAAAAGAAAAATTAAATAATTAATTAGTGTTTTGGGTTTTTTCCTAATCCTCTGAGAAATATTAAAAGGAGTGGCTTTAGATGACATTCTCGTTGACATAATGATAAGGGATAACGTCCTGAATACTTCTTACAACAAAGAGAAATGCAAGACTTAGAAAGTCCCCTTGTTGTTAAATAATCCATCACTCAACCCTTTCCTCACGGAAACTTTTAATAAAACATTTACCTGAAGAGGGGAACTGATTTGTTCCTTTGTGGCCTGGAAAAAAAAACCCAACTGATGGTTGAGTGGACAGAAGAGAAGGAACAGTTTTGCTTTGTCTATTTAAAAATCTGGACAGTCTTTCAGGTGTGTGAATAATCACCAGAAGAAGGATTTGAGAGCTGAAGACCTACTGTGAACACAGCCAGGTGGGAGAGCCATAAAGGATGATGGTACATCGCCTAACATCTGCCTAACATCTGTCTTTTATGCACATTGTTTTTCAAACTAGGGTAGCTCAAAGCCTAAAACCAAGCCACTCTATGAAGCCATGTGTTGCTGCTTGTCTTTGGATCTCAGTCCGGATTTTCTGGAGTTCTACTGCACCTTCTGAAGCTTTGACCTGGCAGTGTGTGTGTCTTTAACAGCTGGTCTGACAGCTATGGAGTCAAGATAGAAGAAATGTAGTCTTCTCACTTCTCAAGGAATGATTTTTTAATTTAAAAAAATAATAAGTGTTGTTTTCTTGCTCAGTTATGTGGAAAATCTTTGACAAATATAATTTTAGTAACTCTGTACCTGTCTCTCTCTATTTACATACCCAAGAATGTTTCTTACAGTTTATTTTTTAACTACGATCTTGGAAATAAAGCTTTCATATGATAAACTCCCACAGAAAATGTTTTGGGCTAAAAGGTCTAAACTGGAATCCCTTGTTCTGGATAGAAAGAGAACCGGTGGGTTCCCTCTCCCATACTGTTCTTAGCTGTTCCCACTTCCTTTTTCTCTTCATCTCCTCTTCCCGCCCTATCCTTCCTCCTCCCCAGTTCCCCTCCCCACCACTCCCTCTTTCCTCTCCCCTGCTTTATGTAGTCAACACCTATTCTTCCTGTAGGTCTCACTGAAATGTTACCTGCCAGATCTATCTTTCCTGAGTTAGAGGCCACAGAAATCTAGAATTCCCTCAGTCCAGGAAAACATGGTAGATAATTTTATTTTATAAAATTCCAAAGCCACACTCCTCATGAAATTACCACAATCAGAATGTGGACCATTAAAAGCCTCCTGGGTGTGAATGGGGCCGAAGTGATGGCTCTGATACGAGTGCTTCTTGCTCTCCCAATGTGGATCCCAGCACCCACACTGTGCAGCTCACAAATGCCAATAATTCTAGCTTCAGGGGATCCAGTGCACACCTGCATTCACATGTGCACGCCCTCAAACACACATGTATGCATAACCTTTAAAATAAAATATATCTTTAAAATATATCTTTTAAAAATCTCCCAGGGGACTACATAGAGCCAAGGGGTTCTTGGCCATGAGCATCCAAGAAGAGAAGAAGGACCATTATGTTTGCCATCTGGTACAAAATCCCTGGGCTGAATTTATTAAAACCAGCAAGAATGATTTATAATATAGTTCAATGTCTCAGGAGGTAGGTGAGATGGCTTATGTGTTTTGTCTTATTCTCAGGTGTGTTAGCAGGCAGAGACGGGTACGAAGCTGTCCTAGAGTTACTTAAATTATGTTTGTCTAATATTTTCCACATACTTGCCCAAGAAAGCTGCACTTTTTAAAATTAAAATCATTCCTTAAGAAATTAGAAGACTAGATTTTTTTTCACCTTGACTCTGTAGATGTCAGACCACCTGTTAAAGGCACACACACACTGCCAGTGAAAAGTTTCAGAAGATACAGGAGAACTGCAGAAGATCCAAACAGAGGATCAAAGACAAGCAACAGCAAGTGGCTTCATAGAGTCCAGGAATACTACAAAGCACAATTGTGTGGCTGTAAAATAAAACCCAAAGCTGAACATCTAAAACCACCAACATGCAAGAAATGGGTGCAGAGTGAAGCCATAGTGAACTCCAGAGAATCCCTCTTCTTCCTGCTCAGGAGTAACTTGCTGGGACTTGATGTAACCAGTGCTTGGTAACTCACACAGACTTGTCTGTGGACAGTGAACACAGCCCTGCTCTAAGATCTCAACTCAGGCTTCCTGAGTCTTAAAGAAGGCTCACCCAATCTCTACAGGAGTTTGGATAAATGACAGGTTCTGTGTGTCTTTTAGTTACCTTATCTGTCACGTGAAGGTAACAGGAATAGTTTACACTAAATACTGTTACGGTGAATATGGGAACAGCTGTCTTCTGCTTAGTAAGCCTTCAATAAGTTTAATTTACAACTGCTCTCAGTATTTGTAGGGAAAGATACCACCACAGAAATTTACAGAGTATTATACTAGTGGCATGTGAGAAGGAACTTTAACCAGCCAGAATGTTACCAAAAACGAGTGAGGAAATAAAGCCCTGTGGTCAATGAAGTCAAAGGATGTATATCTCTAGATGCTGACTCAGCAGATGTATATCTCTAGATGCTGACTCGGCAGATGTATATGTCCAGATGCTGACTCGGCAGATGTATATCTCTAGATGCAGACTCTGGCAAACACCCAGCATTAATATAAGTAGCACACTGTCTCACAGCCTTCCATGGTGGGCAGGAGCTGAAATTCCAGTGTAGCACCCAAACAAAGGATGCACAAACAACCCAAATAAAATGGGTTCAGATAGAAAGAAACTCATTCTAGAGCACAAGCATTTGAGGAGCTACAGAACACAGGTGTACTGTAATGTTTCATCCAAATCTCTGTAGAAATGCACTATAGCCAAGATTATCCTCAAGTGTCACTGCAATCCAGAGTGCTTCTCCCACTGGTGAATGACCGACGAGGAGAAGCGCACAGTGGTGGGAAGGGATCCGCCAAAGGCACAGAGGAGTCAGTCTCGTGGCTAGGACATGCAGATGCAGCTCAGAGACCGTGTCAAAGAAGAACAGTGTGTTAAGATTTTATAACAGAGATGAGTGTATTCTGGGCCTCTAGGTTGGACTCAAATAACGCAGACTGCATGGATTCTTAAGATATTTGAAAAAATGAAGAGTTTTTACCGAGTACACTCAGAACAGGAAATGATAAGAAAAAGGTGTAAGGAATTTAGTCCTTAGATGGCTGTGTCTGTGGACAAGTGCAGACTCCGACAGCAGGCGAGGAAAATTGCTATAGTGTGAGCAAGAAGATAAAACAGGGAGATGAAACACTGGAGACAAGACTGCCCAGAAGTCTCTTTTATTGTGCATGCATATATAAGTGTGTGTGTGTGTGTGTGTGTGTGTGTGTGTGTGTGTGTGTTGTATATAAGTGTGTGTGTATGTGTCTGTGTCTGTGTGTGTGCATGCAGTATGTATATGTGTGCAGTGTTTGTGTATAGTGTGTACGTATGTGCTTGTGTATAGTGTGTATCTATATGTGTGTGGTGTGTATGCATGCTGTATGTGTGTGGTGTGTGTATTCTGTGTGTTTCTGCATCTGTGCATGAGGAGCAGAGTTCAATGCTGGGTGTCCTTCTTAGTTGCTCTCTTGTCTTATTTTTTGTAAGGAAGCTCTCACATTGAACCCAGAGCTCACTACTGACTCATTCAAATCAGCTTAATTGCTATAAATTATACTCAAGTACTCCACTTACCTGCAGTAAAAAATTTGTATTAAAGGACTATTATTAAAGATATTTGACCATTTCCATGGTCTGCCTTTATGACTAAATAACAAATAGTTAAAATGCAGTAACAGAAAATAAAATGACTTCAACTTACCCTGAATCACAGAAACAGCTCCACAGTCCTTGGCCATGACTCCAGAGCAGGCGATTGAATACCCTGTTGAAAATCCGGTATAAACTCAGTTCTTCGGCATCAGGGACCCTCCAGATTCTTGGAAGAACTGTACGAATACTTGATTTTACTATGTCCAAGACCTAGTGGGAAAACAAGTACTTAAAATCTACATATGCATACGTGAGTCTAGGGTTCAAAGATGTCTCTTTTCAGTGGAAGGTATGAGTCATCTCCTACAGCCCAGGCTGACCAAGAATTTGCTGTCACTGAAGCTGGCTTCCAGTTCCTGAGTCTCCTGCTTCAACCTCCCAAATGTTCGATTATGGACATGGACCACCATGCTGGCTTAAATGTAAGAGATGAATGTCTGCATGGAGAGGGGAGGAAGGGAAGAAAGGGGGAAAAGAGGAACAGAAGGACTGGGAGGGGAGAGGAGAAGAGGAGGAAGAGGAGGAGGAAGAAGAAGAGGAGGAGGAGGAGGAAGGAGAGGATGGAGAGGAGCAAAGAACTGAACAGATATACAGACCAATCCATATGTGAAAGTCTGCTGGCCAGTGCTACTGCTGAGGCAAGCAGAGAGGGCTGAAACAAGTGGAGACCATAAAATAAATGCTTCAGAAAAAGGAGTACAGGATGCTGAACTTCACTCAAACCACAAATCCCAATTCTAGAAGGACTGATATGTCAAGTGTTAAAAAGAATAAAACATTAAAGGGTCAATGGGCACAGGTCTTTTAGGCCTTAAGTTGATTATGTTAATATAAAGAACCTGAAGTCATTAGCGATCTCATAAGGATAAAGCCCGATGCTGAGGCACAGTTGTGATCTCAGTAGTAAAGACACAGGGACAGGCAGATCCCCGGAGCTCACTGGCCACACAGCCTAGCTGCTGAGTTCAATGACTAGATCTACCTCAAGGAGCACAGGGTGCGTGGGTTGGATGGCCCAGTAGGGAAAGGTGCTTGTCAGCTATGAAAGCTATGTGTGCTGACCTATGTTCATGTCCTGAAATTCCTGTAAAAGTGGAAGCAAGGAGCCTGTTCCACAGGCTTCTCTCAGACCTCCCCATGTGCCCAGCAGAGATGCAGCCCCCAAACATGCACATAATAAAAGTAAATGAAAATAATTAATTAAAAAATAAGCTGGAGAGAAATCAAGGAGGAGTGCTGATGTTGGCTTCTGGTTCCCAGAAGTATGCATAGACATATAAACACAGTATATCTCACACATATATATGAACACAGTATATTTCACACACATATACATAGACATAGTATATAACATACACACACATAAACACAGTATATAACATGCACACACATACATTAGCATAGTATATATCACATACATAAACACAGCATATCTCACACATATACATGAACACAGTATATCTCTCTCACATATGCGTAAACATAGTATATAACATACACACATGCATAAACACAGTATATAACATACACACACATAAACAGTATTTAAAATACATACACATACATAAACACAGTATAAACACATACAAAGATACTATGAAAGAAAAAAGGAAATAATCAAATCACAGAGAAGATAGATTCAAACATACATATCCAACAAGAAATTAATATCATGAATATATTTAAAAAATCCCATAAAACATTAATACAAATGTGCAATAAACATAAAGAATTAGGTCATATTAAAAATAATTGTGAAGACAGTTGCTTTCTCTGGGAGTAAATATAAATTGGAAGGAGGCATGAGAATCATTTCTTTCTACTGGTGCTCCCTAAATATTAAATGATATTAGTTGCCGATGACCAAGTTGAATTTCAAGCCATCGCCTATTTTTGCAGAACACCAGACCAGCTACAGGTCCTCACAGTGAAGTGTGTGAGCCACACGGTAGCCTCTCTTCCCTTCATCCTGTTTCCATTACTGTGAAGTGCAGCAGAAACGCACATCCTTTTGTATGTTGAGGTGTGTCAGTAGGCACGGGGAACAGGAGAGAGACGACGCACCCCACAAGAAAGCAGTTCATGACAGACTCTCTCCTGGATAATGACTCCTTAATTACAAAGAGGATTAAAAAAAACTTTCATATGAATTATTCACAATAATACTGATATAATATTCATACCAGGCATCGGTTTAATTTATGCTGTTTTAAATTTCATTTAAGCTATTCATTTAATGCTTTGAGATATTTAATGCAGAATGCAGGACTTGTGAGTACTACCATGTAAGAGTGAACACTGGCGGACACATGATAAAAATTGAAATCATTTCTTAATGTTCCTTTCCATTTTCTGCCATTGCATTGGTAAGTAATACAAGAGGGCCAAAATCATAATTCGAAAATGAAAAGATTAAAAACGTAACCAATTACAGGTTACCATAAGCTAATCTCAAGAATAAATATGAGTTACATAAAATAACTAAAATAGAAAAATGCTATCAATATTTGAATGCTACCCTAAGCAAGTGGCTTTCACATTGTACTATTTCCACAACAGGCATTGTGTAAGGCATACTTTTTAAGTCAGTCTCTGGGTCATCACTCTACATGTAATTATGCTTAGTCTAGGAGAATTTTAAGAGCATGATAGTCTAGTATCCTAACCCACATATGCCTGTAAACCAGGGCCTAAGGATTGAGAAAGCTTTTATTTCACAGCTAAGATTTTTCTACTGCCTGGGAGAGCCTTCCTAGACTGGGGAAGTTAGGTACCACCTGATGAGTGAAGATACTCACTCCTTTCCACAGAACATCACAGAACTCTGACTCTCCTTTGATTCTCCTTGCTTTTAGTTTTTAAGAAGTTTCCTCTGAAGGCAAGCTCTGGTCTTAGGAGAGGAGATGGGTTAGAAAGATCCATTTCCATAGTTTAAAGGAAAAGAATCCGAACACTTCCTCTTCAGAATTCTGAAACCTCACACAAGCTCTTTGCTAACAAAAGCGGTCTCTGCTTAGTGACCTGGAGAATTCTGTATCTTCAGACAACATCATTTGGGGGAGAGGACAGCCCACTAACCTACCACAGGATCCCTCACTGACAGACCATCCTTTATCGTCTGTCACCAGACCTTAATGTCCTATTAACTAACAGCAGAGAACTGATGCCCCATCCAGTCACACGTTTATCCTGTCCCCAGAGGCTTAGGACAAGGGCTGCCACTTACCGATTGCTCAAGTAAAACCTATGCAGATGAGATAAACATCAGAGCTTGAACTTATTCTAGGCATGTCTGCATATTTAAGTCCTTAAATCCCAAAACCAAACCAGAAGATAAGTACTGTTGGTCTCTGGCCCCTTTCTAAAACACCTGAGGTGGTGCCCATGATCATGCACATTAATATTTCTTTAGAAAAAAAAAGATGGAAATGGGGGCTGGAGAGATGGCTCAGTGGTTTGGAGCACTGACTGCTCTTCCAGAGGTCCTGAGTTCAATTCCCAGCAACCACATGGTGAGTCACAACCATCTGAAATGGGATATGATGCCCTCTTCTGGTGTGTCTGAAGAGAGCAACAGTGTACTTATATACATAAAGTAAATAAATCTTGGAAGAAAGAAGGGAGGGAGGGAGAAAGGGAGGGAAGGAGGAAGGAAGGAAGGAAAGATGAAAATATAGAGAGAGATGGTACATTATTCCCTGTCAGATCACAGACAACATGTGAGTTCAAGCAAGTGAGGCATTGCCATCCAGGTATTAAGTGAAGTCTAAAGTGCCTAAAACATTTTAGAACTTATGACTGGCAAACCAGACAAGAACTTGACTGAGTTACAGACAGCTCAGGTCTCAGCCTCTCTTACCACACAGTTTTATCTCCTCAAAGACCAACAGCAAAAGCCAGGGAGGCAAACTCCAGCTCTGTCTTTTTAGGTTCAGATCTATTCTCACAAGTGATGTCTGGGAAGACAGGTAGAATCCCTGTGCACACAAGGGTGCTAGATACCCCTCCTTGGTGCCCGTTGGATTTAGACTGGATTGTTTAAAGGCTAACGTGATTGCACTTTTAGTAAAGCTAGCCACCACATGGCTGCTGGGAATTGAACTCAGGACTTCTGGAAGAGCAGTCAGTGCTCTTAACCACTGAGCCATCTCTCCAGCCCCCCTACCACAGTAGCCTTGAACTTGTTATGGAGCTGAGCATAATAGTGAATTTATGACCCTCCCGTTTCCATTGCCCACATGCTGGGATTACAGGCGTGCCAGTCCAGCCAGGGACCGAACCGGAGTTTTGTGCCTGCTAGGCAAGCCTCTATCCACCATGTTACAACCCCAGCCCAGATGCTGAATCATTTGTGAAGTATAATGATAAATGGCCAGCAACCTTGCGCTTAACCATGGGCCCGGGAGAAGCTAACGTACAGAACTAAGTATCATTTCTTTATGACTTCGCAAAGCATCCCAATCCAACATTAAGCCCTCTGTGGGGTAAGCAAACGGAAAACTCACTGAATGGCCACATTAATAAAGTGAAAAGACTTGTCGTTTTTATGAAACATAGCCCATCTGAAGGCATAAAGCACACAGATAAATACAGATTTTGCCACTACAGATGCTGAATGACAAACTACTCCATATGGCCGAGCAGTTGGTCCTAAATTAAAATAATGGCAAGGGGTGAAGACAGTTTCGAAGCAACATTAAAATCACTGTGCGTGGCTCTGATGATGTGCGCAGCCGCTGCGGCTATAGGGTGAAGGCATATTTGCTGACGCAAAATGAACCACTCGGAACAGTATCCCGTCAGCCCAAACGAAACAGAGACGGGAGACAGCAGCTCCGAAATGCAAGCCGCAGCAGATGAGGTAGGTGTGAAAAGGGATTTGCTACCAAGCAGCAATAATCAACAGCGATCCATTAAAAACCCTAAAACAAATGCTAATAGAATATGACAACCCCTCCCCCATCTTAGTTCGTGCCTATGTATGGCAACAGAGAATGTGCTTTTCAGCAAACTGGGAGTTCTGCACAGCCCGTCAACGTGGCACACACTCGTACTTCATGTATATATTCCTTATAGAGCATCTGAAGAAAGCTAGACTACACAACTGCAGGTTTACCACAGTCTGATGTTAAACAAGAAAACTGTTTCCACCTCTGCCCTCTGAGGACTCTCCTCAGTATTTACCTCTCAGGTTCCATCTCTTTCATATTTTATACCCATTAAGGAAAATATGACGAAAGGCAAATAATCTTATTTCCATGAAAATACACACACACACACACACACACACACACACACACACACAAAGGATGTCTCTGTGTTTGGCAAGAACTCTGATGAACCATCAGCAATGTCACTGTCCTGCAACCAAAAATGTGAGATAGCATATGTATTTCAACAGTGGCCTCAGGGTGGAAGTATATACACTTATGATGTGCCGATCCCTCCACAGATATCTGAAGAGTTCATGGCTAACTGGCAAAAAAACGTGAAACGAGCTGTCAAAATCCCCAACAGCATCCAGCTGAGTTCATGAACAAAACCGGCAACCAAGAAATTCTTGTCAAACTAAGTAACACACAACCTGAGTGACAGCCATGGATCCAGGCAACTCAGATCAACGTGTTTTAGAGAGTTTGGTCATCCGATGCCTTCCCACGCAGGTTCACTTGTAATAGCCAGCCACTGCCTGTGTTTTACCTAGGCTGCGCCCACACAAGAAGCAAGCCTGGCTGGGGGTGGGGGGGGGTAGTGCTTCTACCTGGTGCCAACCCTCCAACACCAAGTTTTCGTCAGCTCACAAGTCTGACCTGTGCTGTAGCTGAAATATTCTCCCTGCCTCCTTCCGATCTCTCCCCTTGGGTGTTCCCCCATAGAAACCTCCTTCACTTCTAATTATCCTCACTTAGCAACTGCATCCCAGAGGAGCAGAGCTCTCCAGTGATGACTATTGTCACAGCTGAAAGAAGGATGTATCAGATTAATCCACATCGGATAAGTTAGTTACACCTTTGGTTTTCTAAACAGGTGACATTTTATAAGGTCTAACTCTGCATTCCATGGCTGACGTACATTTCTTCATTTCTTCTTGTCTCTGATATACTTTCTAGCTTTCTAAGAAACTAACAGCAACTAACGGGTCGACATGGTAAGTCAAGAGGTCACACGTATATCTCATTTCTATCCCTTCTACACAGAAGAATTCCACACACAGGGTTCAAGTGCACACAAGGTTTCGCTTTCTCAAAAGAACTGTCTGGTGCCTGTAGCTACAAATCTCAGAGTTTGGTGAGTCTCTCAGTTACAGTAAGAATAGCAATATACCAATCCCAAAGCTGTATTTCCCAAGGCCAGTCCATCCTGACACTGACTCTCATTCCTGTATATCTACATGTGTATGTGTATGTATGCATGTGAATATATATATGTATGTATATATATGAATACATATGTATACATATGAATATATATGTGTGTCCGTGTATGTATACATATGAATATATATGTATGTGTACATATGAATGCATATATATATACATATGAATATATGTGTGTATGTGTATGTATACATATGATTATATATGTGTGCATGTGTATGTATATATATGACTATATATGTATTTATACATATGAATATATATGTATAGATACATATGATTATATATGTGTGTATGTACACATATGAATATGTACGTGTATGTATACATATGAATATATATGTGTGTGAACATATACATTATACATTGTACATATATATATGGCTTTCTTTTCAGTGTACTTCGTCTAGTTATGATATTAGCTCTCTCCTTGTCACGAGTTAGTCATTTGGTACTCATTTTCCCAGAAATAAATTTGAAATAGAGACAAGATGGAGAAAAAGTATTTGTATGTGTTTGAATTTATAATATAGACAAATCAGTTAGGCACACTATAATGTACCCCAGTGATCCTTGTGAATGATAATTTCATACTTTTATCCCCATCTGAGGTAAATTTTAAGAATTTCAGGTAATTAATTTGTATACTGTGGATCGAGCAGAAGAAAGTTTTAAATTTTAATTAAAACAATAAATCTTTGTTTACAACAAAATGTAGCACCTCCCTTGTCAACTGGTGTGATGACGTGTGTTCTTGGGATGGGATTGCCCAGGCTTCTTTTCTTTGCGCGGATATCGGTGGAAGAGCTACCAATTTGGCATAGGTAGTTTTTACAAAGATGGAAAGGTCTGCACATTTAGAGCTTGGAATCAAATGGAGACCCGTGGGAGAGAGTGCTGAGTGCGGTCCTGAAGTGGGAGAACGTCATCACAGAACTGCAGCTCCCAAGAGCCCTTGCATGTTCCTATGCCGGGGTCTTGCCCCTCGGTATTCTGGGAAACTAGAGTCTGTCAAGAAGAAACCTCTTGAAGAACAGAATAGGTGAAGAAAAAAAGACTTGCTGTAACCATGATCACAGCAAGAAAAATTGCTACAAATCAGTTACATTGTGGGATTCCACGGCTTCTCTTCTACTCAGCCTCTGCCTAGCAGTTCTCAACCACGTCCGGGGGCCTCTCGGCAAGATCGACTTTCCTCTAATTCAGATCAGCCTTTTTATCTTTTGGATGCCAAAATCCAATACATGAATTCTTTGGCCCAAAATAGAACTGTCTATTAAATTAGCCATGTAGTGGAATAACCATAACTGTTGAACTATCATGAACGATGAGACATTATTAGCAGGCTTTTGTCAGGAATGGGTATCTTATTATATCTTAAAGCACACAGGAAATATAATACCTTTGGATGATATTTGACCAAAAGTGAAGAAGCAAAACAGGAGCTAGAAAGAAAGGAAGGGAGGGAGGGAGGGAGGGAGGGAGGGAGGGAGGGAGGAAGAAAGAGAGAGAGAGAGGAAGAAAGGAAGGAAGGAAGGAAGGAAGGGAGGGAGGGAGGGAGGGAGGGAGGGAGGGAGGGAGGGAGGGAGGGAAAGAAAAAAAGAAAAAAATGAAGTAAAAAATGTATAAACTGAAAATGAAGATCCTGGACCTCACATTGGCACAGCCTCCGTACTCTGTCAGAATAGCCTCTGAGCAAGTCTTAACTGAAGAGCGGACAAGTGTCCTTACAGTAAATTGGCATGAGGGAGCTGACATGGTGGGATATGCCCGTGTTCGTAAATTCACAATTAAGTGCTCATATTTATTTTTTAATTTCTAATCCCAGGAAGCATGACCTTTAAACATATGGAATAATCTTTTCTATTCACAGACTGTGTCCTGTTCAAGTCACATCATAAGCCCCTCTCATGTTCACCAGGCGTTCTAGGGTCTTACTGATTTAACAAACGTGTGTTGCAAACCGGCAGGTTGTAGGAGGAACGGCAGGGTTGCCTCTCAGTAACACCAGGGGGCCCGCAGCCGCAAAGGCATCTCCTGCAGGAGGACCTAATTGAGGACTGCCTGAGAGACCAAGGAACGCTGATGCAGGCAATGCCAGCCAATCAGGAACTGCTGTTTAAAAGAGATGCCTTCTTAGGACCAATGGGGTGCGGGTGAAGGGTGTTACAGGAGTTTACAACAGCGTTCAGACGAGCTTGCTGTGGCTTTCTCACCTGGTCCAGGAGTCTGTGTCAATGGGCAACTTACCTCCCACCCCAAAGGCAGGTAGGATTGGGCAGCGGGCGGTCCAGAACACAGGCAACAGCAGGTGACAAGTGAGACTCATTTGTAGACAAATTAGAGGGACCCATCTAGACCTGAAGTGTTAGGGCCAGAGAGGCACCACTACTCAAAGCTTCCAATTGCCAATCCACAGATGGTTAGCTGAGCCTAGAGGCAAAAGCCTCCTCAGGTCCTGCATCCCTGACCTCTAAAGGACTCGGAGCAGTCAGCCTTGGGGTCTGCTCCTAGGACAGTGGCACTCGCCGGGACTGTCCAGCACTGCCGTAGGTTTCCCTCTCCTTCCCACAGACGGTGGGTACAAAGAGGACCCCAGACAGTCAGGCGGGCAAAGATAATTTGTGGCTGTGAGAGAATCGTAGCGGGGACGTGAAGAAGTCAGAAGAGACGTTCTGAAGGATGGCGAATTGTGTACGAGGAAGGGGCTGGAGTCAGGAAGTCTTTATCCACCTCTTTGTTTTAACTTCTAATTCTCTGTATTCTTTCCTTTCTTCCATTTGCTTGGTTTTGTTTTTTTGTTTTGTTGTTGTTGTTTGTTTTTGTTTTGTGGTGCCAGAGACTGAACCAGGACTTCATGCAAATGCCAGGCAAGCACCTGAGCTACGTTCCTCAACCTGTTTTGCATTTGTTGTTTTGAGGTAGATACTTTACTAATTTACCCAGGTCAACGCTTGGGTTGGACTTGAACTTGTGACTCTCCTGCCCATGCAGCCTAGATTAAAGTCCTCTCACTCTAGATGATTTGAAACTAAGTTACGAAGTCAATTTGTATGGTCACAGTAGTTCAAGCATTCAAGAGCTTCATGGGACTAGTGAGTGACACTGGACATCACAGACACAGACCCTTCCCCCCTTGCAAAGCTCCAAGGGGGCCGAGCTCCCAAAACACAGCCTGGGATGTTTATCTTGCTTGGCTATTGGTATTGGGATTCACCATCCAGAATGCATGGGTGAAACTTAGACAGGAAAAGATGGCCACCCAGATCTAAAGGACTCCCTTGGTTCTGACGGGCATGTCCACTGGTTGCACTGAGTCCAGAATGTCTCCAGGTAATTCAAAAAAAGGACCAGGGAACAGAGGGCACCTGCATTGAGTCTGCATTGAGTCTGCATTGAGTCTTGTTTCTTGCTGTGTTCTTTGCCCAGGACAAGGAACGTTGGTGTTATTTTTACTACCATGTTTGTTTCACAGGTCTTAAGTCACAGGCTTGAATTCTGTTTCTACTCTGATAAGATTCTAGAATAGTCCTCAATCAAATGCAACTAAACTGCAAGAATGTACTAGGTCTTTTTAACCGTAAACCCACTGTGGGACACTCAAGCTGCTTTTAGTAGTTGACTCTTATAAACAGCCCTGTCATAAATGTTGACCCATGGAAATCAACTTTTCAGGATGAAAATCCGCAGGACACAGTGCAAGGAATGTTTCTTCTGACTCACAAGGCTATGAGCATCCACAGCTTAATAAATACCATGGATGACCTTTCTGAAGAGTTAGACCAATGCTCTCCCTGTCTGATGGCGGAGCAAAGACCCTCTGAGCCATGCTAGGCCCACCAGTGAGAATTATCCATCTTATGGATTTTTGCCAATACGATAGTTTTTGCTTGCTGTTGCCTCATCAGTAGCGAGGCCAGGGATCTATTTGCATGCTAATTGGCTATTTGAAGATCTAGTGAATCGTCCTTTTTATGCCACACTACTTGTCGGTGTTTGCAGACTGGTTTGTCTTTTGTTGACTGACTGCTGTGAGTGATTGGTTTACCTCTGTTACTTTTCATGTCCTGGGCACTAAATATCAGTCTTCCCCAACACGCCCCCATGTGCTCAACAGCCCCCTTGCCTGCTCAAAAGCCCAGTGACTCAAACCCCCACCCCTGCCTACTCAGCTCAGTTCCTTACCTGCTCAACACCCCCACATCCATTCTGCCTTTAACTTGCTTTAAGGTGTCTTCTGCCATTCTTAAGTTTTTCTTTACATTTGTTTGGGTTTGGAGTTTTTGTTTGTTTGTTTGTTTGTTTGTTTAGATGTGTTTTCATAGTGTAGCCCAGGCTAAGCTGGAACTACCATCAGTCTTCCTGCCTCGGCTTCTTGCAGCGTCCGGGATTACAGGGAAGAACCAGCACCTACACCTGACTTTGAACGATCTCTTAGCATTCTTTCTTTCAAGCTTCCCCTTTAAGCTCTCTTGGTCTTTTTAAAGATGGTGTTTCCCCAATCTACAATTACATTCATCTTCCTTTCTGCATTTCCTTTGCCTGAATTCTTCCCTAAATTATGTACCAAACTGTAACCTACGTGGAACTTACTTTGTGTATGAGAAGAGGTAAGCTCCCTGTATTTTCTTCGAAAATAACCAATTGTTTGAGCATCACTGCATTAGTTACTTTTTGTTGCTGTGATAAAATACCACGACCCAAAGGCACTCATAGAAGGAAGTTTATCGCTTATGGTCCATAATGGTGGAGAAGTTGCTCGGTGGCTGGGCAACTGCGCACCCTCGGCTCGTCACGTGGTTAATGTCTACCTCTGTTGACATCTCTGACACATGCTCCTCAATGGAGATGCTGCCTCTGTCCATGGCAGGACAACACATGAGCTGATGGACAACCGTTCAGATCAGTTTAGTCAGATAAAGGTCATGACTTTGCTGGGCAGTGGTGGCCCACGCCTTTAATCCCAGCACTTGGGAGGCAGAGGCAGGTGGATTTCTGAGTTCAAAGCCAGCCTGGTCTACAGAGTGAGTTCCAGGACAGTCAGGGCTACACAGAAAAACCCTGTCTCAAAAACAAAGAAAAACAACAACAAAAACAAACAAACAAACAAACAAACAAAAAGGTCATAACTTCATCAATGTCAAATTTCATCTGATCTATCAACAAGTCATAGAATAGCCAAATGTTAATTCGTCTTAACTTTCCTAGATCTACTGAAATAGTACTAGCTCCTGAAAAGCAGACCAGCACAGAAGACAAGCCTCCTGCCCTCCCACGCACCTTAGCAGCTGTTACGTGCCCTTTGTTCTTTCCTCACATCTCAGTTCTGTCACATTCTGGGGCCCTTCCTCACCTCTCTGGTTATAATAACTGCTCTTGGATGGACAGGACCTCCATTTGCTGAAGAACTTTGTACTGCCCCTACTCGCCAGTCCTTGTTCCAGATTATTGTCATCCACACACAAATGAAAAGAGTCTTCATCATTAAGGCAGAAAGGGGGGGGGGGATCCTTACTAACCCACACCTCTCTCCTCACTACCACTGTTTCCTTTAGACTCTTCCCCCAGCTCTCTGAAAAGTGTCTGCAACAGCTACAGCTTTTTCCTCTTTGAGACTCACTAATTGAGTTCCCTCCAGTTACATTTTGTTCCCTCTGACTCCTCAGAATTTGACTGTGGTCACCACTAACCTCTATGTTTGCCCAAAACAACAGACAGGTTGATTGATGCTTAGCCCCTAGCAGCAACTTCCAGCACAGGATATCAGTCTGTTGCTGAGATAACTTCATGTGGCTTCAGGGACACCCAAGCCCTGCTGTTGCCACTGGGTACCACTTGTCTCTTCTCAGTCCTCTTCAGAGAATCCTCCCACCTTCCCATTCCTACCCGGAGGAGAGTCCCTGAGCTCACAGAGTCCCAGAAACTCCAATCTTCTCTTACAAACTTTCTACATAGTCCTGTCCAGACCTCTTCCTTGAAATACCTTACAGACTACACACCCAACCTCAGCTCTGCTCTCAAACCCCTATGAACATCAAAAACACTCACTATCATCACTTGGATAGCTAATCAGTACATCAACATATCGTATGCAACACCAACGCACAACAAAACAGGAGGCTGGAGAGATGGCTCAGTGGTTCAGAGCACTTGGCCTCGCAGAGGACCCACATGGAGGTTCCCATGTGCCTGTAACTTCAATTTCAGGGGATAAGACACCTCTTCTGACCTCTCTGGGGTCCTAAATGCAGAGGTACAAAAAATATACATGCAGATGTATACATATATGCACGTAAAGTAAAAGAAGCATTTTTTATGTGTATGGGTGTTTTACTTGTATGCATGTTTGTACACTGTGTGCAGGCAGTGCCCTTGGAGACCATAAGAAAACATGTATCTCCTGGAACTGGAGGTTAGAAGCCTCCATGTAGGTGCTTGGAATAGAATCTGGGACGTGTGGAAGAGCAACCAATGCTATTTAACTATTGAGCTACTTCTCCAGTCCCTAAAAATATTTTTTTAAACCAACACAACAAAAGAATGATAACAAACCTACAGAATCCAAGCATTCCCCTGCACCCTAGCTAACCACTCCCTGCTTCTCACCTCAGTTACCCTAGAAACCATCTCACCACTTTCTACTCTGTGCCACGTTCTCTCTCCTCAATTCTAGTCCCCTCCAGTAGTTGTGAGTCCTTTAAAGTTACTAGTCAGACTATAAAAGTTTCCCAGTGGCATCTCATCCACTAAAATAAAACCCTTTCTTCTCATACCCCGTAAAGTCACCATCTGAGCCCTGACCCACCATCAAATTTATCTCTTATAACTATTGTATCACTTACTTTTCCAACAAAAAATTATCATGTATATAGATTAATAAGTCCATATGCACATCAAACTAATGTTCACTTCATGACCTTTGTTTCTGCTCCCGACTCTGCTGACACAGTTATTCACAGATATCTGCTGACACACTACTCACAGATATCTGCTGACACACTACTCAAAGATATCTGCTGACACACTACTCAAAGATATCTGCTGACACTAATTCACAGATGTCTGCTGACACACTCATTCATAGATATCTGCTAACACACTACTTAGAGATATCTGTTGACACACACTCATTCACAGGTATCTATTTGCTGACACACTACTCTCAGATAGCTGCCGACACACTCATTCACAGGTATCTATCTGCTGACACACTACTCACAGATATCTGCTGACACACTCATTCACAGATATCTGCTGACAGACACACTGATTCATAGATATCTGCTGACACACTACTCACAGATACCTGCTGACACACTCATTCACAGGTATCTATTTGCTGACACACTACTCACAGATATCTGCTGACACACCAATTCACAGGTATCTGCACAACTAAACTATTTTGTCTTCAATCCACTTTTTATCCTCAGAATCTTAAACCTTGTCTAACACATAATAGGTGCACGGTATTTGTTGAAGACACAAGCAAATAAATGTTCACATATAAACTTGTTATGAACTTGAATCAACATTTTAGCTTAATAAATACATTAAAAAGTTATTCCCAGTGCCACTCACTTTCCGTTGTTTTACAGAGTCCAGCTTTATGAGCCAATATGAAGCCACTTTTGTTTTATAATGCTTCCAGTTATCCATGATCTGTTGAGGGAGAGAAGTTAATAAATTTAATCTAGACTGCTCACCGAAAGTAGTAAATGGACGTGTTAGCACTTATTATATCCATTTGTGCAGCGAAGGCACTCTGAGATTACTTATAATAAAAATTCTACCATTCATAAAAAGATACCTGCAAGGATTTAGACAAGCCGGGTACTCTAAATCTGAGCCCTTTTCGTTCTCTTCAGTTAGAGTAATATCACTCAGTTAGAAATTCTTAGATACACACATTTTTAGGTAAAACTCCAACACATAGATTTTCTATCTTTATTCACAGGGCTGTGTTACCCACAGAGTAATAAAATATTGAACAATACATTAAAAGTCAGCCTATATTCAATTGGAGTTCTACTAGCCCCTTATTTTGTATTACCTGTATATCCACAGAATTCCTCAATATATACTCTAGTATAATGTATACTGTAGCGAACATTTAAGTCTGGAACACAGCAGACATACAGCAAAGGATCTAATGGCTGCCATTAACTATTAATTATGTTTCATTAATTGTATAAGCCTAACAATATTCTTTACCGAAGAAACACATTAGCTACATATACTAATTCCACTCTCTAGTTTTCTAATTAAAAATAGCAGACCTTAATGGGACCGCAGTGATAGTAAGAGCATTCATTCCTCTTGTAAGGGACCCGGGTTCAATTCCAAGCACCCACTTGGCCACACATAACTGTCTGTGACTCCTGTTCTAGGGAGTGTGATGTCTTCTTTGACCTCTGAACAGTGGGCACATACGTGATGTACAAACATACATGAAGGCAAAATAATCATACAAATAAAATAAATTCAAAATGAAAATATCAGATCATAAAGGACAGAAAAAGATGATGCATCTGCTGCAAAGTTACTGGCTTTTCTTAGAAATAAACATTATCAAAATAAGTAAAAACTTCCAGCCTTCCAAAGCTCACTGGGCAAAGTGTTTGCTGCCAAGTGCAACCTTCGTTCAATCCCTGGGACCCACACACATAAACATACTAAATAAAAAATGTAACTTAAAGTTTTAAAACATATCTATCACAATGCCTTATACTCAATCTAAATTTTCTTTTGCTATAGCAAGCTCCCTGACAAACAATATATGACTTTAACTTTTGAAAAAAAAAAAAAAAAAAAAAAAACTTATCAGCACAAAATTCAAAAGACTTGATTGCATAACGGTAATTCTCTAATAACAAAAATACGATGCTGTTATGGATTTTTGCAGCAAGAACTCTTTTTCTTGTTTTGTTATTTCTAAGCACTTGCTTTATAAAGCCAGGTGAACAGTAAAAGGACCTAGGGCAAGCTTTGGTTCTTATTCTACATAGGGCAAGCTTTGGTTCTTATACTACATATGACCACTAGATGGTGCCTTGTCTTCTGGAGGAAAAAAAATCACAACCCACCTATCCCACCGCTAAATGTTCTGTCGCCAATGAATGATCTAGGAATGGGCACTTATAAGGCATGTTGGATGGAGAAGAGAAACCTTGAGTGAAGAAATGTTCTTCCTTAAAACAGTTTTAGTGACCTTGGATTTCTTTCTAAGCTAGGAGCGAGTCCTGACTGGAGCGGCTGAACTTCTGCCATTTCCAAATGCTCCACTAGGTGGCAGACGTGAAAATAACTCATCCAGGCTGTTTCAAAAACGTGATTTTCCAGGCATCACCTGTAACTCTTCTTGACATTTTCTACCAGGGCGCTATTTCCATCCTGTCTCTTTTCATCTTAAGCTCTTCGACTTAGTCAATTTTTAAATAGAAGAGTTTATCCTCATATTTCTTTGATCATGAAGAGCAGTTATTATTTGATGCTAATTATTCTCACTTGTAAGCCTTATTATATGACAAAGTGTTCCTAATAACTAAAATGAATTCTTCTACTTTATAAAGTTTCTGGGGGCAAAAAGTAACATCAATTACACTTCCTATTTAATTAAGTACAATTTGACCGGAAAATACATTTTTGTGTGTGTAGAGGTATAGGAGTCATGTGTGCATGTACATATGTGTACAGTGCACATGTATGCTGGTGTTTATGTGTGCGCACATGCATTGCATGCATGCCTGTGGAGGTCAGAGGTCAGGCTTGGTGTCTTTTCACTGGGGCTCACCAGGTACCCTGGAGTAGCTGCTGTGAAACCCCAGGAGTCTTCTTTTCTCTGCCTTTCCAGTGCTAAGGTGACAGCTGCGGCCACCATGCCAGATCTTTATGTAAGTTCTAAAGATTCAACTCAAGACCTCATGCTAGCCCAGCAAGTGCTTTACCAACAGATCCATCGCCCCTGTCCCAGGTAATACATTTTAATGCTCTCAGAGGAGTAGACAGATGTTCCTGGATATCACACACATACTCACATCTTCTATCAGCAGCTCCGACTCTGCATCTGACTTCCCCGGAAAGCGGATCCTCATGTCCTTGAGGACAAACAGGGTCTGACTGGTGAGGTCGTCTTCCTGCTCCTTTGTTTTCAATTGCCGCAAAGACTCATTCTTAAATTTGAAAGAATATAGATACATGGAGGGGGTCTTATTCCACTGTACCAGTATAATGTGAAAGATAGTTCTAGGTAAAAGGGATGCACTGTTAATTTTTAAAGTGGATAATGGTTATTATTTGTAAGAATGTCTTTTTATATTTTCTCCTGGTTGTATTTTATGTTGCTCAAGATATAAACATCACATATGTGTAATTTAAAGGGATTTCTTAATCTGTTTCATTTGCCACCAATTCTTAAACTGGATAATAAGATCAGTCATCATTATGAAAAGAATGAATTCACTTATGTTTCCTGAGAAATATTGGAGAGACTCATTCTTAAAATTTGTTAATGTTAATGAAATAGGGACTTTATGTAAATCTCTTTTCTAGCTCCAGCAAAATATAGTAGAACCACTGACTTTCTCAGTTGTAAATATCTCTAGTTTATGCTGAAAAGGGGATATGCCATGTTAATTTAATATGCAGAAAGCATTCCAAACAGCATCATACATAGGCGGCTCGAAAAGTAGAATTTACCAGTTTTTAAACTATTAATCTAGAGTCTTCAGAAGTATTTTCCATACACTAAATGTGCTTGTTTCTATAGAAGATTAAGATATTACAAGAAGGCCGGGAGGTGGTGGCCCACACCTTTAATCCCAGCACTTGGGAGGCAGAGGCAGGCGGATTTCTAAGTTCGAGGCCAGCCTGGTCTACAGAGTGAGTTCCAGGACAGCCAGGGCTATACAGAGAAACCCTGTCTCGAAAAAACAAAACAAACAAAAAACAAACAAACAAAAAAAAAGATATTACAAGAAAAAGAAACATGTGTTTACAAAAATGCTTATGAACAACAACATCACCTTCCTGCATCAGGAAATGATTATCAACACCGTTACCCTCCTGCATCAGGAGATAGAAAAGAAGGCCATGCTTCTCTCTCTCCAACCTTGAGCTCTGTGATATGGTGGAGCTTGCCTCTCCTGTACATGAACAATGCAGTTTCCCAAGGTCATGACTGAATTACAGAAGGTGTGGGGGCCCCTCTCCTCATCCTCTCGGCTGGTCCCCTCTCCACCTGCTTTTTGAGTACAGTGTTCTGTAACCTTGGAAGGGTACAACCAATCGAGAGCTTACCACCAGAGTGTTGGCAGAGCTGGCGTCGTTACTCTGAGGCAGGTGTCTCACGTAAGAGGAAGCACGGTTTAAGGAATGTGACCGAGACGCTGACGTTGGTCGTGCTAATGGTATCACTTGTTGAGAAGAAAAGGGGCGCACATCCCCTCTGGAAGGTAAGTGAGCAGAGATGGACCGAGGGCAGCTGACCGAACGCCTCATGGAATCTATCGATGATGGAGAAGTGGTGCTGTTAGTACACTTTTCTCCCTAGTAGGTCTCTGCAGACTAATGATTAGACCGGGTGATGTCTGGGTGACAAAGGTCAGGCCTAGACACCATCGAAAGAAGAGAAGTTCTGGTGTGTGAAGAACAGTTTTGCTGGGGAAAACACTGTAAACAAGACTTCAGTGCTAAGTTCTCCAAGTGTGGTGTTAGAGAACCAGAAAGAAAGAGGCGAACACCCATGAGCACATAGGTCCTGCTCCTTGATGTCACCCTTATAGAAACCTGACAGTCAGAGTGTGTGTTTGTGTGTGTGTCTGTGTCTGTGTATGTGTGTGTTCATGTGTGTAAATGCAGGAACACACATGCCAAGGCACATGTGTTGAGTTCAGATGACAACTTCAGTTTTCAGTCCTCATCTTCAGACTTGTTTGAGACAAAGTCTTCTCATTGTTCATCATTTACTGCTATAGATGCAACACTACTTGCCCCCCCCCCCCAGAGTACAGGGACTCCCCTGTCTTCATCTACAGCCTTGCCATAGGAACACAGGAATTACAGACATGCTTCTGCAGCCAGCATCATCTAAGTTATAGGAATTTGAACCTAGGCCCCTCATACTTGTACAGCAAGCATTTCACCCACTGACCCATCTACCTAGCCAGGAAAAGGGATTCCTATTGTCTAGAATATCAGAAGGGCCTTCCCAAAGTCCCACAGCAAGATGGTGGCCAGGGTCAGCCAACACCTCAAGTCCTCACCATTTGATTGCTAAAAGTTTCCATTTCTCTATAAGTCTACAATGCGATCTACTAACCTTGGGTTAAAACTGGCTATTTGAGTCTCTGTGTCAGTCAGAAATTAATCATTTCACAGTAAGTATCACAGGAGAGAGGAAAGAACAGACAGTGGCCAGGGTAAACAGATAATGGACAAATTCAGGGATTCTGGTGGGAGTCACAAAACAGAACAATATGAAGGTTACTCTAAGTAAACATAATTGACTAATAAAAGAGCTGCAGCATAACTGATAAGTTTTACACACACACACATATACACATAGACACACACAGACACACATACACACAAAAACAAATTTCAATAGCAGACGATTTAAGTGAAGAAAAAAATGAAGTCAAAGAACAGAGCTGTTATCAAAATAAATATCTAAGGAAACCATCATGTATTTGCCCTTGTGCATTCTGGGAACACTGAATGAAAGAGAAGCAGCATCCCTGGTAAGCTGTGACTCCAAACCTGGAAAAAAGAGAAATGCTCAACTCCACCAGCATTTTAATCTTTTCGTCAGCTCATTTTTCCTGTAGATCCTCTATCCTGGGTTTGTTCTCTGCTCAGAGAATATATCAACCTTCATTAGTTAAATAAATTAATAAAACTCACAAGAAGCTGGGTTGCATACCCAAAGGTCTCTCTTCATCAGCTGTTGGAAAGAACTCAAAACTTCATAAAGGAAGTTTGATGGAAATAAATGGTAGATTTAGAGGCACACTACAAGATACTATGAGAGTGTGGTAAATGTAGTATTGTTTCTTTATGTTCTGAGGAGCATAAAAATATACACTCATTCAAGTTTTAGAAGATGCTGTTTAAAAACAAAACAAAAGACTTCTCTTGCAAGTCTTAGTTTCCTTCCATACCTGTGACGCACAGCACTTTTTAGCAGCACACTATATAGAAACATGTCACTGGTCAGTCTACCTTTAAAAGATATTAGTTATGAAGGTCATGTATTTAACATATAACAGTAATACAAAGGGAAGAAGAAGAAGGAGAAGGAGAAGGAGAAGGAGAAGGAGAAGGAGAAGGAGAAGGAGAAGGAGAAGGAGAAGGAGAAGGAGAAGGAGAAGGAGAAGGAGAAGGAGAAGAGAAGAAGAAGAAGAAGAAGACGAAGAAGAAGAAGAAGAAGAAGAAGAAGAAGAAGAAGAAGAAGAAGAAGAAGAAGAAGAAAAGTAGGATGAATTCTAAACCATTTTCTCCCAGCTACACTGTAGGTCTTTACAGGCCTTAGGTAAGGATTGACTAATGAGAACCTGATTGTGGGGTAGAAAGAAAATATTATTGTCTCTGTCACCTTAGTTTCTCCCTTATCACCTACATACCTGGAAATTCAGACAAGAAAACTAAAGTAGTTAGATACGCCGGTGGTTCTGAGTAGATTAGGAAACGGTTGTGACTTCCACCTATAAATGATGTGAGAGAAAAAAGTGTTTTATGTTGTTTTGTGAGATTTTTAACAATATCCTAAGTCCACCATCTACACAAGAAAGTGTTACTCATGATCTAGATTTTGCCCTTGGTCATTAATTTATGGAGGATTTGTGGCTATGGGGCTTCTGGAGAGAGAATACAAAACAAAGTAAAACCCTGTTATAAACCCCCACCTAAAGATATAACAGTGAAATAAATATGTAATTGAACTAGGTTGACCTAAAATAAATTCCTGTTTAAATTCTGCATTCCACTTCACTATGCTACACTCTGATCTTGATTCTTTAATGTCTTGGTCTCAGAGCATAGAACAATCTCAGAGCTGGAAAACTCTCAGGATCCTTTTCCTTCTGATCCATAACCCGTATCAGTTCATGCTATTAAATAATAGCCACATTAGCTGACAGGCAAGGGATCTAAAACCCAGCAAAATTTGGACATAAAAATGTCAGCTTCCAAAATAAAAATCAAGCCATATTTATCCAGAGGCACCTTTACAAAATCTTTCAGAAAAGGAAGAGGAGTGTTAGAGCTATCGATCGCTGGTGCTTGGGAAGATCAATCAATAAGGTGGACTCCCTGCTAAATACAGGAACCTGCCATGACAGGAGCAGTGGGGGCATGTATCTTGATGGAATGTTTAGAAAAAAAACAAAAGGTTGTTTCTCTGAGTCCTTTTTATTAGTTCTTCGTTCCTTGGGTACTTTACTACAAGCCCCACAGGCCAGTTTTAAAACACATTACCAGGATCCACATATGCTAACCACTGCTGGAGATGAGCCCTGCAAAAGCTCCAGCCCTGTTCACTACACTGCTGAGCTGAAGAATCTGGTGGTCCCCTGAGACACTATGTGCTGTGCAAAAGGCCATGTGACACGGGTCTTAAGACAGTCCTAGTTCAGAGGTAGCAGCAAGAAGAGGGTTTTCGAGAAAAGTCTTGGAAAAAATGGGGATATTGGCTTGGATACTTAAGGGTGGGTGGCAAATCAGAGGTTGGATCATGGCCATTGGCATTGAAGGAAGGAAGGAAAGAAAGGAAAAGAGAGAGGATGAAGATGGCTGAAGGGGACGAGATGGAAGAAGCGTTTTGGTTGCTTTCCTAAATACCTGTGATGCAGCCAAAGTTCTGATTAAAATGCTGGCCCAGCATGAAAGCTACAGGGAGCAAAATGTCAACTACTTCCCAGTTCTGGGGCTCACAAACATATCAAGTCAAATGCCGGGAGAAAGGTTTAAAACTAAGTCATGGTACCAAACAAGGTAGGTGAGAGGTAGAAACTGAGTCAAACACGACGTGGGCTTAAAAGAGAACACATTCCACATAAAGCCTTATGGCACATCCACAAAGCCCACGCCACCACTTAACAAACACACTATGGGGCATGGAAGGAAGGGTCCTCAATTCAATCCACTTCCTCCTTGCAGAAGTTGAAAGGGGTTGAGGGATGGACCCAGCTCTGGCTAGGGAAAGACCGGGGAGAGAACACAGGTCTCCTCACACAGGACAATGCTTCTTTTGGCCCAAGGACTTTTTATTGAGTTCAAGAGTTTCAATTCTATAGTTCTTCCTCTACTAGTTCTTCCTCTAGCAACGTAGGAGGAGAGATTGACTTACTGGATTGTTGGATTAGCTTGCCGTGACCGGTGTGCTTAAGGCTATATGGGACTTGATCTAGTCTCTTCTGACACATCTCTTTTTCGCTCTCGTCCAGTTCTGAGTTGCTGCTGCTGCCGCTGCTGTCGTAGCTGCTGTCACTGCTCCCATAATACTTCTGCCTCTTCATGACCTCTGCACACTCCGGCATGCAGCACAGGGGCTGAAACAGAGGGACGGGTCTGATTAGAATCCCACCGCACACTCACTGTTTTTAAACCTCACCCCCACCCGCCCGTGTTCCCTCCTTGTTAGTGAAGATGGAGAACCCTCTCTACTGCTTGGTGCTTTTCAGCCAGTAGAGCACGCGCTAGCTGTGAGCCTGGCTTAGCATACTATGGCTCGGTCCTGATGAGGGCAAGGTTGTTTCTACATGACTGCAATAAACAATAGCAAGTTTCTGTGATTAAAATTAACAAAGTGGGAGGAGATGTTTAATATAAAAATATATAAATATCCTAAACACAATCAGCTTTCTTTACTCTGCCCAAGAGAGACTAGGCATCAAGCCTTACCCAATAAAAAGTGAGTGGGAGGTGGAGAGGGGAAAAGAGAGGCAAGCAGGACAAGAGGACTAAGAAAGCAGAAACAAGAGAATCGTTAGAACACCATGCACTCACTAACACACAGCCCAAGAACCTATTCACTCGGGTAACGTCCAGGAAGTGAAGCATTACTCATATGGCAAGTTCACTATTGATATTTATTCATCTATTTATTTTCCTTGGAATTGGACCCAGGGTGTGTGTGTGTGTGTGCGTGTGTGCGTGTGTGTGTGTGTGTGTGTGTGTGTGTGTGAATTATCCACTTTCTAAATTTGTTTCGGATGACTTGTGACCCTTCGTAGGAAATTTCTAACTTCAATGCAGTCTAACCACAGTGGAGCTGTCACAGTTTTTTGTTTTTTGTTTTTTTTTTTAATCATCAAGGTGACATCCTACAACGTGACATATGAAAATCACTGTGGTGTGAAGTTTTTGAAAGAGGGACAGAGTGCAGAAGAGAGACTCTGCACAGATCTGATGATCTATCGCGCCTTAGTATTACTCAGAGAACCAACCTGCTTCCACTCTTCATGATAGATGCTTCTAAAGACACCAGGCTGAGGGGCAAGGAGAGAGATGAGATGGCCTAACTTCAGAAAGAGAAAGTATACATAATGGAGAACCAGACAGCTCTGTAACTCAGTTGTTTTAAGGCTGCTTGTTACACACATAATACATCTCCTGTTCCTGCTGAGACAGAGTTCTGCAGTTGCATACTAGTGGCTTTGGCACACCATAATGAATTCCTTGGATGTCATAAGGAAAAAAAAAAACTTGGATGTTGGGAAAAAAACTGCCCCTCCAGTGTGACAGTGTAGGATAAGAATGGAGGGGGAGAGGAATTTCGAGAAGCATCTAGAATACAGGGCAAGCCAAAGAATGATGATGTTACAGTTACGGCTGTGTGTAGGATGAAATACAACCAAAATGGAAAAGGAAGTGAATAACCGGGTACCAACTTGCCTGTAAGCATATGCTCTCCTTCTGATGCTCTAATATTCACAGGGTACCAAAAATGTTCAAGTGGAAATGCACAGAAACATTTGCCAGCAACACAGTCGTCAAACACGTTGACAACCTTGACAAACATGAACTCTAGAGAAAAGATGTCTCTTCAGACGTTTAGCATACACAGAAGGAACACGGGCACGATCAGCCCTCCTTCCAGCAGCACAAAGCTTCAAGCTTTCCCAACGACCTTGACTATATAATTATTCAACCCTACTAAAAAACCATAGAGGAAGTGGGGCCACTGCAGCGCTGGGTCATGCAAACATGCAGGACTTTTTGACCAACACGCTGTTCAAACAATGAGTAAATTGGAGTCATGGCAATTTAAAATCCCAGGCGCGCTCCAAATGTATGACAGAATTTTGAAAGTGGCATGAAGTTATGACATGAACTGTGTGTGCTACATAATGTTATTTGTAGTTTTATTATGAAACAGGGCAGATACAAAAGTACATACAGGTATAGATAAAACAAGTGTGTACTTACCAACTTAAGAACCTTACTAATGCTTTGTGTAGCCCATTAGTATTCTTTAAATTCTCAAATATTGTTTACTATATATAGTAACATACTATATACAATACAGTATTATCCTATACAAAGATGATTTCACAAAAACATTTCAAATTATTCTTCAACTAATGAAGACCTTGGTAAAGTGCTTCAACATGAAGCACTGTCTCTCTGAAATGAGAGTTCTCTTTAGAAGTTTGGGTCCCTTTAGTCACCCTGATAAAACTTAAATAAATAAATTATAAATACACTTCTACATTAATTATGCTGATCTCGGCTACTTAGAAATTCTGCTGAAATTAACAAGTAAAGAATTGCCTGGTTCATTTCACTTCAACAAATACACCATTAACTTCTGCTTATGTAAAATGTTTACCATCAATGTTTATGTCCCCGGGCTGTCTCAAGTTGGTTTTGGCATACAGTGATGACTACTATGTAAAGCTTGGGAACTCTAGGGGTACAACCGGTTGGTGCAAGATACTTATAGGATAGGCAAAGCTTTAAAACTCCTCTAATGTTTCCCCCCAATGGAGCTATGATTCATAAGGGCATTTACTTTCTCAGATAATCTAAACGTATCTGTTTCACAGGAATGTTCAGCTTTCAGAATAATCTGTGGTACCAGAGGTCTCTACACAGGTATCCCTTTACTAGGATTACCTTGCATCATTTTTATTTTTTGCTCCTGAAACATGCCACAGACTTCCACACCTCCATCACACTCAGTCAACACAGAATCACAACTCCAAGGCTCTGCCTTGCATGTCCCTCCTCACCCGTGTGAGCAAGGATCATTTTGCAAATCTGCTTCCAGTGGAAATGCCTCAAGTCCAGAAGGCTGTCTTCAGGCAGCCTTCCTAATTTACATTCCATACTCACCACGTACACCTTGTTTTTTACTTAGGCCCCTCTTCAACTAGCCAATGAGAACATTTTGAACACACTAGACAATTTCTACAAATAGATTTGGGAAAGTGCGATGTACTAGACACTCTTAGGTGCTACAGATGAAAGATAAAAATGTACTTCTCACCTTAAAAGTACACACAACTTCACACAAATAATGACTTGTCACAACTGCTCTGAAACAGCATTACTCGTGGGGAAGAGGGGGCTGAGGGGAAGTTTAAGTAGACTTAAACTTAAGTCTACATGGAGGTGCAAGCCAGTTCACACGAAGTAGCCATGATGCAGGCTAGTTAGGGAGTCTCTAATCAGTCCTGCAATACATCAGTGTTTTTTCTTCTTCTTTGTTTTAGTGAATGGTTATTAAAGCATACCTGTATGTTTAATGTTTAATAAAGCATACCTGTATGTTTTAGTGAACAGGTGTTAAAGCATCAGAGCCTAACAAATAGTGAGTGTGTGTGGATGGAGAGATAGCTCAGCAAATGCTGAAACGTAAGAAGTACACACTGAGACGTGTGTCTATGATTTCTCAAATTCAACTTTGTGCTTCCCTGCTAGTGAGGAATATCTCACACATTAAACTGTGGAAGCAACATCACAGATGTTAAGTAAACATGCGCCTCTCTTCTAATTACATAACAGCGTCTCTTCCCTAAGAACTGGGTCTGTTTGTAAGAACACTCTGTCGGTGTCACTGTGTCAGCAAAGGAAAGGCTCTCAAGGAGTCTCTGCAGAGACTCCTGATGGCAACACTTATTACCACACAGTTAGTAATGGCTGTGCTGTGTCAACAACAGAGCCATGCACAAGGAAATGTGCTTCATGTACACAATAAAAATTTCCAGCCATTAAGAAGCCAAATGTTAAATGAATTAAGACAATCTCAGATAAATATTGTACATTTTCTCTTGGTTGTGGTTACTTCATTTTATACAGATACATAAAATCATGTACATAAATTTAATACGAAAATAAAAGTAAAAAAAAATGTTTAGGAAGACAGGGGAAGTTAATAGGAGAAACAGGCAAGAAAAGCGAGAACAGAATTACACTCAACTGAAATGGAAATTTCTGGTTTCCCAGGGGACTCAGTTATGTCATATGATGCTGAAGCAGACACAGGAGAGAGGATGTTTTGCTGAAGCAGACACGTGAAAGGACGGGTGATGATTAGAGCGAGTATAAATATAACCCCACGGACAGTGTGACGAAGCTCTTGCATTAGTTTGCCTTGATCCGCTTCACTAGTCTCTGCTGAAGACTGCCTTGAATTGGTTTGCCTTGTACAGTGTTGCTGATCTTTGCTTTTCGTGGCTTTGTAGAGAAAAACTCGGAAAAGAACTTCTCGTAAAATTCCAGGGGCTTCTTGCCACTCAGTGAAGCTTCTCTGTTTCTTCCAGATCGAACTGCCACTGCTGGTTCGTGTTTGGTGTTTTCTGAGTGAACTGGGCTGTCGCTGCTGATTCGTGTTTGGTGTTTTGATAGTGGGCTGGACTGCTGACAATGAAGATTGGAATAGCCCCCCCAAAGAACTATTTCTAAGCATGTCCACAACCCCCGTTTCCTATTAACCTGTCTTTTCCCTTACCTCTTGGGGGTGATGAGCTAGACGGGAGCTTAAAGCACCCTTATTAAAGTAGGTTGTGAAAACTCTAAGCCTGGGCTTAGCATGGAATGTGGACATTCACATTGTATGGACACCAAATGAACAGGAAGAAGGGCTCCCTATTGATGTACCTCTAATGTCACAATCCACCTTATCTATAATTCCACTTCTTTGTTAGTTATCTGGGACTATAATAAAAATCTGACATTGACCTTAGAATAGAGGTAGTCCTCCTAAGTCCAGCCTAACTGACTCTCTAGGCATTTGTTAGCACTTGGGAATGAACCAAAACGCTGAAGGAAGCTAATGAGACAAAGCTTGTGAGTGTGAGGTAACACCATTTGCCCGGTTTTGTCTTCACTGAACACAAAGTTCCTGAAGTTCCTATGAAAACGCATCCTAACCATTAAGGGAAATGCAGAACAGAGATCACTTGCTCTCATGACATGGACTTGGGGCGCCATCTCACCTTCGGTCCTCGGACCCGGGCGGTTTTCCCCATCAGCTTTTCATCGTCGATTTCGCACTGTTCCAGAAGATCCAGAAGATCTTCTTCCTTCAAAAATATGATTTAAATGGTGATCACTAAAAGTATAGAGACTTTTTACAAGGTCAGTAATCTCTACAAGTTGGTGTACGGTGGTTATTCTAGAACCTATGCAGTGGTGATTACTCAGATCAAAGAGAGAAATATTATAGGCAAAGGCTTCAAGAAACTTCACCAGAATCTGGAGATAAACATAATACACAGCTGAAGTATGTGTGCACTCATCATAAACAAGCATGTCCTTCCCAGCATACTACTAAAATCTCAGAATACCCGACCTTAATAAATCAGCTCGCTGGACACTAAGACATGTAAAGCTCATGCGTGTCTTTCAGACTTTGTCCCAATTAATCGTTCCTATAGTGATTAGTACAAGTTAATATTAAAATATGACACAGAATATGAGAACTGGCCAAAAACTTTATTTAGAAAGAATTTAATGTTAGAAATTTGTTTAATGGGTACCACTTAATGAAGCTGCTTAGCAATATTAATTATTGCAAGAATATTTTTACAGCCTTAGGAAATATTTTAATTCAATGCCCATCACCAGTAGAGGAAATCTCTAAGTATCCCAATAACATTCTTTTATGGGCCTCTGAATTGATTTTGAAATCAAAGGAAAAACTATAAAACCATCCATCAACATTGGAAGTTGAGCAAACCTGCACAGCTGTACTGAGGAGCATAACCAACCACCGTGTTTTGTGTCCCGGACCTCATCACTGACAAAACTATGTTCACATAGTGTGATTTCTACTTCAAAATCTTAAAGTTTATTGAAGAAACCAGGAGTCACAGCTCACAGTAGAAATGCATTTTAATCTAGGAAAGCATAGGTGTAAAAATGCCAGAAGCCTCTGGCTTTGATCCTACACTGGATTATACGAACAGCATCGTTAGAAACTCAAAACTAATCTCAAGGAGTCTAATTTTAGTCAGAAGAAGAATCAGACCAAACAATATTTTCATCCTAAAAGCTCCAGAAGAAGTAAATAGCCATATATTTTACAAGAGAAAGCTACAAGGAACAAAGTGCAAAGGAGTCCAGTTCTCCAGAAAGAGATAGGTTCTTCCCTAGAGAGCAGAGAAGAGTGGTCACTTTCCACTCTGTCAAACCTGGGCAAAGATGGGCGGAGACAAAGCCATTATAGATGAGTTCTGCTGAGTTAAGACTGTCACCTTGAGATATTATCAGGATGATACTTTAAGAGAGCCAGCTAGCTTGTGTGTCGAGAGCATGCACAAAAATAGAGGCGTTCAGCCAGCTCCCAGGTGTTTCCCAGGTGTGCCAACACCTTAGCTAATCACCTAGACATGTGACTGAGGCCACCCTGACATTCTATCCCCAGCTAAATGCAAACATGTCCACCCAACACAATTTACTGCAAAGTCAGATCAGCCCAGAGAACCACTCAGCTTGTTTCCTGTCAGGGCCACACAATAAGCAAATAAACACAGAGATTTGTTATACTGTAATAGAGAATAAATAGACCCTGCGCAAGGACAAAGGGGGAGGGAAGGCAGAAAGGTGGTGAGGAGAATGGACAGAAGAGGAGAAAGAAAAATGAGAGAAGAGGGAAGAGGGGAGATGAGGAGGACACAGAGGAATATAGATGGAACAGGAAGATGGAAGAAAAACTTGAGGTGTGCACTTTTGTGTAAGATTTCCAAGACAGGGCCTTGCTCTGGAGCCCAGACTGCTCTTCAACTCATTAGGCCATCCAGGCAGTCCTTCTGTCTCACTCTCTCAACTGCTTCTAAGGCATGCCTCTGCTCCCACACTCAAATGAGGGAAGGAATCTTAATTGCTCTTATTTTCCAAGTCTATGTAGCATCAAGAAAAACTATTGCAGTGTTAGCTATAATTAAAGGGAGAATGTCACAAGCCCTGGACTGCCTCAATGGCTTTATCTATCAAGTTTCATACACAAATTTCTGTTAGAAGGCATTTTGTTATAATATAATGAAATTACAACACAGTATCAGAATTATCTGCCTGAAGTGTGTCCTGTTATTCACCTTATTGATGAAGTCACTTGGTTAGCTCTGAAATGTGACCACCTCTTAAGAAGAAAAGCAACAAAAATATCATAAAGGTAAATGTTTCTATATGTAAATCTCAGCTGGCATCCACCGAGAGCGTGTATATGTGTGTGTGTGTGTGTGTGTGTGTGTGTGTGTGTGTGTGCATACAGAAGTATGTGTATATGTGTATTTTTGTGAATGCACTGGTATATATATATATATATATATATATATATATATATATATGCATGCTTGTGTGTGTACATGTGTATATGCATGTGTGTATGGTATGTTTGTGTATCTCTGTATGCATACATGTATGCACATGTGTATATATGCATGTGTCTATGTGCATGTGTGTAGGTCTATGTGTGTATGTCTGTGCACATGCATATGTGTATATTTGTGTGTATATCTGTATATATGCCTGCATGCATGATTACGTGTACATGTATGTATGTGCATGTGTGTATGTCTATTCACATGCATGTGTGTGCATATGTGTGTATGTGCATATGTCTATTTACATGCATAGTGTACATATGTGTGTATGTGCATGTATATATGTTTGTGTGTATGTCTGTATGCACATATCTGTGTGCATGTTTGTATTTGTGTGTTTGTGTGTACAGAAATCAGTGAAGGTTCTATATCTACCACTCTGCCTTATTCCGTTGAGACAGGGTCTCTCCCTGAACCTGAGCCAGGCTGGCATCTGGCAATGCCCAGGGATCTTCCTGTCTGTGCCCCATAAAGCACTGGGGTTACAGAAGTGTGCACGCTTACAACCAGCTTTGTACTTGGGTGTACAGGATTTGGAATCAGGGCTTCATGCTTAGCCAGGAAGCTAAGCCATATCCACTGAACCATATCCTCGGCTTAAGATGGGTCCTTTACTAAGGACACAGTGTTGGCTCGCCCCTGTCTCTCCACCACCACTCATCCTCTCACCCGCATCTTTTTCAGAGGATTGTTCAGTTCTCGCTGGAATGAAGCTGCTCTTCCTGAAAGGAAGGTCTGGAAGGCGACAGCCAGCAAACCTTCATACTTCTCAAGCAGTGCTTTATCTTCAGGAGGATAAATTCTCCTACAAAAAAAAAAAAAAAAAAAAAAAAGAAAGAAAGAAAAGAAAAAAGAAAAAAAAAAAGGAAATCAGAGAAAAACCCATTTACTTACAAGAATCTAACACAATTCAGTAGTTAAGATCACCAATTTAAAAAACCGTTGCCCCCTCCCTGCTCTGGGCCAAGTAGGTGCTAGAAACAGACATGGATGCGTAAGGGGGAGTCTCAAGTGTCCATCTGGTTCACCAGTGAACATTTATGTAGGGAAGTTCCACTCAAGTGTTTAAAAAATGGTGTTTGGACAAGTTGGTGAGTTACTGAGCTTTGAGAGAAAGTGTCCTGGGAGCCGGGGGAATGCAGAAGGTATGTCAGGTTGCAGGCACTCATCTGAACGGTCTTTTGGGCTGAGGAAATGAAAATAGAGTGGAAGTAGAATGGGAAAGTATCTTCACCTCTCCTCGCTGCTATGGAGATGTTGATGCCAGGAAAGAATGTCTACCAGAAAGGGTAAGAAAATCTGAGTCCCTCCCCCACCATTTGCTAAATCCTCATGTGGCAATGTCAGACCAAGAAGAGGGACCACCTTTCCAAGGATATTAAGGGGTCCCTTTCTTTCCTTTCAAGGAGTATTTTGTGAAGATGGCCCACACCCTCTCTCCCATCTCCACCCAGACCCTTCAAATAATTTGTTATTTTGCCTAGTTGTTAAGTACAGCAGTAACAAGAAACTGCCAGAAAGAGTACTAGAAGTATGTGACTTTTTCTTTTCTTAAAATACTACAGAGTGACCAAGGACAGTCACAGAAAAGGTTGGTTATAAATCTCCCTAAGCAGAGAAGAAGCTGGGCCAGCCAACAGGAGCTCTCGCAAGCCAGAGCCATCAACCTATAGACACGCTTTCATGTCCTGAAACATAGTGAGTGAGAAGGTGTTTCTAATGAAGAAGGCACAGCACTTAAAATAGGCCAAAAAGGCTAGAACAAAGCACCACCTCTTTGGTCTCAGGAAAACAGAACAACAACAATAACAACAACAACCCGGCAGCAGCGTCTACCTGTAATTCCCCATATGTCGGTTTTCATGTTCTTCCTGCGAAATCTGCTTTCGTACTTGAACGAGTCTCTCTTTCTAAAAGTGAGCAGATTTTTATAAACATTACGCTAAGTCACGCAGTTGAAACTGTAAAGTAGTTGTTAAAATATTCACACCAGGCTTCGGTGTGGCTCAGTGGCAGAGCACGTGTTCACTATGCACCACAGCACAAGTCAGAATAAAAATAAACCAAAACACCAAGCCCAGGGCCCATACCAACTCTTCTTTCCGCCTCTCCAGCTGGTGCCTCTGCTGTTCCCAGTCGGAGGAACCTGGCGAAAGCCTTCTTACTGGGTTTTGACCATACAGCCTCCTCTGAGCCTCCGCTTTTTGTTTGGCCAAGTTTTTCCTTTTATCGCTGGTTCTGAAATGCAAAACACAAGACCATAACTCTCACATCAGAAAACTTCTGGTGGGTCCTTCTGAGAAGGACCTGCAGATGGGGAAGCTCGCTGAACCAGGAATAGAACGGTTAAGTTTATACCTTCACATACATCGTGTCCACCTAACCACAGTAAGGGGACTCTGTATGGAAGCGTAGTGGCTATTCCTGGTTGTCAGCTTGACTACATCTGGAATGAACCACAATCCACAATTGAAAAGCTCACCTTCAATCCAGAACTTGAGGCTGGAAGACACAAGTTTCTGACCTGGATCTTGGCATGGAGATCTTGAGGCATAATGGCTAGGAATCCCAGGAGTGTAAGACAAGGGGATCTCTGAGTTCAAAGTCATCTGGGACAAAGCAAGTTCCAGATCCAGGCATGGTGACACACACCTTTAATCTGGGCCACGCCTTCTGCTGGAGACTTACGTAAAGACACTGGAAGAAGAAAGACTCACTCTTCTTCTACTGCTTGCCATTTGGGACTGAGTAACTGCCAGATCCTTGGACTTCCATTCAGCTGACCATTGTTGGGGGGTTGGACTACAGTCATCATAACAAATCCCCTCACTATATAGTGACTACCCATAAGTTCTGTGACTCCAGAGAACCCTGCCTAATACAGGAAGGTAGTGCTTTAGAAAATAACAAGACATATGGAAATCCTGTCTGTCTTATAGAGTCCAAGGCCCCTGGTTTCATAGTTCATCCTAGAAACGCACCATCTATAGTCTTTGGTGACTTAAATGCTGAATCTGTCTCCCTCTCTTAAACTAAAGCAACGCTGAAGTGTTTTGTCCCCTGCACCTCGAGACTTAATCTAGGTAATTGACAAATGGGTCTCTCTTCCTTTGACCAATCTGTTTTCTTTACTCTCGGCCACACTGAGAACTCTTTAATGCACTTCCAGACAGGTCTCAAACCCTAGAACGTGTCATCATTTGAAAACTGACTCCACATCCTTCCCCTTGTTTTGCTCAATGGTGAGCACTTAACAACAACTCTTCAGTGTGAAGATCCGAAGCCCTGCTCTGGGACATTTGCCTCTGCACCTTTCCCTTCTCTCCCGTCCCTCCCATGTGGAGCCAGACTAAATCTGAGATCTTTCTTGGCCACCAGAATCAAGGAGAAATTGAAAAGCAAACTAAATTCTGCCCTCAGCCACAAAGACAAAACAGAACAAAGCCAACCAGAGCCCTCACCCCTAATCCTAGACACGGTCACGGCTTCTGCTGACGGTTCTCTGACACGGATGCCAATCAAAGGGGAAAGACTGGATGCTATCTGCTCAGCTCGAAGAAGGAAGAGTTGTGTAAGATACAGCGGGTCCCTCTGAATTCATTAAAGATTGCCTTTCCAAAGCAAACAATTTGGGAAAAGGACAGATGTAAAGTGAGGGACAAGACAGATTTCTGATGTTAGTGACTAGAGACCAAGAAGATTTCTGTTCCAGTGATGATTGTGAGTCCGGCTGAGTGGGCTCAGTGGAAAGAAAATTCCGGGGCTGGGATAGGTATTCATCGTCGTCATCACCATCATTATGTTTAAGATTCCAGTTTTTCCTAAAACGATCACTTGTACATAGCAGAGACAAAAGGAAAAATAAGAGAGAAGAATAAAGAGGGGAGGTTGGTGGGGAAGAGCAAAGGGAGAAGGGACCTTTTTGGTTTTCTTTTTAGTAATGTGGCCTTTTATTAGGAAAAAAAAAAAAAAAAAAAAAAAAAAAAAGCCCAGAACCAAGCAGTGAAGTCCTGCCAACAGAAGCCCCGAAGCATCAGAATTTCTGTGTTAAATACCCTGCTGGAGTGAGAGGAGAGGAACAGTCTGCAAGGAAACGACTCTGCACAGTTCAGCCAAGTGGGCACAGGTGGTGTCTCCTGGCTTCTGTTTGTCTTATAAATAATAGCGCTGCTGTAGGAGACTTAAGGGAAAGCTTGGAATGTCTCTCTCCCTTCCGCTCCCATCAGAATTGCAAACAAATCCGTTTTCTTTTCCTAACTCTTACTGCAGGTTGAATCAGCAGACTCGACAAGCAAGGGACCCTGGGTTCTACTACAGCACTAAGGTTCCAAGTCAGGTCACACCAGCCAGCGCTGCATGCACACCTGTGTGGACAGAGCTAAGGTGAGAGTGGGATTTCAGTCAGGATAGTCTTTCTGCTGACCCTGCCATGGGAGAGGAGCATGAAGGCCTAAGTTGCAGCCTTGGATATGGATGGCAATGTTCAGTTGATTCATCACAAAGAAAGAAGGGGAAGAGGACTGCACCCCACCACTATGACTGTCACAGGAATGGTGGCCCTTAGCAGAGGACGGAGCAATGGCACACTTTCTATCTTCACCACAGTGCACACACAGTGTCCTGTGAGTCCAGCCAGGGACTGCTCCCTTGTCTCGTGTGTGCCATTCACTGACAGCACTGGGGTACCTGAAGTCCTGGACTGAGACTGCTCTGTTACCGGGTGTCTTAGTCACATTGAACGTGTGGCCCTTCAGGTTACATAAGGAGAGCGTACCTGTTTGTTATAATAGTGAACGGTATATAAAAAGCACTTCATTAACTCCAGGTAAAATAGGCTTTTTCAATGTCTGGTAAATAACAATGGTTATACTTAACATTTGTGGGCTGGAGGTATCCATGATTACCAGCAGAGGGGAGGAGGAAATGACCCAAGATAAATATGGCTGAAGGAAAAAAACTGAATTCTGTTCATACTTAAGTTAAATATGGGATACATCATCCACCCATTCATTCACTTCCCTGTTGATTTAGTGCATGTTTGTAATCGCAGGCTAGGCAAAAAAATTAATTGATTGATTAATTTTAAAAATGCAGCATTCACTATCAACAGCATTCACCATCAGCAGACGATGATAAAAAATAAAAAATGCAGGCTCTGGGCTCCAGACAGGCCCCAGCCGACAGAATGCATTTCAGTCTGTATGTCACTTCCTATGTACACGGTTCATGAACTCTGGGGTCACAGACACAAGAATAAGTGAAACTGGCACAGAGGAAAGAGAAATGGGACACAGCACGGAGATGGGAAGCAAGGAACAGGGAGTGGAAGGGCAGAACATGAAGAGCCAAACTCAGGGATCGTGGCCAAGTGTCAGAGAGGCACAGAGGACCAGTGCCTGGGCCGGCAGCAGACTATTAAATGCACAGACCTGTAGCCCGTAAACTAGTCCTAAGTGAAAAACAAGCATCTCATTTAACCTAATCCAATTCACAAATATTCCAGACCTGGGGGCTCAGGGGACTGTAGTTGTCTTCTCTGGATTCAGTCTTTCCGACTGTGGTAGAAGACTCCCAGAAGATAAAACCTTTATGGGAGAACTTGAGCAGAACACAGCTCGGTCTTTGGTCTTCTCTGATTGCAGGAGAAGGAGTTCCTTATTTGTTCTCATTTGCTCCACACACGGGGCCTAAGCAGGGCTCATAAACACCGTTTTCTCTGAAGATCACAAGCCTCGTGCTTCAAAATAGTGTGTGAATCTGGACTCAGACAAATGAGTCCTGATGCCCTCTGCCTGAGCTTCTACATTCACAGGCCTTGGGGTAGAGCTTCCTGGGCTACAGGCTCTTCTGAATGTCCTTAAGATGAAAGCACACAGGTTTAAGAGTGGACTTAGAGATAGAGATGGAGGCGTGCCATAAAGAGACGATCATAATAAAATGTGCGGAAGCTCTAACTGCGAGGAGCATGCGTCAAATTAGAAGTTAACCAGGCCCAGGAGAGACAGCACAGAACAGAGCAGAAAGGAAGAAATGACATGACACACCGTGCACAATGCAGACTCTGAAAGGGATGGAAGATTAACTCTGGTCAAAATAAAGATTGTTACAGTAGAGGATGCTCTGTGAGTTACAGACAGCAAGGAAAAGCACCTGCTTCCTGTAGGGAACGGACGAACCGTGAGCAAGAGTGGGCAGGAGATATGCGGGAAATAATGAGATAACTGTCAATCTAGCACAGCCTGGAGAAAATACGGAAGTATTAAGATACAGGAGCTACATATATATAGCCATGTTACAGAAGCCTAGCCATGGTGCTTAGCAATAAAACCCTGTTTGAGTTCCTAAGAAGAAAGACAAATACTGAAAGAGAAAAGCTTCTGGTAATTGGGCAGGAAAACAGAGCAGCCTGGAGTCATACAGCAGTTCTGCCCATATAAAAATTAAGTCTGTAATACTAAGTGCAAGGCAAGAAGTCCCTGCTGTTCCTGACTTAAGTCACTATGGCATGCTCAGCACAAAACCAGCTCAGAAACACACGTGCTGCGTGCTGTGGTGCCCTCCACGGGAGAGGGAAGGCAGGTGTGCAACACACACGTGCTCTAAGTATTGAAACCTGTGTTGCGTCCTGGGGAGAACAGGAAGGTACACATGGAAAGAGTTCCACACTCCAAGCTTTAGAGATCCCTTGCCCTTTGCATTATCTGACCTCTAAAATTACCAGGAATATCCAGATATAATTTCTGAATCAGTATCATCATTTGTAAATCTAAAGGTGCACCAGGGATATCCATAAGTTGAACATGAGGCACTGTTATAGTGTTAAAAAAAAAAAAAAAAAAAAAAAAAAAAAAAAAAAAAAAAAAAAAAAAACTTCATGTAAAAAGTATAGCTGGCCTGGGTAAAATGCAGACACATGCACCTTCTGCCCAGCAACAGAAGCCATGTGCCATGTCCAGCCAGGCTTCGTGTCCTTTCTCATCTTGCTTTCCTAGACAAAACCAGATCTCAACAGCAATTGCTAAATGCTTGCAAGTATTTTAAATAAAAGAATTCCTTAATGTATCCCATAACCCTCTGAGAGGTCTTGATTGAGGATAAAAATAAGCCGGGCATAAAATCCCTGGTCAATTGCCAGGACCCTGGAGCCTGGCGCTGTGAGCTGTGTTTCTCACGGCATAAGTCAGGCACATAGCACAGAGCAGCTAAGTTAAATATCGCTTCCCCCACCCCCCCTCTCTCTCTTCTTTTTCCCTTCATGACACAGGTTTGCTGTATGTATCCAAGGCTGGTTTCAAACCCACAATCCCCCTGCATCCCCTAATCAATCCCTTTCATAATGAGTCAAAGCCCTTTCCTGCATGATGGCATTTCGAATCCCTGACTCCATGGCTCTGTGCAGTTCAAGCATCTCACCCTTCAAGCCTTTCTTCCAACTCTGTCTGCCATTTCACTGAACAATGATGTCTTTTCTTTGTGTACGGAAACCAGACAGAGACGAAAGACCCATGAAGGTAAGAATCCATGTTTAAGATTTCCTGAGTGGCTCTGGTGCTTAACTTTCCTTTAAGGAAAAGTCAGAGGGTCTCCTACCACACCAACATGAAGCCAACTTTGTACTTTATGGTAAATTGTGATTTGATGGAGTTAAGGCAGGCGCATAGGACTGTATGGGGCAGCAAAGACAGTGGGCACAGGGAAATGAAAAGTGTCTTAAAACGACGTGGGTTTGCACAATGGAACGAAGAAAGCCGAAGTGAAAAATACAAAATATAAGAGATTTATAATGCAAAGCCAGTTTCACATGTAAGTGCCAAAAGTGGGGAGCCCCAGCAAGTGGGGGAAGGGTTCACCTGATGTGTGCGGGACCTCAGTGAGTATAAGAAAGGCTCACCTGATGTTCAGCAGCTTCAGTGCATTTAGCAGAACCCCCCTCTTAACATCATAATCTATTTTCTGATCAGTTCCGAAGCTTGGGGCTCGATTAATCTGAAATTTACAGAGAAAACAAAGAGTTTGGTTGAATGTTGGAGATCGATGTGTAATCTAGTCATGTTTCTTAACTGCATGTGTGATATCCAGTCATGAGTCTCTGAGCTCTACGTGGAAGATGCTCTGGATCTCACCGCCACACCTGGTTTTCTATTACCCTAGAGCAGAGGATACAGAAAACCATCTGCAAGAACCTACTTTCCCACTCACAAGCTCAGTCTTAATTGCCACCATTACCTGACCACTCTCTTCAACCACTGACCCATCCATCCATCAAGCCTTCGGCAAGTTAAATGCAACTTAGCTTCAAAGTTGGGAAGATATTACCAACATAGTAACCGCTACATGTATGTTTGCTTAGCACCCAGGAAGCACCAGCTCCCTCTGCGCACCACCCAAGATCTTCCTGGTGAATTCTATTGCTTCCTAAAATACAAATTTGCTTTCTCTCTACCTAGCCCGGTAGTGATTCACTACCCTTCATTTCTGCAAGGATTGATTCAATCACTCTGAAACCATTCCTAACAACAGACCGGACACAATTTTCCATCCTGAAAAATGTTGGCAATGCTTGGAAATTTCACCAGTCATTGATTGCCCTGATTCTATGTAGCTAGATGGTCTCCTCCTCAGACCCGCACTCCACTTTACGCCACATGGTGGCGCCAGAAGGTCTTTAACACCGCCGCTGAGCCCCACAGCATTGTCAGTTGGCAGCAAAAGAGCTAGCTCTCAAACTGTACATTTAAAAATCTGAACATGCCAAATATTCACCACTCACAGCAATGCTTCAGGGTTTTTGTTATTAATGACTCTGAGCTAAGTAAGGTATAAACAATGAAGAATAAAGAATAAAAGGTATGTTTATTGGGAGGTTTTAAAAAAAAAAATACAGAATCCAACTGTTCAGTAAGCTGTAACGTAGCAAGCTAATGAAAACCTCCTATGAGTAAATGCCTTTTACAAAGGTCACTTCGCATTTTATAAAGTTCTTATTCCCAGAAATGCTTTCATTCCATCCTTGAGAAACATAAGAGTGCCTTCGCTTTTCCACCCATCAAGGACAAATGACCAGGACAGGAACAGAGGAAAAGACAGCAGCTGGCAGGGAACGAGTCCTGGGGTCAATGTGTTCAATCTCGGTAACAAGATTCCAGGTCTTCCTAAGACACAGAGAGTCAAGGACTCTCCCATCCAGGAACGGCAGACGCAAAGGAGCCATGACTCAGCTCTTATTTCCAGGACGAAGCTGAACTAAAATTCTAGTTAGCAGAAAAATGAACGTCCTTGGACATACAACACAGGCTATTTGCCCAGAATATATGAACACACTCTTCTGTTTCTCCCCCTCACTCCAATTCAAAATGTGCACTTAAGCCTTCAAAGTACAGTTCGAATCATGATCTCACACTGCACTCATTCAGGTTGCTTACAAAAACCTGGAGACTGGTGATACAATTTCTTACGTCAAACAGCTGACCTAAAAGAGGGACCAAAAGGCCATGGCTGATTCTAGCTTCTGTGGCAGCAGGTTCCTTAAAATGTAACTCCTTCTCTGCTGTTTCCCTAACAGATGTCTACAAACAGTATGGAGTAGCCCTAAGGAGGCCGGATCCTTCTGTGATGCTGTATCAGGGGTCCTAGAGAGAACATCTGGATAGGAAAGTGCTAGACAAAGATTCTAGGGTGCCTCCTGAGTAACACAAATATAAACGTGACTGGGCAAGCCATAAGCAGAGGTAGGTTTTATATTCTTTACATTGTTCCATATGTTAAGTGACATTTTATAATAAAATTCATAATAACTAGAGGGTACAGGCAGCAAACCCAAAGACAATCAGTTTTCGGAAATATCAGATGGCCGTAAGGGAGACTGTATGTTCCCTGCAGTGTTAAGTACTGAATACTAAAAAGTGAATCAACTGGAGCCCCTCTCTCCATGGAGTGCTTAAAGACACAATAAAGACAGAGTCCAGAGGCGGTGCCCAACCAGAGGAGATATGAAATCCAGTGTTCATTGTCTAAGCCAACAGCAGCCAACAGCTCAGACTCAGCAAGCTCACATGTCAGCTCACTCTACATCAAAGTGAAGACATGATAGAAAATCGTATCGACTCATCCCAGGGAGTGTTCCAGCCCCCAGAATTTTCATTCACTCCCTCCCACATACTCCTTTCAGGCCTCATTCCAGCCAGTGAGCTGGGGACACCTGTGCCAAGTACACATTTGTAACACAGTTTTTAAATACACAAAGACTGCGATAGCTTGATTTGTTTTTACTCTTCTTAGAGAACACCTTACCTCCAGAAGCCATGGCTTGAGCTTTCTATCCAACAAGATGTCGAACCCCAGGACTTCGAAGCAGACACTTTCGCTCCCCGGGGGCTGACCAGGTCTGCACATCCGATATGCATGCAGGACATGAGGTTCTGCTACAATCAGAGTCTTTACCACCAACTCCTATTGAGATTGTGATGAAAGGCATGGAGATGCTTTATTTGGATGTAGTTTCATTTTCAAAAATGGCCTAGGGAAAACTAGCATCCTTGGTGACTTCATGGTATTCCGGCACAAACCCACAAGCTGCTCTTCCCTCGCTCCCAACTCCCAACTCTTCGACCACCTATCTCTCTGCCACACTCTCTGATTTTCTCTAGGAGGTGGCACTTCTTCCCACTGAGGCTCTGTGCTGTCCCATCTTCCTAGAGCATCTTCCTTTAGATTTGCATGCCATCCCAGACAGGCTTTCCAGAACCATACTCAAAGAACAGTCATGCCTGAAAATGCATCCTACTACCTAGAGCATGCAACCAATGGATGCTTTCATTTGTTTGAACAAGACCCGTGTACTTCTTCTTCTTCTTTTTTAACAATCCCAGTGTCTGTAACAGTGCCTGGCATTGGAGATGCTCAAAAGCATTTATAAACAATTACGTAAGAAAAAAAGGAGCATATGCTAGCCCTATACAAATGGAGAAGAGTTACAAGGAAGAAAAATTTGAGGAAGGGTACAGCATTCCCCAAATAGCCTTTATCTATGGCACTGGTTTGTACTCAGTAAAGGTTTCCCTGGGAACGGAATACATCTCAGCTATCAGTTCCCAGAACCCACACAGCAGCTGACAACCATCTAACTCCAGTTCCAGGGGATCCAATGCCCTCTTTTGACCTCCAGAGGCACCAGCCATATACAGTACACACACACACACACACACACACACACACACACACATACACACACACACACTCACTCACACACACAAACATTCAGGCAAAATACGCATACACATAAAATAAAAACAAGTATTTTGGAACTGCCTATCAATTTTTTTCCATGAGGAAACACACTGTGGACTACAGAAAAGCCAGTGATTTTTCTGGCTTCTGTTTACATTGGCTTCCTAACTCCTGCTGTCCAAGGACAGCCAATACAGAAAGCTGGTAAAGACCTTGACTCTCTGGGTCAGACATCACGGTATGTACCTGGCTCTTCTGCTTCTTATCTGGCAGTGCAAGCATGAAGAATGCTGCTTCAACTCTGTGTCTCATTTTCCCAAATGTAAACCACCAGAGGACTGAGTGGGAGCCCAGACACAAAGTCCACCACAATGCTCAGAGCCAACCTTTGCTAAGTCTTAGCTACGTAACCACTGTTCTACTGCTGGCCTCTTGTTTCTCAGGAATCCATCTCATGGCTCATGTCAAACATCCTACCTTTGGGTGGAAGCAGCTTCACAGGAGACGGGGAGAAGGGCATTAACCTCAGTGTTATCACCCTGAGACAGTGACCAGATCAATGTTGTTCAGAGTTCAATGACTGCATATACACTGCAGTTTAATAGTTATAATAATGTATTTGAAGTATTTTTAAAATATTCTCATCTAACGGATTATTCATAACCATTGTATGCATTCTAGCAAAGTATCCCAATTTGTAGAGATCATGAAGTGCGTCAGGGATTATGAGACTTACATTAGTATTTCAGGCTCACATCTAAAAATTATACCTCGGGATCTTAAAAGGAATTAATTTCCATACCCTCCAGTAGTCTTGCCGGAGCAATTTCATCTAACTCAGTTTGCCCAGAAACGTACAACTAAAACCAGAATCTAAAAAAGAGATCATGACCACTGTTCTCTGGCTGGTCCTTCACTCTTACATCCCTCACTAAGGCAGCCCAGTAGATTATATGTTTTCATGAGAATTCTCTCAAAGACCCAAACTCATATGGTAAAGGAGGAAAAACCAGGAATGTCAGAAGATGAGAGCCTGGAGTACGCTCTGAATTAATGATGGATGGATAAGTGGGTGGGTGGGGGGATGGATGGATGGATGATGGATGGATGATGGATGGATAAGTGGGTGGGTGGGTGGGGGGATGGATGGATGATGGATGGATGATGGATGGATAAGTGGGTGGGTGGGTGGGTGGGTGGATGGATGATGGATGATGGATGGACTGAATGAATGAGTTGACAGGTGGATGGATGGATGGATGGATGGATGGATGGATTAATGGATGGATGGATGATGGATGGATGGATGATGGATGGATGGATGGATGGATTAATGGATGGATGGATGATGGATGGATGGATGATGGATGGATGGATAGATGGAGGGATGGATGGATGGATGATGGACTGAATGAGTTGACCGATGGATGGATGGATGGATGGATGGATGGATGGATGGATGGATGGATAGATGGATGGATGGATAGATGGATAGGTGGGTGGGTAGATGAAATGATATATAAACAAGCAAAATCTTATCCTCAAAACTAATTCTACACTTATTTAAAATCAAAATTTTCCTGCTCTATCTCAGATATCACATGCCTTCTCCATTCCATTATTCCTGCAAACAGAGAGGCCCTAGAGCCTCCTCTGTATTATTGACAATCACTTTACCCCAGTGTTTACATTCTTGTTCCTCTTCCACCATGCATCACTTTAAGCTAGCCTTTCACCTCAACTACTTATAGGAGCTTCCCAAGTGTCTTCACTGCCTATCCTTTTGAGCGTTAAGGTTTGCTTTAATCCATTCTACACCAATTTGGAATGGCATCTTCCAGATTACATTTGATCATATTAATCATATCAATCTCCTGTGTTAAAAACTAAATGAGGTCAAGACAGCTCAATAGGTAAAGGCCCTTGCCACCTAGTTTGATCCTCAAATGTCTTCAAAGGGAACAATCAACTCCCTCACAAGTATCCTCTGATCTCACACATGCATGCACACACACACACACACACACACACACACACACACACACACACATATCCTAACACACACAAATAGAGAGCAGTTTTAAAACAAGCCTGAATAATCTCCAACCCTCGTCGATTTATGCCTTACTTTTTGGACACACACCATAGCATTAGGAATCTCCCATAGGCCAACCACAGCCCTATATGACACCCTATGCATCTCCTGGTCTTATAACTCCATGCCCTTGAATGTGGTTTTGTTCATTAAAATACCTTTCCCTAGAAATGAGGCTCTTAATTTCCAAGGCCTGTCACAAGGTCAGTTTTTTTTTTTTTTTTTTTTTTAAATAAACAAAACCAAATCTCTTCTGCTCAACCTCAGGTATTATACTCTTTTAAAAAAAATGTTTGTTGGTATTTAAATTCAATGCTAGTGTAATACATTTACAGTTACAGAATCCAATAATCTTACAGAAATATCACTCCAGAATTTAGTGACATCGTGTTGATTGGCCTGTAGGAATTCTGTAAACCACTTGATTGAACGTTTGCTGCCTTTGTCTTCAGTTTCATTGCGTTCAAAACGTTCATTGTGTTTGTTCACTGAGTAGTTGGTCAGATGCATGTATAACTGGGTCTGTAAGGAGGAAGAACAAAGTGTTACTTAAGACAGCCACAACCATGCGGTGTCACCGGAAAGAGAACCTCAAAGGCTTGATAAAAGTTAAAAGTTCTTAACCTCAGAGACAACCAGCATTGGTGGATAAAGCTTTTCCTAGAAGTCATGGGCTGATCAAAGAAAACCCTGGTGCTGAGGGTGCTGAGGGGACGTTGATCAATGAGAGCCAAGTGACCCCCTAAAACAATACAGGCAATTGTCACTGCCACTGAGTACCTGTCAATACTAGACATGACTGTGGAAGACACTGCATGCTCTGTTCAAAGGAAATAAAAGTAATCAAACTGCAACTGAGCTGACAGCTTCCGACCTGCTGGATCGTTTGCATAGTGATGTTGAAGGTACTGTGAGTGCTGAGGGATTAGAAACGTCATCAACACTCCCGTTGACGACTGGTAGACATGTGCCTACTGCTGCTATAGCAACAAGTCAGTAATGGGATAACCACATCCCGTTTGGACTCAGTCCATTACGCAGCAAGGAATCCATATCTGGTACTGTAAACCTTGTCTAATTGCCTTCAAAATAAGAATGTTTGTGCCCATAGGTGAGTTGTGCTGTTAGTTTTGATGAGAGAGGCTTCATTATGCAGTGGGCTTGCTAATGACAGAAACTTATAACTGGTCTAGGTGATAAGCTCACATGACAGCTGAGTGTTCAACTAGCTATAGAATATCTTCATCCCTCCCCATTGACGCTTAGTGGACATCATAGAAAAGGGGGGAAAAGAAGAACTTAAGAGCCGGAAAAGGGGTAGAATGTTGTAGAATGCTGTATTGTGAATAGACATGGACGCTGTGTCCATGAATTCAAAAAATCTGTAACTACTTGCACTAGACATGCAGAAGATTCGAATAATCAATGTCATAGAGGCCCCACTCACTTCATTGAGGGATTTATAGGAAGTAAGTTGCTGGTGATGAGAGAGAGAAACATTTTCTCCAGTGGCACAGACACTAGTAAGGTGCCTACGCTCCTGTAAACAAGCCCTTCCCCATGGCCCTGAAGGGAACCCAGTGAAACTAAAATAATAATAAAAAGACATGCAAGTATAAAAGAAGGCAGTTAGGAGAGGGTGGGAAAGAGAATGTGAGGACAAGAAAGGGCACTGGGGAAATATGATCAAAATATGTCATGTGCATACATGAAAATGTCATAATGACGTTCATTATAATATACAATTAATATATGCTAATTAAGAACATAAACCTCCGAACTGTACCAACCGATGATTTGGGCTGCTTAAATAATTTTTCCAGTGAAACAAAATGACACTTTTCCCTCAAGAGGGCCATGAATGTTAGTACTGCAGGATGACTTACTAATTATTTATTATATCTACAATCAAAATACCAACAAATGACATCACAGGCAGAAATTAAAGAGTAAAACTTGGCATCGCTGAGGAAAACTACTCCATTAACCTTCACTACCCACTTGTTTTCAGTGCTCGGCCCCATACTTTGCTTATTCAAATTTATCTGAGGAAGAAATTTTCTAAGAAACATTCTACATGTTTTAAAAACAATTTAAAAATGAAAGCATAAGGAAGCAGGGTACCCAAACACAGGATTATGAATGCATCTGTCCCTACAGTGCACCTGAGAGGGCACCTGGACCCCTGCTGGGCAGAGTACCTGGCATCAGCAGGCAGTCACTGCATATTTGATAAGGTTGCCTATATGCTGTTTACATATGTCTACTTATGTCTACATGCTGTCTACATCATCTCTACAGATATCTACATACTGTCTATAGATGTCTACATGTTGTCTACAGATGTCTATATGTTGTTTACATGTTTTCTACAGATGTCTATATGTTGTTTACATGTTTTCTACAGATGTCTACATGTTGTTTACATGCTGTCTACAGATGTCTACATGCTGTCTTACAGATGTCTACATGTTTACATGCTGTCTACAGCTGTCTAAAGGACAAGTGTGAGACAGAGCTGGCCCTCTTTATGGCATTTGTGTTTCAGACTTTTCATGTTGTTTAGCTGTTTTAAATGGAGCCTGTTTTGTTTGTTTGTTTGTTTGTTTGTTTGAATATTCTGTTCTGGAATACAGTCTCACTGGATGAAATTCATGATAATCTTGCCTCAGACTCAGGGGGTAGCACCACACCTCCTGTTTGTTGGCACTATTTTCTTTAAGTAAACTTGAAAAGAATCCAAAATCTAAAACTTCTCTTTACTCTCAGTAAATATCTAATGCTTCCCCACCAAGTTTGCATAAACATTAATAAAATCTATCTATAATTCCCATCCTTTCCCTAATCCTACTCCTCAAGATTGTTTTGAATAGAAAATTTTCATCACACTGAATATATGCACATATGTATACACACAAATATACATATAAGCATATTATATATATACTTATATATATATAATATAAATATATATGTATGTTAAATAAAATCTTTAAGGCAAATAAATGAAGACAGTCATTCCAGCTACTGTTTATTAACCTGTGTGCCTATTGCTACTGAAAATATTTCTTTTAAATCATTATGTGATATTTAAGGAACAACCACAGAAGAAAGTGCAGGAGGGACCCAGAAAAACATCAGGTATTAAATTGTGTAGCCATTCCCAACACTGAATGCTATCACAAAGTCTCATGTGGGTTGGCACATAGGAGACTTTCAAGGATGGACCAGTCACTACAGAGGGTGGGCATGTTGACACGTGTCTGTAATTCTAGCATTTAGAAGACAGAGACCAGAGAATCGGGAGCTCAAGTTTGTCTCTGGCTAAATAGTGAGTCTACAGCAACCAAAGCTACATGAGATGCTACCTCAAAAAAGAAAAAAAAGGAGAGAGAGAGAGAGAGAAATGAATGCTATATTTCAACATTTCAAATTTCTACCATAATCTTTGTCATGAACCAAATTATGCCCAATAATGCTCATAAATTCATTAATAAACATAATTAAGTGTACAATATAATTTCCTAGGGAAATACAAGATCTAATAAAAGATGTATATTCACTATTTTAAAAATTAGAAATTGAACTAAAATAAGCCATGCAATAGCATGCCATCCCAAACCACCAAAGAAACTGCTCTGACTTACATTTCATCAATTTAAAAATATTTTATATAATTGTACAATCAATTCCCACAATATTTTAAGTTTTTTTCTTCACACAACACCCTAAAGATTTAGTAATGGAATCATAGAGATGAGTGATGGATACCAGCATTTAAATAGACTTACCTTTTTCTACATATGTAAGGAACCAACAGGGACTTACATGTTTAAAAGCAACTATCAAAATAAGGCATGGAGGTTTACCTGTCCTCTCCTCAGCTCTCATTATGGTCCTCTAACCCAGTAAACTTACCATGAGTATATAGCTTAATATTTCAGAATAGAACCCCCTCAAGCCATATCCTGTCTAACATCATGAGACATCATCACCTTATACGTGTACGACACACTCTTACTCATTCCAATGATTTAGACTATAATCTACAAACTGACATGCCCCCAAACTTAGCACATAGATCAGATAGCTCACCTGTGAATAACCAAATCCTCTCAGAACAGATCCAGTTGAAGGTCAAGACCAAATATGTTAATTTTCCACAAAGCCTTCAGGAACTCCTGGAACTCCCATTCCATGGGAGTACAGCTCATTCCCCAACTGGGCAGGCCAAACACTCTGGAGTTTTCTTTTCATTTCCCTCATTCCACAGACCCAACCCATCACTCTACTGTAACATTGCTCTCTGCATTCCCTTCAGTCTATCTCAAATCTATGCCCTGATTTCAGAATCATCTCTCATCTCACATGGCCAGACTACAACTGTGTCTGGTCTCCCATACTCCCGGTCTCTTTTGTTGCCCCCTAGACTCTGTTTTCCCCTCATTTCTTACACTGCAAGGGATGGGCTTCTTAAGACTCCAGATTTGATTCATCCATTCAGTGTATCATCTAGAGCTGGATCCCCAAGTCTGAGAAAGTCCTTGACAACATCTGGAAAGATCTTGTTTCTGGGACTCGGTGCTCATCTGTGAGCAGACATCCTTTTTCTTGTCTATACTTTGGCCAGACTGAACTTGTCTGCTTCCTACAGACTTTTCCTCCCTACTTTTCTTTTCCTTAAACCTCTGTTCTGTGTGGTTCTCCCCACAGTCTGGAGCCTGGCTAGCTCATTCCTCAGTCTTCTTTTGCATTAGACTCCATCTGGGAAGATGGCCTACTATGCATTGCCGTAGCTCCCTCGATTTCAGGAATCCACTGACACTCGCCATCAGAAGTTCCTGTTTTCTACCCACCCCCACCCCCATAGACTGTGGCTGCTATGAAGTCACACACTGTGTTTTTGTTTCTCCCAAAACATCATAATGCTAGGGGGTCTCATACACTTCAAACGTTACTTTCTAAAAGTCAGAAACAAACCTTACAACCATAAATAAGACATTCCTTCATTCTAACGTACCTTTCCTAATGTTCTTAGAGTTCCCTCATTTCTTCCTCTCCAGGTATACAAAACTTTTAGTTTACTAATGGTAACAACTTTGAGGGTGAGCCACTATTTAATTTTGAAATGATCAATCTTACTAGAAGTGTAGGCATATGTTAGAAGAGAATAATACGGGACCTTTGGAAAGCTAAGAAACAATAGCATTGTGATTTTTCTTATATTCAGTACACTGGAAATATAAGATTAGAAGTTAACTACATTCTTAAGTATGAATGATAACTTACAATTCGGCATGTGTAAGCAATAAATTACAGTTTATTATCTTCATGGTGCATTATATTTGCGATTTTCATGAGTACTAATCGCTGTACAAAGGAAATATTACTGGAAAAAATACTTATGAAATGGTTCGGTTACTAGATCTCCAAATGCACGCAGGAGCTTTGAGTATTTTCCCCTTAACTTCACGAGTGGTCAATGCAGATTGAGAACCCTGCCTCCCTCTGCCACTGTGAAATAACCCCGGTGCTGATTAATTCCTGCCTTTATCTACATGTCTTCTTCCATGTTTCCATGTTCATATTATACCGCTTACATGAAGCTTTGTCAAATGTCAGCTCCTCGTGGGGGAGCTGGCCCTCGTGACTCCTGCACCTCACTATATTTCCCACACTGAACTGACTTTATTTGTAGTGCAGTCGTTTCTAAAGAGGGCACGGCATAGGGACGAAAGCTCAGAAACCAAACCAGGGAGACTGTCTCTTCCCAGTGAGCTAACCGGATGTTCCGTCCTGTCTTCCCATCACTGTCAGTGGGAAGCATACGATTCATTCAACCATCAGGACACGAAATGCCATGTTGTACAGCCCTTACACATAATAGACGATTTAAACATTGAACAAATGAACAATAACTAAGTTCTCTGTTGTCACTTACCAAGTTGGACTCATTTGGTGGGATGTACTTCTCAGTCCCCATTCGCACAAGCCCATCATGGTAGAGAAATATCTTTAATGGATCACAGGATGTAACCAAAATATAAATCCGTAAATCAAACTTGTAGCCTTCCATTAGGAAAGGCTTCTCAATGTATTCTTGAACTATCAAATGATCCTGAGATGGAATTTTATCCCCATTTCTTATCAATGAAATCCTAAGTTTAAAGAAAACAAATAAAAAAATAATTTGATATGGAAGTTGGGAGGCCAGGAAAAGAAAATGTCATCTATGTATTCAGGGAGAGAACAGCATTATAGAAAATTCCAGAATTCTGCCCTTCACAAGAGCAATGAGTCGGGTGGTGTCAGAAGCCAAATGAAAGCTTGCAACATCCAGAGAATATTTTACCATGGCAGGAGGAGGAGTGGAGGGGACAGGAAGGGAGGGAAACAGTTATAAGTTCTACTTTTGACATTTTAACTAATTCTGTTCCATTATTAAATCCCAGGTGAGCCATAGCCCTGTCAGCACCGGCTCCCAGCCTGGAGGCTGGGTCTAGAGTGGGCCAAGTGGACAGAGTCCTGTGCGTTTACATTGACCTGCCTTGGGCTCTCCAGACGCACTCAGCTTGCTTTGATTTGCCTAACACAAAATACCTGCAATAGAAGAAATTACTACATGATTTAAAGGAGATACAATAAAATAACTATTTACACAGAGGAGGGCAAAGTTATGAGGAAAGATTTAACAACATGAAATACAGCAAGCATGATATGGATACATAAAACAAAGAGCGAAATGACAGAAGAAAACTATTCTCTTTTAGTAACTAAGTCAAACGTCAACAGATTGGCTTGAGAAGTGTGGTTTGAGAAACGGGCTTTAAAAAATTGATCTAACTCCAGTGTCATCGAGAAAAGAACCCCTTTAGAGCTAGAAATGCAAAAGGTGGAGAGTGGAAATAGTGGGAAATGATGTTGCAAGTGAGAATACCATGGTATTCTCAGTTGCAGACAGCAAAACAAAAATGGCCACGACAGACAAGAGACAAGATGTGATTCTGTATGATAAGCAAATATTTCAAGAATATCAACCTTAGAAAGTATGTTCTTGATGAGCTACAAAATTTAGCAAGCAAAAAATGGTCAAAATGAAGAGGGAAATAGCTCAGCTATGGTAGTTACATGGCTCAGCTATGGTAGTTACATGGCTAGGCTATGGTAGTTACATGGCTAGGCTATGGTAGTTACATGGCTCGGCTATGGTAGTTACATGGCTCGGCTATGGTAGTTACATGGCTCGGCTATGGTAGTTACATGGTTCAGCTATGGCAACTGCAGTCTTCGGTAGCCCACCTTCAGTAACAGGACACTAGACAGAGCAGCAAGGACGTGGATCTAGTCAGCAGGTAAGGGAAGCCTCCTGTGCCCATTCACTGTGATGATATACCAAATAGTCCCACTCTAGAGAGAATGCCCTGTCCATGTTTCCCCGCTGTTTTCGCATTGCTAAAAAATGTCACTAATACTCATAAGCATTTACTAAACACAGAAACTGAGAACGGTGGCCCCACCCTCACCACTCCTCCAACTTCCTTTGCACTAATGGACAACAGGAAGCTAACACACTACTCATCAACTGGCACGAAGTCCCCTCTTGCTAACACACTTCTTAGCGTGTGCATGACCAAGCTGGAACATAATGTACGACTGAATCGGTGCATTGTGCTTACAAGTTAAATGTTTTCTTTAAAAAAAAAAAAACAAAAAACAAAACGAAAACAGCTAGCATATCCAAGGATCTCTTGCACTCTAGCATTTCACATTTTAAAAAAGTTCAAAAGACTCACATGGATTTTGATTTAAAAAAAAAAAAAAAAAAAGCCAACTTTCTCTTTAAAAGCACACTACATACACAAAGTGAACCAAAACTTTTATGTTGTGCATTCTATTACTGAATAAGCTGTCTGGTGTGTTAGCTTAAAATGTGTCCTGTGCAGCCTCTATCAGTTATCATGGCTACCAAAGGAAAACACTTTTACATTTCGCCTCAAGCGTTCTCATTAGGACAAGACAATTCTTTCTACTTTGTCCTCCAAGCTAATTTAGCTGTGCAGCAGCAACTTACCTTATTATCCAATATTACTGAAATTACTATAAGCATGCCTCGTGTTTGTAATAAATAAGGAAATAAACTTTCCCCTGGATGTTATCATTTCTTTAAAGTCTCACAAGTCTTGGTTGCTTTTTAATTGGATTACTAACGTCTTTGAGAAGATGTAGTCATAAAACCACAAAAGTTAAAAACGTAAACACGTGACAGTTAGAAATGTATTGCTTTTCCAGTTTGGTACTCAAGCATAAGTAATTGTGTGCACATCTTCTCTCATTTTACAATGTTTATATTTTCCAGGGGATAAAACAAATTAACCTACCCATGACCCATTGCACCATTAGCTGGTTTTATTATAAAAGTTTTCTGCTTCCGTTTCTTCTTCAATTCTTTCACATAGTTCTGGAATTGAGTATATTCAGAAGGGAAGATCCACGTTCGAGGAACAAATGTATAATCCATAGGCCGAGACTTGATCATTCTGTAAGTCGGAGGCAAGAGGAGACATAAATTCTATTCAAACTAAATAAATCTTATTTCTGTAACAGTTATACTATGAAGACTTGGATTTCTTTTTTTCTTTCATTTGTTCCTTTACTCGTGAAGAAAACGTATTAGACAATAGTCCAAACAAGATATCAGCTGAATAAAGAGACAAGAATTTCTGCCCCATTACACACTGACTTATGTTTTAATTCAATGGATACTTATTTGAGTGCGTGCTGCCCTGGGCCCTGAGGCACTAAGGTGAGGTAGCACCAGCTCTGCCTCCAGTGGAGTTACAGACAGGCTATGCTCACAAGGCAAAGACCGAAGACATGAAGGGCAGGCTGAACAAGTATCAGCACTAGCTAGCTCTCGTGGAGGGTCCAAGAAGAACATCATGTATACTACCATCTATTTATCCCTGGCGTGTCAGTCCTCTACATCATCACAGACAGCGATTCCTGACTTCTTTCTATGCCACTGCTTTGGAGTGTATCTACTGTTTTGAAAAAAACACCTAAATCTCCGAGTCCACAGTCTGTCCTCTGATTCTGTCGCACTCGCTACGATCATGCTGCTTATTTTGATTCATAACTTGATGGCACTGCTAAGTGTAAGACGTTTGTTTGCAGGGAAAGCGGAGGTGCTGGAGCTTGACCATAAGGCTCCCCATGTGCAGCTGTTCCACCACTGGGCACACTCACTGCCTTCTTTGTAGTTCCTATTTTAAAACGAGGCTCACTAGTTGCCCGGGCAGGCCTTGAACTCTCAATTCTACCGTCTCATCTTCCAAAGCAGCTAGGATTACAAATTTGTATGACAAGGCCCGAAAAAAAAAAATGTTTTCTTTTTGATTTATCCAAACCTTAAGTATTTTATGCTTATCAATAGATTCCCAATAGAAATGAAAATGAAGACTGATTTTTAAATATTATTCAAGATAATGTTTTCTTTTTAAACTTTACTAACTAAATATATGTGCACATTTTGTCTGTGCACCATGCATGTGTCTGGTGCCTGAATCGCCAGAAAGGGACATCGGACTGGAACTGGAGTTACAGATAGTTGTGAGCTGCCATGTGGGGGCTGGGACTCAAGCGTGGGTCCCTCTGGGAGAGCAGCCAGCAATCCTAACAGCATTTTTCTAGCCTTTAAGAAAATATTTTCAAACGAGACATTTTTTCTTCTAAATATGTAGTGACCATGATTATAGTCTGAAAATAAGGTTACTCAGATTAAAATACAACCACAGGAGACAGACAGCTAGACAGTCACATAGTTAATACATGCCAAGAACATTCCCAAAGATGTTTCATGTGTGTGTGTGTGTGTGTGTGTGTGTGTGTGTGTGTGTGTGTTGATGTATATATGTATGTGTGTTTGTGTATGTTTATGTGTGTGTGGTGTGATGTATGTGTGTGTGTTTGTGTATGTTTATTTGTATATGTGTGGTATGTGATGTGGTGTGTGATGTATGTGTGTGTGTGTGTGGTGTGGTATATGTTATGTATATATGGGGTGAACATGTGTGTGTGGTGTGGTGTGTTTGGGATGGTGGATGTGTGATATGAGTATATACATGTGTGGTATATGTTTGTGTGTGTATATATAGTGTATGTTTTGTGGTGCATGTGATGTGTTTGTGTGTGTACTGTGTGTGTGGTATGTGTGTGGTATGTGTGTGGTGTGTGCATATGTATGTAGTATGAATGTGTGTGGTGTATGTATATATATGTAGTATGTGTATAGTGCATGTGTATGTATGCGTGTGTGGATGTGTGTTTGTGGTGTATGTGTATGTATGGTGTTTATGTGTGCATAGTGTATGTTTGTGTGGTGTGTGTGTGTAGTATGTGTGTGGTATGTGTGAGGTGTGTGATATGTGTGTGGCTATAATGTGTATCTGTGGAATTGTGTGGTGTGTATTTTAAGTGTATGCTGTATGTGTGAGGTGTACAAAAGTGTGTGATGTGTGTGTGTGGTATTGTGGGGTATGTGTATAATGTGTGTGATGTATGTGTGGTGTATGTATATGGTATGTATGTGTATTTGTGTGTGTGGTGTATTGTGGAGTGTGTGTGGTGTGTGATGTATGTGTATATGTATGTGTGGTATATGTATGGGGTGTGTTTGGTGTGTGTGTGTATGCATGTTGAGCTGGGGTCAGTGGGACTCTTCAAATCCCCAAGAACCTAAGTAAATATTGAGGTTCAGCCATATATGCACTTAGAGCCCCAGTACTACAGGGAAGTGGAGGCAGGAGGATCACTGGAGCTACCCACAGCCCAGCTCCAGGTACAGTGAGACATTGTCTGCAGGAAGCAAGGCAGAGAGTGACAGAGGAGGATACACAACTTCCTCCTCTGGTCAGCAGGAGCATAAACCTGCGAACCCAAATATGTACACATCACAGTACACTGTCCCCTCCCCTCTCCTCCCTCCCCTCCCTCCCCACCCTTCCCCTTCCTTTTCACTTTCCTCTCTCTTTCCTGTGCATGTACATAAACATGGCACTATCACCATGAGTCAGGAAATAATATCATTTCCAACTGCATTTGCTCAATGTTTATTAATCCTGCAACAAGATAATCTCAATTCAAAAAAGGGACAATAATGACTAATTTGATACTTTGATTTTTTTAAAAATATATATATATATATAATTTGTGTTAATGTAGTTTTTGCTTTAATGCCTTTACAATCATTTATCATAATGTAACAATGACCCGAAATTAGGCTGAGTTAAGGCTTTTATTAGAGCAATAATCTTTAAAACTACCCATGTGGTACCTTTCTTTTACATATATGACTACATATCTTACTCAGCTCACCTACTTAAAAATGGTTAGTTTTTGAAGTATATAAGCTAGATATAAAATTATATGAATACAATCATAAACATACACATGAATAATATCAATATTTAATCTTTAATTATAGACATGGTCTATGATTCACTTTAATGAATACTACTTTTGTTCAAAAATACTGTTTGTCACTCAACATTCTCAAGCCAAAAAAAAAAAAAAACAAAAACAAAAAACCAAACTAAATCTAACCAACAGAAATATAAACTGCATAAAAATTCTACAGGTTTTTTTTTTCCAACAAAACATTTGAGCACCTGTCACCAGTTTTTCTCACGAAGGATGGTTGTTCTAGTTCCTGACCTCGGAGATGTATGCATAATCCTGACTGAGTATGCGTACATGTGACTAGGAGCATGTGTGTGTCCATCTAGGATAGTAAGTGTGATGTTTATGAGCCACTAAACACACATCATATAATGTAACAAATGTCTTCCCGTGAGCTTTAACCAGAAACTGAACATGTATCGGTCGTTTTGTTTCTAAAGAGCCATCAAGTTTTAATGAAGAGGGATCCTGAGATTCTGAAAACCAGCTGGGGTCCAGCCCCAATAGGAACTGTTGCATGACTCTGCAGGAAGTCACCTCTCTGGGCCTTAGTGACCCCCTGTGCAAAGTTGAAGTCTAGAATCAGGGAACCATCAAGACTGCTCTAGCTCTGAGTGTCTCTCTCCCATCTGATGAACATTCCACTGAATATAACCTCACACACAGAGTACCACCACAGCCACAGCATAGAGCTTGCTCAGGTCTTCTCTATTGTAAGAAAATGAAGATTACTTCGTCATATTTCTTGCTAAGAAATCCTTCCTACAGATCTCCCCCATTCCTGGAAAATGGTTGATTCTCTGAAAAATAAAAAGGTAAATATTAACATTTAATGAATCGGTGAATATACTTGTATACTGTAACTCAGTTAAACATATCCAAGACTTGTGTTCTAATAAATTGGAAATTATTAATACAAAGCATTTAAAATTAAATGGCTAGTGACTTGTGAAATTAAAAAATATGATAATCAGTGGGTAAAACTGTAAAATTTTGAACCAATCTGGAAAAGACCTTACAAAGGTAATAAAGCTCTAATGTTCTGTTGGGTACGTGACAATTGAGTATCCACACTGCTTTTAGAATACTAGATATAAATACAGTCATTGATAACATGGGACTTAAAAATATTTACTCCATCTGTTCTACTATGTATTCTTAGAATCTAAGCAATGAAGAGGATGAGGGGAAGGAAGGGTCAGGGAAGAAGAGGAGAGGGGGGAAAAGGGAGGGAGGGAAGGGAGAGAGGGAGGAAGAGAAGAAGGGGAAGGGAAAGGAGGGAGGGAAGGTAGCATACATCAATTGCTTTCGCTTTCTTGTGGGTTTTTCCATTTGCTTTCCATTTTTTGGAAACATGTTTGTATTGCACTATAGATGTAAGAGTCAGAATACATGGAGCTGATGCTCTAAGGTCTTTGTCCACCAAGACACAATCCACTCCGTGCCCTCATCTTCAGGTATACACAACTCAGAGCATCATCTTAGAATTGTTCCCTAGTGATCCATCCATCTTTAAAGAAATCAAACTAAAGGCTGAGTTTGGAAATGACTCGGGTTAAACACCAAGAGTCAGCACAGCTAGCAACGAGACAGGCTGTCCAGGGAACTCAGAACTAAAAGCTAATTTGTGAACAGATTAAGAAGCTGAATAACGAAAACCAAGAAGGAAGTGGTGTGACTTTCCCCGACGCTGACCGCTCGTAGTCAGTCCCCACCTGGTAGTTCTGCAGGTCTGTAATCTTCTCCTGCTGAACGGCAGCATCACACCAGATAAGATTGCTTGTCTCATCTTCATCAGGAGTTTTCATAAATCCCATCTCATCTATTACTAAACGAACTGAAAGGGAATGATTAAATCGAACCTGAGCCAGAACACCTTAAAGACATTCATAGTGGAAACGCGTGTGCATCTATCTATCTATCTATCTATCTATCTATCTATCTATCTACCTATATATATATATATTCCAGGTGTAGACTGCCTCACTCCTTACAGCATAAGCTCATTACTAGTGATGGCACTTTTCTCTAGGACCAAATTATTCTCCACAGAAGCTGGGAACTGAATTAGGTTGCACCAAAAAGCCTTAGTCATAGTCCTCTGCAATTTACCAAAACACAGCACTTGCAGACAGTTTAGAGAGTGACTTTGGTAAAAACACACAGACAGCTGATACAATTTTACACAGGGACATTCACCCTCAGGGCTCTCCCATGACCTGGGACATACCCTTGACCATCAGAACTGCCCTGTGCCTTTCACCCTCCAGTCACCAAGTCAGCTCTGTCTCCTCAGAGTATAAAGAACTTAAACTGAATTCACTGAGGGACTTGGAAACTACCTCTTTACTGCTCCCAACCCTGAGATCCCATTGAAAAACAATTAGTCTTGGGGTGTCCTTTTGACCACAAAACACATGTGCTTCTCTTTAGCCTAGATGTTATAGTTACTATATTGGCATTTTTCTTTCAACAGATTTTGAGTTTAAAATTAAGTAGAGCCATAGAGTTGAGGTAACCTCTGAGTTCCAGTGAATTCTGAGTCCTAAAAGAAAAGTGTATCTACATGCCAACGCTTCCAAGTTCCATTATTTATACCATGATCCACTAATATTTGAGAAGTGGTGTGAATTGTATGGCTTACTTAGATCAGGTGTAAAACTTATAATCAGGCATACCTGATCTCAAATCCTAGGGGCTCTTGGCTACTTGCTAGAGAAAGAACCACCTTTATTTGCAGTGATGCCTGGAATACAGAGATACCGAAAGAGGCCCTGGGACCATCTGTGGCGGTTTGAACATTCTTGGCCCAAAGGAAGTGGCATTATTAGGAAATGTGGTCTTATTGGAGGAAGTGTAGCCTTCTTAGAGGAAGTGTATCACTGTGGGGGTGGGGTTTGAGGCTTCTATGCTCAGGCTCCTCCCAGTGTAGAAGAGACCCTCCTCCTGGCTGCTAGCAGAAGGAGTCTCCTTCTGCCTACCTCTGGATCATGATGTAGAATTCAGTCCCTTTATAAGAGTGGCCTTGGTGATGGTGTCTCTTCACAGCCATGGACAAAATGGTCCTAAAACACCATTTAAATGAGGTCAGAGAGCTGCTTTCTAAGAGCAGCAGAATGGAGCCTGGAGTTATATTGATATCTTGTTTCATCAAGTACACACACAAGTACCACACACCTCATGCTGTGATGGCCTCCTCAGGGTTCTGCTGCCTGTGTGCAATTTGAACATATATAGGCCATGAAAGCAGTAGCAACAGAAGCGGGGCCTGCTGGATTCCTCCTCTACTAGGCTCACAGCAGACAAGAGTATAGATTGCTGTCTGTAAGCAGATGAGGGCAGGTGAGAGACAAGGCTAGCGCCTGTGACTGGGCAGTGGGAAAAGACGGTGGACTGAGAATTTTAGAGAGGAGTACAGAGAGACAGAGGGGCAGAGGGGGAGATCGAGACAAGAAGACAAGGTGGAACCTGTAGGAGGGGAAGAGGAGCCATATGTACTGGGGATTTCTTAGATAGATGATTAAATAATAAGTAGGGTGCGTTTGCCCCATCTAGGTGTGTACCTTGTGTTTATTATCAATTGAGTTTTGAGTTCTTTGTGTAGGCATTTTGTGGGTTGAGAATTTACTGATATAAATTTGACCGATAAATTACAAGCCTCTAGAGTTTTGATTTTACTGAGTTACGGGGACTTGTGACCGCTAACCACAATGGGGGATGTTTGGGAATATGAGCAGGATCCCCCATAAGAGAACAAGTTAGGCAGGAGACTCTGGTGGAGTTTGTGTGTATGTATATGTGTGTGTGTATATATACATATACATATACATATACATATACATATACATATACATATACATATGCATATACAATCATGCAACACAAGAGCAACAGGGACAGAAACCTACACAGGAGACACACAAACACATCTGAGCTTTAAGCGTTAACTGGTGACCCCGGTGATAAGATAAGGAGAGATCCTGGCAGTAATGGGGGCAGCTCAGCTGGCTACCTAAGTCTAGGGTCTTCTTGTATCCACACACTAGTCAGGCCAGACACTTTCAGATTACATAAGGATAGCTGAAAAAATATACTCTATATTCACAAATCTTTATAACATCAGACATATATAAATCTGTTTTATTATGTACTTCAAAGCTCAGATAGCTGGTACTTTTAAACATTACAGAAAAATCCAGTGTTGTGCACCAGACCTGCAACATTAATTGATTAAGCCAAGTTAATTGAATGTATTTGTTTCTTTGAACTGAAAATTTAGAAATCTATTAGCACCTTTTAAAAGCAGATCATCCTCTACTGCATGGGAAAAGAATTCTTCTAACCTGTCAGAAATTTTATAGAAGTAATTTTAAAATCCATTACATAAAAATCGTTGTCTCTCCAGAACTCTGCACTGTTTTTAATGCCGAGGCAGTCTGACCAGAAATTTTTAAAAGTGCAGGATTCTGAAGAAACTTACCAATTTCAAACTTTGTCCCAGCAACATTCGCTGTAATAATTCCCTTCTTCTTCTTTTTTCTGACTTTCCTTTTCATTGTGCATTGATAAGGTAATTCTGTATTCAGATCCAGGGGAGATGATCCCTGAATAACTTTAAAAAGAAATACAAAATGAACAGTTGTCACTAAAATACAAACATTGTGACCTGAAACATACATGCCACCTCCAGCGAGTTAAAGCTACAAACAGTGACACTTCCAAAGCTTGACTATCATATTTTCTAAACACACTCTAGCATGTTTTAGCCAGTCCACTTACCCCCATCTTGAGGCAGAGATGGCATGGTAACCTATACCAAGCAAGCAAGAAGCCTGCGTGTAGTACCAAGTGCTTGGTAAAGCTGGAAGTCCCGAGTTCATCTAAGTAGGATATGGCCCCAAGTCACAGGAAGATCCTATCACATTATCTGGGTCAAAGTCTTGGATCTCACGACACAAGTTTTGGGCTGGGGTGCTACCTAGAGAGGTTTAAAATAAAGTTATTTAAGGCAGAATTTTATGATGTTTCTCTTGCCAACATCATTCGCGTGAGAAACCACATCATAGCAAAGGGCAAGTCATTCCATAAAAACAGTTCATGTGAATCTATTATTAACCCATGTAGAAAATGCCAAATAGTGGCTTTGTAGCCCCAAAGTAAACAATCTAAATAGTTTCTTTAAATCATACATCTTTTACATGTATACATTACACACAGAAATAAAAACAATAAAATTCGCTGCTATGCATTGTACATTGAGAATCTTGAGATTTATAACAGACTGTCTTTTATCAAGCCTGATTGGGAGAAGTTTTTTATCCTTGTGTTATAGAAAAAGTTAACTGAGCTCCGAAAGCACAAATAGTTTTCCCTCTTTGCAAAGAAAGAGGTAACGTGGAGATGGAAATGAAATGCACCGAAGCCAGAGTCCCTATCCAGGAACCCACGCAATCTTCTTCCAATATTTCACCTATTTCCAGGATGCCACGTTTCCCATGAAGCAGTGAAACAGCCGTGAGGGTAGTGGTCATCCCAGAAGGAATGTGGGCAGGGATTCATGTTTACAGGGGTCAGGAGGAATGGCTTCATAAAGCAGACTGAGCCATGCCTTAAGATACAGGAACAAGTTTAAAAGACACAAAAGTAAGAAGGCTCCTTCAAGGGGAATCTTACTTAAGCACACAGAGGGACGGGATGTTCCCCTAGGGGATAAACTATCTTGATTTGGTCACATCTCACCCACCAGGATTCCCTTATGCTCTGTGGACATCTGCAGGGTCAGCGGAAGAACCAGGGCACTGGGTCTTGACTATACTGACAAATTAGTTCCCAGTCTCAGACTTCTCTCTTCTTGGAACTCCTATAAAATGTCTCTAATCACAACGAGAAAGACAATTAAAACTGTTATGCTAAACAAAGGGATGAGAGGGGAACTTTCACCCGGTTACCAGGTTTATCATAAATCCTGTGACATTAAGGTTGACTCACTCAGCCAGGATGCTCAATATTCATTATTAACAGTGAGATCTCATTAAAGGATGCTTACAGCCTTACTCATTCTCAGGTAGCATTTCAATGCAAATTAGTCTCCAGTATGACTCACCATAACAACTAGCAAAGTATTATTGATTTGAGACTCACAATGGGTAGCAGTGTGTTAAGGACTTAAAGAAAGTAACCTCACCAGCAAGCTTTGAACTTCAGTTCATTTTCCCACAACATCTAGATATAGAAACTATATCTTACAGTTAAAAATAAATAAATAAATAAGTAAGTAAGTAAAACAAGAGTTTTGACTCAGTTTCGCCTAAGTAGCTATCCCACCCAGCTAGCTCCACTATTTTTAGACATCACACCAACATTACATGGACATATAAGGAGTTTGCAAGGCTAATTTGTTACTTAGAAGACAAGCTGTCTTCTGGAAATTCACAATACTTCGAACCAAACAGACACCTTGCAGTAAACATCTCTAAACTGATCGCCCAGCTCCCAGATCCAAGCTGGACACGGACTGGGTCACCGCTCTGAGGGAAGAACGGAGTGTCCTGAAGCTCAGTTCAGTTCTGTTCTCTTTAGAAGCTCTCTGATATTTCAGGGAGGACACTGGGTTTGGGATTTAGTGACCAACACCTTGTTACTGGAGTAAACAAAGGTCTCTTCACAGTGATGCCCCACTATCTCATTAGAAGTCAGTGACATGTCAGAAAGAGTTTGAAAACAATTCTTTCTGGTGTGTGCCAGGCTCCTAAAACAGCCTTGTTAATTTCTGAGCTTAAGTTATAAAATGAACAACTTTGTTTATGGTGAAGAATAAAAATATTTCTCAGAGTCATACAGGATTTTGAGGTGATTAAAACAATCCTAGTCCTATATAGGCTCTACCCAATCCCGGTTATGATTTAGTAGAAGTGCCAAACAAATCTGAGGAGGACTTGATTGTATCCTCCCAATTCTAACTAATTATTTTGGGCAAAAAACTTGAGGAAACCTGCTTACGACATCATGCAGATGAGGCACTGTTGTCTACTCTTCAAAAACTGGAGGCATGTTTTATTGACCTAGAAAATACTTTAAGCCAATGGTTTCTCACCAAAACCCCAAACCATCAAAGCATCAGAGCCTGAGACCTCCTCTAAGCTGTTCTTGAACCTCCATCAATCACTGAAAATCTAGACAAACAGCTACTTCAGCCTCATGTGTGAGGGATTCATTTCTCTCTCTTCTGACCAACTCTGGAGACCTTTATTTGAATCGCATCAAAACCACACATCTGGAGGGTGAGTTCCCGGAAGACAGTGGTTTTCTTTGGTCTTGTTCACCTCGTAGTTCCCAGAACTGGAGCCTGGCAGTGTTCAGTAGACACCTGTTACTCCGTTAATGAGTACTGTGGTTTGGAAGTTATTTCTACCTGAATTCATGCAGAAACTTAATCCCCGGTGTAACACTATGAAGGGAAGGTGAGGAGGTTATAAAGGTTTCTCCCATGCAGAGAGCTTCATGAAGTGTGTGGCCCCTTTGGACCATCTCCCATGCCATGTGCAAACACAGCAACAAAGACACTGTCTCAAAAACAAAGAGTGCGTCCGTCAGACCCTGGGTACAGATGCTGTAATGGCAATGCTGTGAGACATGGGCTTTTATGACACACACATTATCCAATAGTTGGTGTTGTAGAAACACATATTAACTAATACAAGGAGTTTTTTTTTTTAAAACTTACTTTGCAGTAGTTTTAGGTAAGGAAAGCGGACCATGGAATTGTGAGAAGCAAATGCCTATCATTTACAACACACAATTTTCATATCCTAAATTAGAAGCAGTGAAATATATAAAGGTTTCTATGTCTAGCACCAGTGGGTTAAACCCACAGAACAATAGTCAGTGCACAGAGCTCTGCTGGTCTGCTGTGGCTGGGAGCAGCGGGGGTAGAAGAGTAACTTCTATAAAAACATTGTGGTGTCAATTTTACCTGTTTTTAAAAGCATATATATATACATATATATGTATACATATATATAGGTTTACATGATATATATATATATATATATATATATATATATATATATAGGTTTAAATGCTATATATATATATATATATATATATATATATAGGTTTACATGCTATCTATGACTATTGCCTTACTTCTCTACCATGATAGACTCTACCCCTCGATAACCATAAGCCAAAATAACCCCCTTCTTCCTCAGGTTGGTTTTACCAGTTTATCCTCCATAAAAGCAATGGGAAAGCAGCTGATACAGGCTTCAAAGTGCTTCTCAGAACACCAGGTAACTCCAGGATCGACATGGCCTGCACACCTCTGAGAAATGTATGTTTTCAGACCAATCGCTGCCCTCCACCGTCTCCAGTCTGGGCATAAGACATCTGATTGCCAGCCCTCTCCCATGACTCTGATGAAGACTGAACCTGGACTGTAAGGCCGATGGTGGGTTTGGCATATTCTGTTTTCTTTAAGCTAATCTTCTGAAACACAGCCATACTGCTGACTTGGAAATCCCATGGCTAAGTAATAAGTGGAGGAGACAGCATTGGGCAAGAAAAGCTCCTTATTTCAGTAGCTAGAAAAGCAAAAAGAATCCTATAATGTTCCTCATTTGCTAAAGCTGAGTGAGCCCATGTCAGCTCAGCGAGAAAGGTGTCGCATCTCCGACTATAAGCTAGCCACTGTGGCTGACTAACACATGCATTTTTCTGGAAAATAAATGCATCAATAATCATTGACTAGGAAAACTAACAGCAACCGTAAAGTTTGATAATGCGCATTGTACTCGCTGTTGGGACAGAAGTAAGGGACCTCCATCCGAAAGGTCACAGAGGGTCAATCGTTTGAGGGATTGGGGGGGGAGGGGATAAACAGAGGAAAGAGAAACAAGAAACAGACCGACATCAGTGAGAGAGGGTAAATACTCTATGTTATACTCATGGAATAAAATACTATATAAAGCAATGAGATGAACAGGAACTAGATGAAGAACCACACAAGAGCTCAGATTTTAGTAAACTGCCCAAGAATAGATGTAGTTTATTATTTTTATAAGGTTTAAAATGCTACAAACTGCACATACACAAACGTTGCCTAGAAACTAATGCGTATGATAAAAGTTACTAAGAGCAGCATAGAAAGACAACCACCAGGTCTGATGCCTCCTAAGGAGGAGGAGGACATGGAAGCCAGCACTCTTCAGAGGGAAGAATCACCGGAGTGTGACAACTGATGTCATCATGACTTAGCACACCTCTATCACGGCTCCACCTTTTGAAGTAATCAGTAGAAACAGAAGTCCCCTGATAGATTCACTTGAGCCATGGTGGGTTTCTCTGGAAGTACCCCATTGGAGATGGCCCTTGAACCTCAAGCAAGACCTGACTTCATGGGTAGTGCAAAGCCATTGGAGGACTTCCCAAAGATTGCCCCCACTATGTATTGAGAGCAGGAAGAACAGTGTGAGGAAGACATTTTTGAAGGTCCATGACAGGAAAAAATGAGTGCTTGGCCACAGGTCACAGCACACACATATAGAGAGAAGAGTGCTACCTTAGTACAGCAGCCAGACTTGATGATCAAGAAAGAAATGGTAATCACTAATGACTCCGATATGCCTGGCCTACAGAAGCGCGTAGGAGCTGCCGGAAAAAAAAATCCAACCCCACGAGTTAAGTACCTTAGTTGACAGTTGCAGAAAATATGGATGAATATGGACCAGAAAATAAATAAAATCCATAATTAAAGATAAGACAAGAAACATCTCTAATTTTATTTAAAAATTTAATTAAAGACAGAATGGGGCTGGAGAGATGGCTCAGTGGTTAGGCCACTTACTGCTCTTGCAGAGGATCCAGTGTGTTCCTGAAACCCACACAGCTGCCCCAACCATTTGTAATTCCAGATCCAGGAGGATCCAATGCACTCCTTTGGTCCCCACAGACACTGCACACATGTGATATGATACACACACACACACACACACACACACACACATGCATGAAGGCAAAACATTCATATCATAAAATAAAAATAAGTCTTTTAAAAAACATACAGAAGACTCCTTCTGCAGCCTAACTGATCTTGTTTCTGTTTCTGCCAAAAATAATGACAATATATTTCAGTGTGCACAGCTGCATAACTGGTGAGCAACAGATGACATCACTCCAACTGTTCTCCTAACAATAGTGTATTGACCCTCTCCATTGTGTGTTCAGATTGAAAAGGGTTGGAGAAGATACTTGATCCCTAAACACAGGAATGTTTGTGTCCCAGTCCCAGTCTGACTATGCTCTCCAAACCTGGAGCTGACTATGAAGAATGTTATAGATCTGAAGGAGCCATTTGCTCAGACACCTCTAAAAAGCCGGCAGGAGCTAACGGTGAGTAAACAGAAGAATGGAAGAACCCAGTGTCCACTCTGGAACAATGACCTTGGGCAGTGGCTCCATAACGGATGGTCATTTGCTTTTCAGATTCCTACAGTTTGCTTGGGATCACTCAAAAGCAATAGTGACAAAAGTCTGTGGGGAATCTTGTCCTTAGAATCTAGCTGAGTGTGACATGAAAACACGTAGCAACCACTAACGCAGCGTATCAGACATTGAAGACATCTCCCTTTTCAATATTTATATTTCCACTACCTGACATAATAGAAAAAAGCACAAACCTCACTCAGTAAGTCTAGGATTGAGTACAGTTTAAATGAAGTGACAGAGTTACTAAAGTAACAGAATACAAAGCTATTTCATAACAAATTAAGTGCTTAAATGGACTCAAAACCCCCTTTGACATGTTCTCTAAGAATATAATATTGTATTCTAAAAAGTTCTCAAATCTCCCCAAAGCAGGGGGTAAGGGGAGGAGAAGTCACACTGGCTTTCTAGAAATAATGTATGTCGGTAGCTAACTTGGGCATACTTCACTCACTTCTGTCCAGACATTTACATGTGCTCATGGACACACATGCACATGCATACACATAAATGTACACACATGAACATGCACACATACATATATGCACATACACATGTACACAGCAAAACACAAATGCACAGATGTGCACACATACATACACACATGCACACACACATACACAGGGGCACACACACAGACACACACATACACACATATGCACACACATAAACACTAGCGCGCACACACACACTGTTACGAATCTAAGGCATCCTCAAAGCACCAGCCTACACTTTGCTATCTGAAGTGTCTTTTTCTGAGACATTCAGGTGGGACTGCGCATGCTTTGCACCCAGTTCTCCCAGCTCAGGAACGCTGAGGAAAATGGAGACGGTGTTAAATCGCCAGTTGTATGCTCTTTAGCAGAACAACAGATATCAAACTGCACATCAGCCTCACTGGTGCACAGATGTCATCAGTGCAGGGTTATGTGATACCAGCATAGCTCTCCCTGTCCAAAACCTAACTTTCACCATTCCTTACAAATCTGGTGGCTCCTCTGACACTCCTTAGTTTGACACAGTGTGCCACGATATAGCCTAACCTGAAAAAGGCACAACGAAATCCTTCTTGGTTTTCCCTTCAAATTCCTTGTGTGATATTTATTTGGTGCACACACATTACCAATTTTAGGGTACATGCTAGTTTAATGCTTACTTTTCTACCCATGCTTAGGAATGATTAAATGTTAAATCATTAAATCGATTAAACTATTGATCATGACAGCGCATGCCCATAATCCAGGCCCATGAGAGACTGAAGCAGGAAGATGGTGAGTTCAAGGCCGGCCTAGGCTGTATGGTAAGACGTTGATTATTTTTTTTGTAAGTTAGACTGCTAAAGAAGCCCCCTTTACCATTCATATTAATCACTAAGTTACTAGATAGTGACTTTGGCCTCTACCTGAGATAATTAATTAAATCATCCTAACCAAACAACCATAGATTAAGCTCTTAGTGAGGGTATCAATGTGCCTGACTAAGTAACTAAATTTACCTGATGTCCTTAGATGTAAGTGATCTTATGACTCTAAAAGAGTAGGTGTTGAGGAGGCTAATGGGGTAGAGGAAAGGACATGGCTCAGGGGGACATCCCAGTAAGGACTGAAAGAGCAGTGCTCCAGCCTTTTTTTTTTTCTCCCCAGCCTTGGGTGCACATGTGATTGCAGTTGCTGTGTAATTCCTTGATTGGATTTCATCTCAGAATGTCTGCATCCACTGGGAAGCAGACATCCATCTTGCTCAGACCCCTGTTGTTTTAACCTTCTTTCCCCATCACCTAATTGATCCCCTTGGTGGATGTGTCACTCCTGCAAGAATCACTGTGGGTTTTTATGATGACATACTAGGCATAGAGATGTCCCTCAGGAGTTGGGAACTTCTTCCAGAGAACCCATGTTCAATAGCCAGCACTGACATGTCAGCTCACAAGCATCTGCAATTCCAGTCCCTTCAAAGGCAACAGGCATGCATGTGGCACACAGACAAACATGCAGGCAAAACATCCATACACATAAAATGAACAATTCTTCAAGGAATCCCAGCCAACATACAGAGTCAGAGGAACTGTGTGGGGTTTGTTTCATCACCTAGCATCTCTGCACCTGTCTAGAGTTTTCTGTTAACCAGTTTCTCCTAGTGATATAACACCACTTTGTCTCAACCCATGTTCTGAAGAAAGCGATCTGTGTTTCACCATAGTTCTTATGCATAGCGGTCAGGGTCCAGGATGCCAGTTATTAACACCAGAGCTGACTAATTAAAAGTGTGTTTTATTAATTTTACACATACACAGGGATTCTCACAAAAGAGTGCAACCTGAAGAAGTTAGTAAAGCAGATGTTTCCATGCTTAGAAAGGAATGAGGCAGGACAGACAGACAGACAGACAGACAGATGAACTAGTAAGTCCTGGGCCATTGAGATGAAGAAGAACAGCTCCTGAAAGATAACATTTATTTCAGACTTTGGTCACTGAGGTTCACTTCAGCTCCGTTTCCTACGCACTGGTGATCAGGACTGGTCTGTAACACAATACAGGAAACAGAGCCCTTTAAAAAGAATCTTTACAGTTTAAGTCATTCAGGGAAAAGCATGCTACATGGCCTTTTCTGAAGCGACAACTGCGCAGGTGACTTCTGTATAAATAATCAACACGCCAGTTGGCATGTTTTGCCTTGGAGCCAAATGCACTTTGGGAAAGACAGAAGACAATCCCAGTTTCAAGGACGGGTAACTGGCACAGAGCTACAACAAGCAGACAATCGCATCGTCTTCAGCCCTGGAGTTGGTTCACAGTGAAGCGAGGCCAGTGAGAATTGGGCCTGGGGCTCACTCTCAGACTCCCGGAAAGAAACAGGTCCCTTCTTGTGATGTGGGTTTGAGAAGATACATGTCTATTGCTACTAGCCCACATTAGCCATCCGCAGAACTGCAGGTTTGACTTCTTACTTTTGTTTTTAAATAAATAAAAAATAAATAAATAATATTTTCAAAATTAAATAAAAATGCTTCAAGGTTTGCCTTCTTTCCTTTTTCTCCAAGAGACGCGGGCTTCCAGGCAAAGCTTGAACGTGAGTTTTCCATGCTAGAGGAATACTGCTCTCTAGAAGGCTCTTAGATTTAAATTTTTAAAGTTACAATTGTACTAATAGCTTGAAAGTCGGATAATTTTGCCATCATTTCCAAATGCTTCTAGGTGAAATTAAGTCACATAAAATTAACTCGTGATGACTGAATCATTGAAAGTTTGGAAAGTCCATATGGAAAATTCTCCACCCTTCATGCGACTCTCTGTGGACTTCCATGAGTAAAGTTAATGCACGTGCATAAACCTGATATTTTAAGCAGGAAAAGTGATTAGTGTGTTGCTGGATCACTAAACTAGATGCAAAGTGAATTTACATAGCAATGTTTGAGGAAAGAAATAATCATCTTTACCTCCCAGGCCATCTGCTAAGAAGGCTAATTAAATTCAACTATATTTTAATAAGATTAGCTCATTTAAAAATAAGTAATTCCCAATCTTTAAAAACTCTCTAAGGACTAGAGAGAAAGCTTAGCAATTAAGAGTAATTGTTTTTCCAGAGAACCAGCATTTGGTTCCCAGCACCCATATGGCAGCTCACAAGAAACTGTAACTCTAGTTCCAGGGATCCAATGCCCCCTTCTGGCCTCTGTGGGCACTGCACTCACAAGGTGCTCTTAAGCACACACACACACACACACACACACACACACACACACACACACACACACACACGGGCCAATGCTCATAAACATAAAATAAAAATAAATAAATCTTATTATGACCACTGTCTCTAGCACTACGGTCTTTGCCATAGAACAGTCCTTTTATAGACACATGGAAAGAGAAGGCTATTTTTGTTCTTCAAAATAAACATGGATGAAATGCAGAACAGGACTGGAGCCTGAATCTAGCCAGGGCACAATAATACGATCTCCATGGCTTTCAAATCACCAACACTTGTTTTCTCAATGATTCTATCTCTTCACCTTTTCCTTCCCAAATCATACACAGTCAACTGATGCTGTAAAGTAATAGATCACATCTGTAATAATAATCTGTTCAAAAATTCAATTGCTCCCTTATGGGTTCATTGTACTTCATACTCAACATTTTATTTGTTTATGTCAAGTTGACACAAGCTATAATCATAAAAGTAAAGGTAACCTTGATTGAGAAAATGTTTCCATAAGATCAGGCTCTAGGCAAACCTGTAGAGTATTTTCTCAATTAGTGATTGGTGGGGGAGGGCCCAGCCCATTCTGGATGAGGCCACCATCAGGCTGCTCCAGGGTTCTACAAGAAAGCAGGCTGAGAAAGCCCTGGGGAGCAAGCTAGTAAGCATCCTCCCTCCATGGCCTCTACATCAGCTTCTGCTTCCAAATGCCTGTCCTGTTTGAGCTCCTGCCTGGCTTCCTTCAATGGTAGATTATGATGGGGAAGCATAAGCCAAATAACCCCTTACATCCCCAACTTGCTTTTGGTTATAGTGTTTCATCACAGCAATAGTAACCTCAACTAAAACAAATGCTCACCAACTTATCAGGTAAAGGTAAACGTGTGTCTTTTAGTTCGCCGTGCCCACATTAATTACTTCTTTTGGAGAAGTAATTAAGCTTGAAATACCTTAAAAATAAAACTTCATTCAAAGTCCATGACATCGGCTATTCATATCAACCCTACCTATGCTCAAGAATGACAGCCAACACCAACAGCTACAGAATCCAAGGTAATGTCCCATATCCATAGCACGCATCTCAAAGATACGAATTAAAGGTGACGTTAAATCAACAAGGCTGATTTTCAACTGTGCTGCGAGGGGTTTGAATTTACCATGTTCCAAGTGTTAATCTAATATCCAAAAGTATCCATTACACAAGCCTCATAATGCAATACAAACTGCATGTGCTCCTGTCTTTATCTGGCCATACCACATTGCTTGAACTTATACACAAATGTTATTTTGTCTACTTTATTTTATGTGTGTGTGTGTATGTATTTGTGTGTTTGTGTGCGCATGTGCACATGCACGTGCACCCACATATGGGTTTTCACACATGAGTACAGTACCCATGGAGGCCAGAAGAGTTCGTATGATTCCACGGAGCTGGAATTACAGATGGGTCTTGAGCTGATTAACCTAGGCCCTAGGGGTTGAACTTTGGTCCTTCTGCAAGATCAATATGCACCCTTAACTTCTTAGCTGCCTCACCCGTCCTTCATATATTACTTTCATTCAACTATTTTTAGTAAATCCATTGGGCAAAACCAACAATGTTAAAAACAGAAAAAAAATTACTCATAACAATATACATTTAGTGTGTGATTTTAAATACTCTCCCTACTGACATTGTTGTTCTCTGCTGGTTTTTGATTCTTTAAACATTTCATTTGAATCTCTTCTGCAAACCACAAGACTATAATTTTCATAGAAGAGAATACAATCTTGTGTTGGCCGTCATTCTTGAGCATAGGTAGGGTTGATATGAATAGCCAAAGTCATGGACTTTGAATGAAGTTTTATTTTTAAGGTACTTCAAGCTAAATTACTTCTCCAAAAGAAAACTATATGTGGGCACGGTGAACCTGCCTCTGTCCCTGCATCCATAAGACCCCAGTCATTCTGCAGGAGTAAAACATTTCAAGCCCTTCTAATTCTTTCTCATCAGCGGGTCTGACTCCACATCCTCACCACAGCCCTCATGCATATGAAGTCTGACTTGAGTTTCCACCTACTGTTAGGAAGGCAATCAACAATGAAAAGGCTAAAACTCTCTCAGGAATGATATCACACCAGCCGCAAATCAAAATTTGCAATCACATGAGGAAGACCACAAATAAAGGCAACCTCCTCATAATTTGTGGTCTTATGTATCGACATAGAGAGGCTACAATATCCACATCATTTGTTCGCGTGGCAGTCTGCATGTCACTGCAAAGCTCCTCTGAGGGTGCATTTAGCGTCTGAATCTACAGGCTTCTACTCTTCTAGTGAGCGAGCCCACTCCATGGGTTGAAGGTGAACGAGAAAGCAGATTGAGGCTCCTCCAGAAAGACAGCTGTGTCCCAGTAGTGTGTGCATCAAGCTTGAGGTCATCACTTCTTTACACTCCAAGCCTGTCAGCAAGTTTTGGTCTCGCAAGCCTCCGGTCACAGGAGGAAATTCCTTAAATCAACATCTTTTCTCTCCAAAACTGTGCTGCATTTTACCATCATAATCTGCGAGGGGGAAGTCCTCATGCAGTTATCATCAGTTCATACACATTAAATTGGCAGCACTGGCAGCATTTGCTACAGAGAAAAATACATACCAGTATAGAACAAGAATGCCATAGACATGCTCCAAACAGTAAAGTGACTCCCCTCCCCGACCTCTCTGCCTCCTTTCCTTCCTCCATCTTTCCTTCTTTCTGATTCTTTTAGGAGACAGCCATGCAGCCCCCAGGCTGTTCTGAAACCGGCAACACTCCTGCCTCAGCCGTCCATAGTCTGGGATTCTATGTGTGTGCCATCCATCACGCGTTGGTTCCGCCATCAAATGCACATATCCAGGGCACACAATATGAGCACAGAATCACAGAAAGATTCAAAAGAATCTGTCCTCCAATGGGAAGACATTTAAGAAATGCCTTGGCCACTCTGTCATACTTATATTCTCCTTTTTTTTTTCTTTTAAAGCACAGAAGTGATGCAAAATTAGAATTGTCCTTGAAGTCACATCCAGTGTGTACAGAATAAAAGGTAAGATTTTTAAAAGCACTTTTGCATAGCTGAAACTGCACACGTTTCATTTTCTCAAGAAAAAAAAAGAGAGAGAGATCACAGTGTGACTCGAAATGAAATGGGATCCTGGCTGGAGGACGGCAGCTTAGTGGCTATCGCTATTTCTAGTGTAAAAAATTCATGACAGCAGCACCACTTTTTAAAGCCCCGAGGTTCTCATACTGAATCCAGCATCAAAATCCCCTGGAGAAGAAGATGACCAGGTGGCATGAGCCAGGTTAGAGCAGTGTAACTCATGTCACATCTCAGTGCTGGGCTGGGCTGAGGCCCTTGTACATCCTGACCTAGACATGATTAGCTCATGAGCAGAGATCAGTGGCTGCAGAGCCAACATGTCAGCACTGCAGCAGCTCAGGCCAGGAGAACGACACACCGTGAGCTCCTGCCACATCCAGTCTCACACCGACAACCTGTACCGTGTGCAGCCGTACACAAGTCGGAAAGAGGATGCGCAACTCAGATCTCTTCTAGCTTTGATATCCTAAGAATGTTGATTCGGTGGTGGAGGGAGGAGGTAAATAAATGGAAGGTAGCCATTCATGATCAAGATAGAGCTTCTAACTCAGGTCTCCTTCAAAATACACAGCTTTAAAATTCTGGTTAAAAAATGGATCCAAATGAGTTGCTGACAATTCTTCTTGATTGATTGAGAGAAAGAGAGAGAGAGAGAGAGAGAGAGAGAGAGAGAGAGAGAGAGAGAGAGAGAGGCCAAAAAAAAACCACCAAAACAGCTGTTACAGAATCCCAAAGAGTGGCCTGCAGCATGTCAGGGGAGAAGCTTAGGGGCAGTTGCCTGGCTCGGGCTAAGAGCAGAACTGGCATTGTAACCTAAAGGCAGTGCCTACACCACCATTCTCCCACAGTAGTAGCTAAATCAGCATCAGGCCCTGCATGGGAGTCATGGCAACCCGCACCACTGGTGCTGGAGGAGGCAGCACTGTGCCCTTGGCTCATCAGCAACAACAAACCCAGCGGGCAACTGGTGTAAAGATGAATACCACGACTGCCTTTATCAGAAACCACAGGTCATCAGAGGTGTGAGCAGTGCCCCTCTTTCCTTCTAATCCCCAAGTGAGCCTCCCTGACATTTTTCCTCCCCTTCTTCGTTCACACAACCTCTGCTTCTCACACAGTCACCAAGAAGACAAGACAAGTAAGCATGGTGAGCCCAGTGCATGCAGCCTGTACTCAAACGGAGGCTTTCAGTGGGGAAGTTGTTCTGGCTGATCAGACGTCTGTTTTGTTTACTTTTTGGTACTCAGTAGATAATACTATGAAACCACTGAATACCAGGGAAAACAGATTTTATTTCAAATATTAACACAGATGTATATCACATATATGTATTTGTACTAACTTCAAAATATGGCAGAAGACTTGAAAACAGTGTGTTAGACATTTGTCTCCTTGCTACTTCAAAATGCCTGACAGAAGTGACTTAGGGAAGACAGAGTTGAGTCTGGTCCCTAGTCTGAGGGCACAGTCCATGCTGAGAAGAGCCGCAGCAGTGGGAGCCTGCAGTGAGCTGGTCACATTGCATCCATAACCAAGAAGTCGTTAATGATGAATGCTGGCACTGCACTAACTCCATGTCATTCGGTCCAGGACCCCAGCCATGGAACGGTGCTGCCCCCAGCTGAGGTGAGCCTTTGTGCCTGAACTCATCTAGATGACCGTTCCCAGCAAGCCTGGAGGGTTGTCTCTTGGGTGATTCTAGAACCTGTTAAGTTGACAGCCACTATTAACCATCACAAAGAACTAGCATACTGGCCTGGAATATGACCATTTCTCTTGATTCTTACAATGCTGGTGTCGGGGCCTGACTCATCTGTCCTACTCATGGGTTTGCCCATTGTTACATCACCATGCAGACACCATATTAGGTTGCCAAGGGAAAATGGGACTACTGACTTCATAAACTTAGTTCCTGAAATTGCCAAACGAAATTCTCTTAGGTCAGAGGAGGAGATAACTTGCAGAAAGAATGTTAGCTATAAACATTAAGGTCATTTAAAAGAAATTCTAGGGTTTAGTCACTGTTGATGCTGCTTGTTTTTTGTTTCCTCAAACAGCTCTGCTTTGTAGCCCAGGCTAACCCCCAGCTTGACAGCAATCCTCATGCATCAGCCTCCTAGGTCTTGGTGTACAGGCATAATCCACCATACCCAGCTCTACCCTTTCTTATTATTTTATTTATTATATTTTACTTAAAATCTACACATCTTACTCTTCTGAAAGATAATAATAAGGACTGAGCACACTTATTTGAGGACCAAACTTTTATTCTCCAAAGTCGACCATTTGTGCTTATCCTAATATAAAATATGAATAACAAATTATTAAAGAGAAATTTTTCCTTGACTATAAAAACATCTGCACAATACAACACTCTGTAAATATTTCTGTTTTAATTTTTTTATATATGGGCATGCTGCTTGAATGTATATCTGTCTACCACATGCATGCTTGGTGCCCATGGAGGCCAGAAAGGAGTGTTGGATCCCCTAGAACTGTAGATACATGTGATTTTGAGCTGCCAGGTGGTTGCTGGGAATCAAAGCTGAGTCCTCTAGATGATGATCAAGTGTTTGTTCTTAGCTGATGAGCTAACGCTCCACCCTCCACAAATACTTCTTAACTTTAATCATCTCAAATAAAAGTTGCAAAATTCTTCTATTCAGTTTTATTGTTTCTATTTTCTCAACCTGAACACAGCCCTCAATGGGACATAAACACCACTTGACAGTATCCAATGTCAGCAGCTCCTTGTTTATATATATATATATATATATATATATATATATATATATATATATATGCATACAAGTAATAGTTACTTGGTAAATGAAATACTTACATTCCCAGAAAAGAAGCAAGCCCACTCAAACAAAGTAGGCATGATGGGTAGTGGTAAGTTTTCTTAGTTTACTTCCTAAATTACGCTGACTCAGCATGATGATGCTAAACTTGAAATGTCATTTATAAATAGCATGCTTCATAACAGATCAATAAATTATTGTCTCTGTATATTTAAATCACCAACTTATGAATAACTGGGTTTATTGCTGTTAAATTAGAAAAAAAATGAGCATAGAAAATTACTGAAATAAGCTCAAAGCAATTTAAGTTGTTACTTCACCTGAAGGAAGTCCTCTAGACCACCAGTAACCATCATTCTGGTAATCAACCAAAAAAGCATTGAAAATACCTCAAATATGTCATATGTGTATGCTTTAGGTTTAAGGATTCTACATTCAGAAGGCAGACCTGGGAAAATCATCTACAAGGTTGGAAGATGCCAAGCTACTCTTTAAAATACCAAACTTGGGGCTCCCGAGTTGCCTCCGTAGTTAAGAACACTGGTAGTAGCTCTTGCAGAGGACCCAAGTTCTGTTCCCAGTACCCACATGGCAGCTCACAAGGTAATTCCAGGAATTTGACGCCCTCTTCTGTCCTCCATAGACACTGCACACATTTGCATGTATAAAATTGAAATAATAAAATAAAAAGGAAAGTAGCAGCTGAAAACAATCTAAATATACTCAAACAATATAGTCAAAATGGGTTATGACATGGATATTAAAATGGACTGTGAAAAGTCTTCACTAGTCTGAGAAGATACAGCATTTTGAGCAAGGCTGTGAATCATTCATATAAAATGAAATATTTATCTTTCCATGAATGAATGGATGAATTATAAAGCTTAATATTTGCTTTGATTTACTAATTCTGAGTAAATACGCCATTTTTATCCAATTATGTTACAATAATATGAAATAACCATGAATCATATGCCAGGATGAATTTTCGTCTACTGTATCAATAAAGACCTGTTTTAATGGTGAACAAATGTGGCTTCTTCCAGAAGACTGATTCCTTAGTAGTGTGCAAGGATTATGATTCCGAGTCACAGCATTCTGTGCTTATTTTAGTCCTTGAAATATTTGCTAAACCACCTCTGAGGCTAACGCTTCCAGGGCAAATCAAAATGTAAACTAGCTGATCCCAGATTCCAGATTCTCAAGCCAAGACTGAGGTCATTATGTAAAAATAACTAACAGTGAAGTTACAACGCAAGTTATATCAGCCGAGTGCTATCCACACGTCCCTCAGAGCAAAGGCAGAACACGCAAGCACACTGAATCCACTGAAAAGACTTTTTTTCCCAGTAGAGATAAAGAGAAAGAAAACACACCGCTGAAATCCTAGAAACCAAAGCTTCCTCATCAATGTAGAAGTCATTTGTTTTTTAGGTTCTGATTTGAGGTTTCTTTCCCGTGTCAGGTCTGAGAGGTCACCAGGAAGTAGGTGAAAATTAAGACATTCACAAATTTTAAAAACCAAGATGTGACCGGGGATACAACTCGGCAGTAGAGAGATCCCCTAATGGGCACAAGGCCCTGGAACACATACTTAGTACACAGAGGAAGAGAGGGGGAGGGGGAGGAAGAATGAGGAGTAAGAAGGGAATGTGAAAAGGAAGAGGTAAAGGAGGAGGAGGAGGAGGAGGAGGAGGAGGAGGAGGAGGAGGAGGAGGAGGAGGAGGAGGAGGAAGAGGAGGAAAAGAAGCAGAGAAGGAGGAGGAGGATAAGAAGCAGAGAAGGAGGAGGAGGAGGAAAAGAAACTGGGAAGAAATGAGAGATGGTCCTTCTTGTCTTGTTAGTCTTAATTCATGCTCCTCAAAAGCAAGGGTTCACACACCAGCAGCCTGGGCAAGTTACAGGAAGTGCTGCTAAGTGGTACAGGGAAGGCAGACGAGGAAGGGAGGGCAACCACCAAGGGTGTGTCATAAAGCAGCTAGAGCTTAGGCCCTTAGGAAAACGATGGTAGGCATACAGCCCACAGTTTCAGAGTGCGCCCAATGTCAGCCATCAGTTGAAAGTTACTGTGGGAGCGATGGAGGAATTCATTCACATCATCTCCCGCCTTTGGACTGCTCAGAGAAGGGAGAGACATAAAGGAGACCAGGGATGGCAAAGGACCAGACCCAAGGCTTTCAGGAGTGCCTTAAACACCCTCAAGCAGAGAAAGGCACAATGGGCACTGAGTTAGGAAGTGCCTATTGAAGTGCTAAGACACCAGGGACAAGGAGCAGGGCACTGAGGGTATCTATCGCTAACAGTGCCTTACCCATAACCCTCCTTTATCACTTGAAAGATCTTTGAAAAAATTCAACCTCTGCATCCATAAATGAATGAATAATTCATGCAATTAATATATTGGTAGATTAGTGGTTTACATCTAGAGAGTCGGGTGTAAAGGACACTTTGTCTACTTTAAAGAAACTGACACCTACATGAAGATTTTCCCAATATGTTTTTACCGTGGTTTTTCATTCCTTGATGTCAGCAATCACTGAGCATTCCTGTTGCTCTACACATTAGGATCTTGTGGAGTCAGAGTTTTAGATCCTGGACATTAGAGAACTGTGTGGTCTTATTCATGCTGAGACTGCTAAGTCCTTAGTAACACAGCTAAAGAATCTCCCTTTGCATGCCAGACCATCCTTGGTAAAGAGTCTGTTGGAGCTTTTGGTCCATTTTTAACTGGAAGGTTTCTTTTGAGTCTCATGAATTCTTTGTGTATTCTGGATGAAAAGTTTTTACCTGCTGTGACAGGCAGTCATCAGAGGTAGGAGAAGAAAGTGGAGACCCCAAGGTCTAGACATCAAGAGAATAAGAAGAACGCAGTGTGCTGGCCCTGTTGCTAAGACTGTACATTGAGGACTTGTTCCTTGCCTTTCCAAGAGCAGTGTAAACAGACATTTGAGAGCAAAGAAAAAAATTTAAAAAAAGAAACAAAGAAGGAAGGGAGGGAGGGAGGAAGAAAAGGAGGGAGGGAGGGAAGAAGAAAAGGAGGGAGGGAGGAAGGGAGGGGAGGAAGGAGGAAGGGAAGGAGGGAGGAAGGAAGAAAGGAAGGAAGGAAGGAAGGAAGGAAGGAAGGAAGGAAGGAAGGAGGGAAGAGAATAAAAGGAGGAAGTCATTCTACTTAGAAAAGTAGAGCTCCTGATTATTTTTGAGACAGCTATGTGAAAAATCAGATTACTAAGGTTTAACTATATAAAAAAAAGACCTTCAAGAAGTGAGGAGAAAGAGGGGAAATATAATAAACATTTGGGCAAAGCAGGAGCAGAGGGAGAAAATTTCAAAAATCTGGTTCTGTTTTGGGGCAGGAGATTGAAGACAATAAAAAATAAAAAAGACACAAAGCACACAATGAACTAGTAACAAGGTTGTGGGTTGAGGCTGCCTCAAACGTGTTTTGAAAATCCAGACTTGATGAACACAGCATCCTCCCTTGTTTATGTATTATCTCCAGATGCTCAGACCCTTAAAAGGCAAAGAGGAATAGCTGAGGCTATCTGACTGTGCAAACAAAGCTTGCTGATCCTGAAACAGGGATGCCGTGGACCACTGGGAGCTAGAAGGGCATGGAATTAACAGCAGCAGGAGGAAGACAAACATCCGAGTATTGGAAGATTTAAGGAGTGGAGCAGGGATGTGAAAAGAGAGTTCTCTTCAGTGCTGGGGAAGCAGCAGAGTATCGGCGATGCTTCTGTTCCTATAGCAATGACTGCTATCCATACGATGTCCCTACCAGATATTTCCATCTGGATATTCTCAATGCCACTTCGAACACAGTGCACAGAACCAGTCCGTGACCTTGACACCTTCCTCTGCCCCAGCACTTAAGAATCGCATCACCCAACTCTGGCACTTTACGACCAGAACTCACCCTTACTTGCTTCTGCCTCTCATCCTCACCATTGCTCACTCAGATCATTAGGTTCCTAACATAAGCATGTCTATCTGCTCAATGTTTCCGGTCTGCTTTCTTCACCAGAACACCAGGCTCCAGAATGCAAATCTACTCTTACTCTCCCATCCTTCACTCATGTGATGGTTTGAATATGCTTGGCCAAGAGAAAGGCACTATTAGAAGGTGTGGCCCAGTTGGAGTAGGTGTATCACTGTGGCTTTAAGACCCGCATCCTAGCTGCCTGGAAGTCTGTCTTCCACTGGCAGCCTTCAGATGAAGATGTAGAACTCTCAGCTCCTCCTGCACCATGCCTGCCTGGATGCTGCCATGCTCCCACCTTGATGATACTGGACTGAACCTTTGAACCTGTAAGCCAGCCCCAATTAAATGTTGTCCTTATAAGAGTTGCTTTGGTTGTGTGGTGTCTGTTCACAGCAGTCAAACCCTACCTTAGATACCCCACCTTAAATAACCACCACTCCAGCTGGCTTGCAAAGGTTTGATGGCTTTACAACACTAAAATGAAAACACTCAAAATCTAACTAAATAAATGATCTTTCGTGAAGTGAGCTACTAAGCTAATATCTCTTAGAAGCTCCGTCCCTGCCTGACTTCAGGTTAGTGACAGCGACAGAATCAATCAGCCTACATGTTTAAGATTGTCATTATGCCCTGAGTAAAAACAGTGCACCACGAAGCCACTGCTCTGCTTCTGTCCTCAACGATGCAGGGCGGCAATGAACGTGAGCTTCCCTGACTTCTCCAGAGTCTTCTCCTTCAGCCTCTCCAAACCTGTCACATCCAGGAATATATGTGGCTCCGTGGCAAAGAGCATCGGGTGTGCATGGAGGTCAACCACGCTGTTAGGGTTACATAGAGTAAGAGTCTGCCAAAGACTAGTTTTGACCTGTGCTTTCCAAGTCATGTCCAGAATTTTAATTTGATTGACAGTCTATTGTATTGATTCACCACATGACACAGAGATGCAAGAACTCAACATCTTCCTAGTAACTGCCACAACAAATACTTCACAATGAATTCTTCCAGCATGCCATTTTCAAAGGCTCCCCTCCCTCATGGAACACCCATCGGATAAATCCACCTGGCTGCTTCCCTCCAGCCTACTGTCCACTGAGACACTGAGACACATTCCCTTTCCCTGTGCTCCAACGGCTTGTCTCTCCCCACTTACACAGACAGTGCACATCCATTCTTCCCACCTAGAAAGTAAGCCTTCCTGTGCCTGGCTCATGTTCGGGTAGAGTTCCCATTCTGACATCACTCTCGTAGCCTCTGGTCCCTTTCAAGCCTAACTCTAGTCATCTCTGGAGACTACAAACTTACAAAGAAGAGGATGCTGTTTGCTTCACTCACTTATTCCAATTACCCAGAAAGCACCTGGAACATGTTGGGTACCAGACAAGTATTTGTTAAACAAATAGAGATACAAATGTGAGTATTTATATAGGTGGGATAATGAATTCTGCAGCCCTCTGAGTCTGGCACTGTTACACCCCGATTCTGCAAAGGAACATGACAACACATTGCCACAGGTGGTAAGACTGGCGTCTTGCTGCTTCCGAGTAAGCAATTTACTCTGACATTCAGTCTCAGGCCCTATGTCCTCTACAACACTGAAAAGCATATGCAGTAGACTTTCCCCTTCAGCTTACATGTGACGAGGATAACTAAGGATGTTATGTAAAGCCACCCTGGGTTTTGTAAGACCCAATCCCAACACCTGTTCTCTGCTTAAAAGGAAAATGGACCCATTCCTTCTACTGTAGGCCAGATGCATCCCTGTTACATTCCAAGTTCATGGTCCCTACCACGGCCTCTGCATTGAATTCCTAATATGCATAGTCTCCCCGCCCCTGCCCCACCCCCCAGATACCAGGAAAGTTGTTTGGAAGACTTGACAGCTTAAGGACAACAATAACAATGATGACAACAACAACACAGTTTATTCTCATGACCAAGAACCCCATGATTTTTTTTCCTTTCTTTCTCAGGCATCCATCTAAAATGCTCAAACTCTTTACTAGAAAATAACAAACAGTAGAAGATCTATATCATATATCATTTATATGTGAAAGCTCTTCAAAAGAATGTGGTCAGCTTTTCACAGAAAAATTGAGAGGAGATTGTGGGCAAATTCGGGCCTATTTAATCAGTCACACGGGAATGTATAGTTTTATTAGCATTTATGAGGTGTTTTGTTATTATTCCTAATTAAATCACTCTGACAATGTTGCTCAAAAACCTACATGTAATACATGCTAGATTTCGACTGTTAAACACAAGAGACCCATCTGTCCCACAGTGTCAAGGGAGCTCTTTGGGAAATACGGAGGGGTGCACGCGACTAAGGGAATCGCGCTGACAATGCACGCACATCTCTGGAAGATGCAACTCTGGTCTGAATGCTTCTCTCCAAATTCTGGAATTCGATCTGCATGGATTATTTCTAGCTTTGGTTTAATCACCTCAGAGAGCTTTGTTGCAAGATTAGATTCAGAATCTGGTCCCTATTCTCTGTAGAGACAATGAGTTTCTACTGCTGTGGAATGAACTTAACTGCATCTGGACAAAAGCTAAAACTGTGAAGGAGTAGGCATTTGTCTAGACTTACAGTTTCCCGGTCATGGTCCTACAGTATCATCCCCAGTCATGGTCCTACAGTGTCATCCCCAGTCATGGACCCACAGTGTCATCCCCGGTCATGGTCCCACAGTGTCATCCCCGTCATGGTCCCACAGTGTCATCCCCATCATGGTCCCACAGTGTCATCCCCAGTCATGGTCCCACAGTGTCATCACCGGTCATGGTCCCAAGGTGTCATCCCCAGTCATGGTCCTACAGTGTCATCCCCAGTCATGTCCCACAGTGTCATCCCCAGTCATGGTCCCAAGGTATCATGAGAAATAACCTAATGTTGGTGTCGGCAATGTGAGATCACAGAGCAGATATTCACACTGATAATACAGCAATCTCCGTCATATTCACTCATGGCTCCAATACTTCTCACAATTTCTACAAGTCAACCCAAGACATACAGATACCACACATGCTCCACTACATAATATCAATATACCCACGCTAATATCGAGATCATTATATATTTGAAGAATTTACCTGAGTCAAACTGACAGTGCACCTACTCGATAAGACAGTATTGAAGGTGTAAATTCTAATGTGAAATATTTAAGTCTTATTAAAGTCTAGAAACATTAACTTAAGCCAACTCCATCTTTAAGCAATGTTGTTTATATCTTAGCTCCTAACTGTTCAAGTCAGCACTTTCCACAGCATTAAGCAATGGTTTTTTAATGGCAGCCATACACTAATTTATTAAATGACAGAATGACCAACACAAAGCAAACATATCTTCTTCACTAGTAAGCTGTCTTATAAAATGAGCTACATGTGTTGCTGGTGTATATCTAAGATAACTAGACATGGGTCAAATACCTACCTCACACTATGTATGCATTGCACTTTAGGGATTTCAATAAACCTTTATGAACTGTGTGAATGGAACAAAAAAACAAAACAAAAAACGAACAAACAAACAAACTAAAACAAAAACAAACCTGAAGACACAGCCTCAGTCCCAGACTCAAATGTTCTAATATAAAGGGTCTAGAATTCAGCCTGGGTCAAGGTTTCCTCAAGCTCCTTCAGTGATTCAAACACACAGCAAAGACAGAAAACTACTGTTCAAACAATATTAGCAAAATATTATGGTAGCCAATTCATGAGTTGCTTTACTGTTCCATTTTAAATGGTAAAAAAACGGAAACAAACTCAGAGACACTCAGTAACTTGTCAGAGTGCTGGACAGCTCCATGAGCGTCTTAAAACCTTTGCACTGTGCCTTGTTGCTTCTCAGTGGCAGATGCTTCATTGTTAAGTTGTTTCCATCCTGTAGTCCTACTGAGAAACCCAAATGGTCCCTTCCCATGTCTGCATTAGATGACAGAGCCCCTCTATATGTAGTGATCATGGCAGACCATGATCCTTGGAAGAGCAGGGAGTCAACTTAAACTCAATATGTGTGTGTGATTGAAACACTACAATGGATTTTAGTTATCCCAGTACCAGGAAGAAGAAACCTACCTTTTGAATGGTTGATCAGGGCAGTCCAAGTGACTCCAAAAATAATAAATACTATTGATGTAGCCCTTGGTCGTCTCTCAGAAGTTTAGGGTCTACCTCAGTTGCTACACACACTGCACACTCAGGACACAGGACTCAGATGACTTGAGCTGGATCTGACCTAAAGCTTTCCCAAGGTCTAGCTTCCATGAATACCACATAAACTACCAAGGGAGGGCAGCAGTTACACAGACCTACTCAGCTGCAACTCATATGAACCGCTGTGATTACCAGCGTGGCAAGCTATCTATCCATAAAGGTGTAATAAGCTAGACATAAGGCAGTCTGGAAAATGTCCTTCCCTCTTTAATTTACACTCCCCTTGTGGTTTTCTCTAATCTCGCATGTCTTCCTTCTCCTGGGCGCATTCAGCACACTTCAGTTGTCACCTCCCCTTCCTGTCTCCAGAGTAGAATCAGCTGGCCCATGACACTGTCACACTACCCCACATTACCTCGTGTTGGGACTTGTAGACCTGGCTGTCTTCACACTCATCCTGTACCCAAGAATGTCTCTGAACTACTCTGCTCCTGCTTCTATCTTACAAGCTCTAGGGTTACAGCCTGGGCTGCCACACGGGTTATGCAGTGGTGGGGATCAGAGTTATGTTCGTGGTAGGTAAATGCTCTACCAACTGAGCTGCATCCCCAGCCCTGGCTAAATATTGCTATGGAAAAGGGTAGAGTGTGAAAATAAAGAACTTTCTAAGATATAGAGAGTTTCTTTATGAGAGAGAGAGAGAGAGAGAGAGAGAGAGAGAGAGAGAGAGAGAGAGATCGGCTGGGCAGCGATTAAAGGTTGCACACCTTTAATCCCAGCACTTGGAAGATAAAGGCAGACAGATCTCTGTGAGTTCAAGACCAGCCTGATCTACAGAGTGAGTTCCAGAACAACAAGGGCTACACAGAGAGACCCTGCTTGAAAAATCAAAAAATAAATAAATTAATAATAACAGATCAAGCACCTCTACATTACATTACCCATAACACTTTGGTGATATGAAATAAATTATCTTTCTAAATGATTACAGATTTCTTCTACCATCATTTTACTAACTGGATAAGCCACATACTTTCCCAATGACAAGCTTCTCTGCCAAAGATCATGCCAAACATAGGAAGAGAAACTTCTTTAAAAGTATGTGCATGTGAAAGGGTTCCATGTGAGTGCAGTACCTGTGGCGTCCAGAAGAGGGTGCTGGATTGGTTCCCTAGAGCTGGGTGGGATTGGAGGTTGTAAGCTACTCGGTACAGGTCCTAGTAACTCACTCATTAGCCTATTTCTATTAATATCAATACAAATAGACTTCGAATTCATCGTTTCCGACTTGTGTTCAATTGAGCAGACATTTGCTGAACAATTAACAAGATATATTAAATACGTTACAGCTTCTTCCTATCTTATAAACTATAAAGAGGGGAAATTTCTAAAAAACACAATCAAATGTAACCCACTGATCCTCTCTTGATATTGACTTTTAAACTCCATTAAAAATTTTTCTAATGTGTGTTCACCTCTATAAAGCCATTTTATCACGTTTTTCCCATTTACTAATGTTACTTAAATGTTGCAACTTTTGATAATTCAAAATGAAGGTTGCTTCTACAATATATATTATATAGGTAATATGTATATGTATTTATTGTGGCTATAATACCTTATATTTCCAATCAATATAAACTCCTTTATAGCATAATGATCTGAATTTTAAGAGATTTAATAAATGTCATTGACTGCATGCATAATCTCAACTGCAGAATATAAAAACTTTTAAAACTAGAATTAAAATTTATCATCAAAGGAATTTAAAATTATAAGAGGATGGAAATGAGACTTAAATTTAGAATAACCCAGAGAACACAGCCATTACTGTGCAGTAATCTATTTGAGGAATCCAAAACACTCTGACAGACTTTTGGGGGGGCAGGGGGTTCTAAAAGGATAAACTTCAGAAGTTCTAGTAACAGCTTCACCACAACATCTTCAGAGGTGGGTAAAATTATATACCACTATTCCGTTTCAATTTTTGGCCCAAATCAGAAGACTTTCTGACCTACTTTGTATAGCTTCACTTTATACCATAGTATAATAATTCAGACTTGGACATTAGGGTCAGACACCAGCCTGATAACTGAGTGTGTGATACACACACACATACACTCACACATCACACATACAAACACATCACACACACTTACACATCACATACACACTCATACATCACACACACACTCACACACCACACACACTCACAAAACACATACACACACTTACACATCACATAGACACACTCACACATCACATACACACTCACACATCACACACACATCACAAACATCACACACACACTCACACACCACACACACTCACAAAACACATACACACACTTACACATCACATAGACACACTCACACATCACATACACACTCACACATCACACACACATCACAAACATCACACACACACACTCACACATCACACACACTCATACATCACACACACACTCACATCACACACACTCACATATCACACACACACTCACATATCACACACACATCACATACACACACTCACACATCACACACCACACACACACCACACACACACACACACACACACCACACACACACACACACACTCACATATCACACACACATCACATACACACACTCACACATCACACACACCACACACACACACACACACACACACACACACACACACACACACTGGATAATGTCAGACAGCACTGCTGACTCACCTCAGGTGCAACAGTCTTCAGCATCCTCGGTTCTGACAATGTCCACAGAAGAAAAGACCTGGTCCCAAGCCAACCACTTCCTCCTGACACCCAGACAGCAGTCCTAGGACAGTGTGGAAGGTGCAGCTTGCTGCTACTTGAATTTCAGTTGAAATCTGGCTCTTGAGGGCCAGAAAGGGGGGTAAAAGTGAGAGAGTGTGGCTACAAACACACACACATATACACATACACAAGCACATATGCACACACACACAAGTATACATACACACACAAGCACACACACAAGTGCACATGGGCACACACATACACACACACTGTGATTCCAGGGAAGATCATCTGCATTTTTGTTTATTTTTCTGGGCACTGCAATGTTTTCCACATGCTCTCCCAGGGGTCATGTGACAATTTCACCTCATATATAGGTTATACTTTGAGTACCATGCCCTACAGTAGCCCCCAAAACAGTGTTTTCCATTCTCCTCCTTTTAATCTATGAAGTTGGTCCTCCTGGACATCCACCTCACATATCAAGGATATAACCAATCACCACAGAGGTAGAATAAAAATGTTTAATCTGCATGGAATCTGAGACAGCTGCTCCACAGACCACCACATCAGAAAGGGAGGTCCAGTCACTAATAGGCCCAGGAGATTTCAGGACTTCACGAAGCCCTTCTTTCTCATCTTCCCAAGACATCTGTCTAGTTCCTCACACACAGATGAGAAGCTACATATAGAGGAAAAAGTCTCTTGAGAGGGTCCCTCCTGAGACAGTATCAATCCAAAATGCAAATCAGATGGGTAGATTAAAATAATTTCATAAGAAAAAGGAGGGATTAGCCTTCCCAACCATCCTCTAGAATGGCACACTGGAGATTCTGTTTATCATAGAGAGAAAAAATGTACTTAGCCAAAAACAATGGCTACACCATTATATGAGTTACAAATTGGCTAATACAGAAGACAAAGAAAAACAAGGGCTGGCAAGCACATGAAAGACACAGGCATGCTTGACACTGCTGGTGGGGTGTGTAGTAGTAAAGCTGCTTACACTAAACAGTCCAGAAGTTTACCGCGACTTCAGACAGAGCTATCAGCCATCCCACTGCCCGGTCCCTGGCAAAGGAAACTCAATCCAGATGCACAAAGGCCATCCCTGTTCTCACATCTACTGCAGCACTATTCCCAAGAGCTAACTCATGAAAACAGTATCCATCAATGGATGCTCAGACAAAGGAAATGCAGTACACATACACTGGTGATAAGACACCAGTGAAGACGTGGGGGAGCAGGGGAGCACTGTGTTAGGTGCAACAAGTCAGGAACAAAGGACGGGTGGTACTCGGGAGCTGGATCCACCTATGAGATAGGACAGAGTTGATCCCACACGATCTGTGAGTGGAATACTGCTCACCTGAGACTGCAAAGTGTCAGGAGAAAGCAAAAAGGGGACAGGACTCTCAGGGGTCATAGAAGAGCATACACTGCATTTGCTTAAAATTCAAAAGCTCTAATCGAGAGATGGTCAAGGTGGAGGTTTCTTATATGTAATACTTTTTGGCTGTTATCAGACTGGTTGATTTTCATTTCAAAAGTTATGAGAGGTAAGACATATACTTGACTCTGATTCACTCACAAGTTCAGCATGTCAAAAGTCACTAGTGGACGCAGATCTTACAACAATAACCTTTCAATGGGGTTAGTTTGGACAAGAAGGATCCAATATATATTTCGGGAGTCCTCAAATGGAGCAGAGGTGTAACTGCATCCCCAGTGTGTTTGTCAACAGACAGACAAGTTTAATACATATAGCATATAGTTATGTATATTAATGTATATAGCATGCAGTTATAGTGCAGAATACTACTCAATTCTTAAAGAGAAAGTCATGTTACCTGTAACAAGGTGGGTGAATCTGAAGGATATTGTACTATTGAAATACTAGTCACAAAAAAACAAATACTGAGGGACCCTACATACACATGACAGTTGATGGAGCCGTATTCAGAGAGCAGAGCTAAGCAGTGCATTAGCCGATAGGATCTGGTCGGCTTTAAGATATTTTACTCAGAACCAGGAGAACACACATTATTTCAAGAACTCATCACACTTTTAGCACATACTATGTTTTCATCCACAAAACGTAGGAAGACTTACAAACCAAGGTGAACTTCTAGGCAAATTTAAAATAATTTAAACTGCAATAGATTCCTTAACTAGGTAGAAGTAAGCTAGAAACCAAAACAACAAAATCTCCAAACTCTGAGAAGTCAGAGTCTCTTCTCAACCAGACACCACAGCCTGTATCTCTAACCACTCAGAGGCTAAGCTGGGATGTTAACCTAAGGCCATGAATGCAAGACCAACCTGGGCCAAATCGCGAGACCCAATTAATTTATTAATTATTATTAATTTATTAATTATTTCTTAAATTAATTTAAGAAATGCAAAAAGAAGCTGGAAAGCAGGATCAGAGGTTAAAAGCACTTTCAGCTCTTCCAAAGGGTCTGAGTTTAGTCCCCATGCCATGTCTGGAGGCTAACAGCTGCTGTAATTCCAGCTCTAAGAAATGCCCTCCTCTGGCTCCATAGTTACCGACACACACACACGCACGCACACACACACACCTGTACACATAAATTAAAAATAGAATCTTACAAAGCACACACAAGTGGACAAAAGGTTGCTCAGTAGCCCCTGGGTCAAAGCAGAAATGCTTACTTAAACACGGATCGAGAGCAGACTGTAAATAAAACGTAACATCACACTCTGTAAGATAGAGGCAAAGCCAGGTCAAGAGGAATCGTGTTGCACATAAATGCTGACATGAGACGGGAGAAGCCATCCTAAGTCCACACCCTCAGCTTGGTTAAGAACTTTTAAAAGTAGAGAAAATAAAGCTGGAGCAAGCAGAAAAAAAAAAAATCCAAGAAATGAAAAGTAGGAAGTGAGGGAAATCCGAGGACAAATATATGCATAAACCCAATAACCTACGGAACTTCCCTTAAAAAATGACAAACTGCCAAATCTCATTCCAAGAGAAAGGACATGACCTGAACAGTTATTCAACTGTTAGAGTTTTTTTTTTTTTTTAATTTAAAAATTTCTGAAACGGAATTTCCATGTCCCAGCTGGTTCTGTCAGAATATAGAAGAAGAAGTGGTTCCCAAATCATAGTCTAGTACATAGAACCAAAATCAGACAAAAAGAAAATCCACATGAATAAAAGAAGCCAGAGGCTATTGTCCTTCATATATTTAGATGCAAAGTCCTTAGCAAAATTTAGCAAATCTGTGTATGTACAGATATATGAATGCAAATAATGTGTTCACGTACACTCATGATTAATCAATATTTGTTTCATGTCTATAAAGTTGAACCACTATTCAAAAGCATAGAGAAGAAAAGTTATAAATTCATATTAAATAATAATTACTTTTCTCTTTGTATTTTGATCCAGAATTCCATGTAACCTTTACAAGCTTCAAAGTCATTATACAGCCAAGGATAACCTTGAACTCCTAATCCTGCCTCTACTTCCCAAGTGCTGCAAACAGGATGTTCTACCACTATGGCTTAACCTCCATTCATGAGAAAAGTTTCATTGCATTAGGAACAGAGAGGAATGTCGTGGACCTCCATAAATAGCAGGTACAGGAGTTCCAAAACTCCCAAGAGATAACAAAATCTATCCATATTCAAATTCCTTACATAAAGCAGCATATATTCCCATTTAATGGACATGTGTCTTCCTATGCATTCTTTAAGCCCTCTGTGCATTACTAACAATACAACACAAATGCTATGCAAATAGTTTCTCTACATTTTTCTAGGAGTGATAATGAAAAGAAGATGTAAATATATGTTCAACACAGAAGCAATTTTTTAAACATTTTCAGTTTACAGAAGGGTAAACGGAAACAGTGGGACGACAACAACAACAAACACAGACACAGGCACACGCAGACACACACATGCAGACACATACACAGACATACAAACACATACACAGACACAGACACACACATATACAGACATACACACAGAGAGAGACACACAAACACACACACATACAGACATACACAAAGACACACAAACAAAGAGACATACACACAGAGAGAGACACACACACAGACACACACAAACTACAACTAGCATTGTACTTAACAGGAACTGAATGACATCTGCTTAATCCTGGTAACAAGACAATGATAAACTCATCACTTTTATTTAACATAATAATAGGATTTCCAGCCATTGTATTAAGACAAAAGCAACAAAGGTGTGTAGATTGAAAAGAAAGCAAATTGTTTTGCAGATTATATAATCATTTTTAGTATAAAAAGAAAATATCTGTAAATTCTATCACCAAGAAACAAATTCAGTAAGCTTACAGGCTAACAAAATTCAGACACAAAACCAATTGCATGTTTACTCCCTTACAACAAGAAAATTGAAACAGAAATTTGAAATTGAATACCATTTATATTTGTTCCAGGTAAAGATAAAGTACTTAAAATGTATGTGAAACCTGTATCATCAAACTTGTTGATATTGATGGAGGACATCAAGTAAGATGGAATAGAAGAGTCTGTCATGTTCATGATTTGGAAGAACTGATATAGTGAAGATATCAACTAACTTTAAATTTTCCACTGACAATCAAGACTAACACTAAGTTTAATTTATAAACCGGTATGGTATATGTCATGATTAAAAATTTACAAAAATAGTCTTGTAGATTATTAGAAATAAGAAAAAAGGAATTAAAGAACATAAGTTTTGAAACAACCCAACAATAAATTTTTAGACTGCTAAAATAAACAATTATATATGTAAGCAAGAAAAGTAAAAATAGAAAATTTAACTATATAAAACAAGAAGGGCCATAACAGAGAAAAATTTGATCTACAGAATATGAAACCATATCTGGAAAGCATCTACTGAATACATGATTAACAACTAGAATACATAAAAACTATAATTTAACAACGAAAATCAAAAAAACGCTCTTTGAAACAGATAACTAACGCTATTTTAAAATGCATGACTTTAATAGATATGTCTCCAAAGATAATGTATACTAAGCATGTGAAAAAGTAGATGCTCAGAATTACTAATCATTCCAGAAATACAACCAAAACCATAGCGAGACATCACTTCACAAAACAGCCCTAAGTAGGAGGTGTCGGCATGAGTGTGGTAATTAGAACATGTGTGTACTGCTGGTGGCAAAATACTGAAACTTCTGTATGAAACGTCAAAGCTTGCAGAGTGGAACCACCCTATGATCCAGGCATCCTGCTCGTGAATACAATTCAAGAAGTGGGAACTGAGCCTTGGAGAGACATATGAGTCCCACATGCACAGGAGCACTACACACTTGAGCCATGAAGTGAAAACAACACAAATGTCATGAAGGAGCCAACAGAGAAACACATTGTGATCCATCCGCAGAGTGCCTCGTTACTCAGCCTTCAGATGGAAGGACGTTTGCCACGTACTACAGCAGGGTGAACCCTGAGGGCACTGTGTTGAGATAAACAGATACAAAAGGCAAACAGCATTTGACTCCATCCTCCTGAGAGCCTAATTCATTAGATCAGTATCTAACACGTTTAAATTCGTAGGCACAGAAAGCAGAATGTTGGCTACGTGTGGTTAAGATCAAAGAGGAATGACAGACATACTTTCCCAGACACATAGCACAGGCCTGAAGTCTTGGCTGGAACCAACTCTTATACACTATGGTTTTGCATGTATGTGTTTTATGTAGGATAGTTCTGTTTATAAGCTGGGCACAGTAAGAAATCAACAATGACAACTAACAGTAAAATACGACAACCCAACAATTCAGTCTGCAAACGTTACACAGATGTGCTTGTTCATAGCTCATTGTACCACAGGCCATGGTGACCTCTGCCCACAATTGTTTTCTTTCTTAATGGGAGTTCTTGCCTTGCCACTTGGGAAGAGTATTTTGCTACTTCTTTTTGCCATACCTGAGTCACCGGCACCACTGCCTGCACTCTTTGGAGCTGCACTACTCAGAACTTTGAACTATTATTTCAAGAACTTCCCATTTGATATTTTTAAGACCACGGTTGGCCGTTTGTAAATGAAAGCATGAAAGATGACATCATGGACAAGCAGTGACTACTGTATGATTATTATTTTTTAGAAAATACTACCATCACTTTCATACTGACACAAGACGTACAGTTAGCTAAGAAGACAAACAATTCATTTCTGTATCATCAGCTCATTTTACTTGGCGATCCAAATCTCTCTATTCAATAATGCTGAGTACACTTTTTGGGGGGTTATGAGGGTTTTTGAGAAGTGTGTGTGTGTGTGTGTGTGTGTGTGTGTGTGTGTGTGTGTGTAGGTTTGTGGCTGTGAGAGAAGGTAAGCACAGAAGGCAGAAGAATGTGTTAGATTACTTAGAGCTGGAGTTACAGCAATTATGAGCTGCCTCATAAGGGGCTGGGAACCACATGTGGGTCCTCCGGAAGAACAGCACGATGACTTCAGCACTGAGCCATCTCTCCTCCCCCACGTGCATTTTCTTAAAGTTAGTCCCAGTAGAAGCTGCTTTTCATCCTTCGTGCATCCTATATCTGTATTGTTCTTACCCCACGCTTGCTCTAGAAACAACATTCACAAATGATTAAGTACCAAATGGAAACACATATGCTCTGCTTAACCAACGAGTAATACATGTTATACTTAATACCGAGTCAAGATCAAAATAGCTCTTGAGACACACACCTCAAATAAACGTTTTAAAAATAAAATACCTCTTCTTCCAAAATGACAACCCAAAACATATGTAATAGCAACCATTTCATTACACCAAATGTTTGTTTGGCATCAGTTTTAGACAAGTGAAAAGGCTTTTGCTCAGATATAAAATCTAATGTTTTTTTTTAATTTTTAAAACAGTTTATATATTGTTTGTATGTGCATGTGCACACTGTTATAGGAAGGTCACACATGTACACAGCACAAATGGCAGAGGGACCCTTATGAAGTAGTTTCTTTCCTTCCACCTTCACATGTGTTCAAGAGTTCCAACTTGGGTCTCTCCTTGTGAAGCAAGCACTTTACCGGATGAGTCATCTCTCTGGCCTGAGCTCACTGATTCTGAGAGGCACTGGTCCCTCCCTTACAGTCTCCCTTAGTGCTTAAGATGCCTGTTTTCTTTCAACTTATCTCTGTGAAGTTCTAGAAATGATATTTTTTACCTTCCAAAACTAATGGGTTTAAATGTGAACTATTGACCACAAAGGTATTCAATAACTGAGGTTTTACCCAAGTGCCCTAAAGGACGGAAAACCAAAAGACTATCAATAAAAGCCAGGGAAGGTCATTGTATTCATTTCATAAAAAGCACTAGCAGCAGGTACCCAGACAAGTATCTGAAGGGACAGCTATAAGCCAGGTGCTGGTTCTCTGTATGCTAATGTTTGTCACTTTGTGTCTCTTTAGTTCTATTTTTCACATTGTTAAAATGGACAAAAGGATACTTGCCAATCATAGGATTGTAGATTATGTCACTCATGATTATTTCGTGGCTATGATCAAAACTAAAACTAAGTAAATATACTCACAGATGGCTCATGAATATTAAACCAACCGACTAGAGAAAAGGGGTCACTTTACATCTTATCCCTTCCCAGGACTGTCCCAGGGCCGTTAGCTACAGACAGCCTGTGCCAGACACAGACTAAGAACCAAACTAATTATTCTGCTTCTCCAGTTATCACTCCAGATGTTACATGTGACCATATGCTTTATCTAATGGGTCCTTTAAAAAGTAGACTTTCAGTTATGACAAAATTATGCACTAAGATATTTCCAGAAAATGCAGTGAGTCAAACCTACAGTTGCTTTCCTTACCAATAGTCCACATTTAATTATAGTATGGCTATGCCAATTAAATTCTGCATGCAATTCAGGTAGGAATACTTGATAAAGGAATTACCGTTCATGAGTGCCTAAGAATGTGCACAAGCCAGCCAAGGAATGACCTACAGCCAAGGAACGATCTTCAAGATGCTGCCTGGATCACTGTTCCCTCACATCATCTACAGATGTCCTGTTTGCTTTAAAAGACAGCTTCTCTGCCCAAATGCTAATGGAGGAGGGAGGAATTTTCAACATAAAAATAAAGTTTAAAAAAGAAACCAGGCTATTTTCATCCTGTTGAATCGGCCATGGTCCCAGTTCACACTTCACAAAGCAGTGGGTGAGGGAGCTAAAATTGTTCAAAAATAGCCCTTTGTCAAATGCAATGTTTCATTTCACATGGCTAGGCAGAGGGACAAAAAATAACACAGGGTTGGAAGCTTAGGTGTCCCAACAACTTAGAATTAGCAGCCAACATGAGTAGCTTTGCATATCGACAAAATCATCAATTTCAGGACCGGGGTGGAAACAATACCAGAGACCTTTAAGGCACTCTGAGAGAAGACCCCAGTGAGCACTTGACCACTATATTCTAAAACCTGAAGAAGAAAAAAAATCAGCCAAGCAACCAGGTGATTTCAAATAAAAGATGTGAGAAAGAAAGGGAGCAATTAACACATCACCCACTCATGCCCTACAGTCTAAATGAGCCCACTGTCTTGGCTTTGCCACTAATGGTATACACTACTGGCGGTCATGTAGTCAGAGCTAAATGTCCAATGGGAAATAAAGGTGAACAGGGAATGACTAGTTAAACCTAGCTACACTTTTGAGACTGCTAAGCCCACTCTATGTTTGAAGAATAATGCCTGAGGTAAATAGAAAGGGACTTGCAAGCCCCTAAGAACTTAACCCAACTTTTTGATAATAGGCTCCAACTAACCATAAGGCAAGTTCAGCTTAAAATACTCAGGTCCTTGAAAGCCTAGCTTCCATCAAAAATCATCTCTTGGGGCCTAAGAGGAAGGTCAGGTTTCACTGCAGTTTGCAGTGCAATGCTCTAGTCTTCATTGCTTCATGACTGACTTGTCCCAGAACGAGCTCCGGGTCCTAAGTGTGTCCTCCAGTGCAGTCATAGCCCTTGACTCCCCTTTCACTAGGACCAGAGACAATTTACAGCCAACTACCTCAGTGGAGCCCCAACTCATGACCCAAGCAAGAAGGATGGAAGTAGATCCCAAGGAAAGCCCAACAAGAACTTTGGAGAATAGGAGCCCAGATAAAGCACCTTCTCAACACTGGGCTCCTGTCTTACTCTTAACAAGGAGGAAATGTTATGTGGCTTTTCAACACATAAGGAAAACTGAGGCATGGTCTCCACAGAGAAACTTTACTCTGGTGAGAAATGAGGTAAGAATCTAAGTGTTGGGTGGTGACACTAAACATGTTATCCCACCCACCACTCTGCTCAAAGGTCATCTCCAACAAACGTACATCAGGGGTTAAACAGGCACCTTCAAGGTCCACCAAATGTGCTTCCTATGTACTTTGTAGTGGGGGCTTCTGCTAAGAGTTGTGGTGTGGCACGGGTCGCAGATTCTCATAGACTGAGAGAGCTTCAATCCGTGCCCAGCATTACCTGGGTACCAAAGCTAAATACCTGAGAATCTGACATAGGAGAACAGAGGCAAAAGTATGAAGGAGACTGTCTCTGAAGGAGACTGTTTCAGGAAGTTGTGAGGTTGGGCCCACAAACATCCCAGGAGTTGAAGATCCTCTATCACAGGTGCCTCTTCTCTGGACAGACACTCCTCCTTTCTCTCATCAAACCTGTTCTCTGGTCTTAATTACATCTTCTTTCTTTAGTTCTAAATGCCCACCTTTCTCTAGGTTCTTAGGATCTAGTTACTTGTTCTAATGAAAAGTTGAGTTGCCTGAAACAGGGCGGTCTGAGAAGCCACAGACATGACTTGCATTTTTAACAATATACATCCATTGAATGCCCAACTGGACCTAAATTGGACATGTAAGCTTTAGTAGAGATTCAATGCTTGTTGAAATTGCTAATTTGAAGAGAACATACCCTTTCTCCAGAGATGATCGCCTACAGAATTAATCTTCAAGATAAAAAAAGTTTATGCATCAAAATGTGCACCAGGACGCCACGATTATTATCAATGACATACTAACAAGGAGGACTGATTGGGAAAGTTTAGTATGTCTACCTCATGGAAAGTTATACAGGCATTTAAGATGTTTAGTGCTCACTTATAATTTGGTGAAAACTAATGTTTGAAAGTAAAAGTTTTTAAAAAAATACAGTAATAACTTATCACAGTTAAAGCCAAACACAAACAATGCTATCAATGGTTGTCTTTACTTGGTTATGCCATCTACTTATATTTTCATACATTCCAGTTTGTACATAATTGTATAATGGATAAAATTTTATAGGGTGACTCTCATTGGAAGGGAAATATTTTATTTTCACAGAATTTTTTTTCTGCATGTAGTTGATAATTCAAAGATTCCATTTTTTTTTTTCTGCAAGGGTATTCAGGCAAAGGAAATGACGGACATGAGCAAGAAAAACTCACTCTGATTAAAAATATCTCTACTAGTTCTGTGGCTACCACATCAGAAATGCCTGGCATTCAAAGTTCTCCACAGCCCAGAGCCTAGTGCATCTCAGTTGACCATTTCTCTACCTATGGAAATCAGTCCAGGTTTCAGATAGTAACTTAATTCACTTCTGTGCATAAAGACATCCCTAGCCGTCTGACCAACCACCCTGCTTCTACAGGTTCCCTCTTCTCTTCAGGTATTGAAGAGTCCATTGAGTCCATTCTGTCATTCAGTTCCTTATTTCTAAGTAAGTAAATACCTCTCAGCTAGACCTGGAGTTTGTGGAAGTCATACAGTTAGATGCTTTTCAGTAGTTACTGGCCAAATACATGCAGAGACAGAGAGGAAGTAGAATTCTACAGTCGGGCTGGCATTATATTTGTGCTGGTATTATCTAAATGAAGCCTGCTGTTTTTAAAACCCTGCCTATGACATCACTGGTAGGACATGCACTTTTCCATTCTATTTCTGCTTATTCATATCAATTCTGAGGTTCCTCTTGGGATCAAACAGATTGGATTGCAACATGCCTCACCAAGGTGCAGAATATTAATAAGAAGTGGAATGACCTTCTTAAAAAAAATCACAAGACCACACACAGGGTCCCACTTCTCTTGCAGGTTTTGTCTGAACAACAAATATAAATCTCTGTCTCCACGTTATGTCCTTACTTAGGCTGAGTGCTTTAGTCTCTATTAATATCCCCTTTAACCAACAAAGCACTGTCCAGATCAATTGTCCAGTGCTTCAGAAGTGACCAACTAAATGGCTGTGTTCTTGTGTGCCATCAAATACTCTGCCAGGACTTGGAAATAAACACCATCTGTACATTAGCAACCGGATACCAGAGACATCAACGACCGCTGCATATCTTAAGAGATAATCCATAAATCATAACTGAAAGCAGGTCCAAGGACCTGCCAGAGGAGAAAGAACGACCTAGTGTCTATTATTTTTGCAGAGGGAGAATACGAGGTCAATGTGACTGTTGACTCTGAAGATCAGGGCATCAATGAACAAACCCCCTTCTCACTGTTCACGGCTCCAGCTTACTATTGCACATGCATGTTTTATCTAATAAGTGAAGCAAGCACTTAAGAGTGAGTGCTTGTTCGTACGCTAGCACTTACTGGATGACCCCAAACCACCTCCATAGTTTAGCTCTTTAACCTATAAACTGTCACCTGCTATGGCAAGTCACAAGGCTGTGACAAGCCAAATAGCATCACTCAGTCTCAGCTTATTGATCACCCTGCTGTGCGTGATTCAGTCTCACGGCCCATAAACTAGATCGCTGTTCTACCTTTGAATGTTACCCAAAGATTAAATAGCAATCTCAGGATTGCTTACTGTGATGTTAACTGATTCTCCCAAGACTCGAGCACCTAGCACGTATCACCACCCAAAATCAGTTGGGCATCTCTGGTTTGGCCCAGCTCTCCAATAGAGTGTTGTCCAAATATACATATTTTGTTAGATGCGAAGGAAATGGACATTCTCCCATAGGATCGCTCCCGTGGGGGGGGGGGGGGGGCGGGGCAATGTGCAGAAAGTTTACAGGTTGCTGTCACTAATGGCTGGGATTACTCCTGTGCAAATTAATATTATACTTAATATCTAATACTGCATAAGTGGACCCAATACTGATACAGTAGATGGTAGGTGGATGTTAGAATGCGGGAGACCTGGATTCAAATTCTTGTTCTGTGACCTTGAGATTGTAATTTAAGATCTCTGTTCCTCACTTTCCAGAACTGGCTCTGAGTTGATGTGGTAATTTAACTCGATTGCACACACACACACACACACACACACCATGCCTAAAATATGATGTTGTTATTCATAATTCCTAGACATCGTTTCTTTTCTTGTTTGAATCCGTCAAACCAATACTGATTATAAGACAAATTCTACCAAAAAAAAAAAAAAAAAAAAAAAAAAAACATTTGGGGGGATGTTTTGATATCAGATAAAGTGGATGTCTAGTGGGATGAGAAGTGGAGAGAGGGAAATGTGTGGGAAAAGAGATCTCTCACTGACACACTTTCAAGAATACACAACATGCTCTGCTCAAGGTTGACACTGGGGCTGGGGACAGAATATCATGACAGATCAACCCAGAGGGGGACTAGGAGCTCTGCCCCCTCCACCCCACCACAGTAGGTCTAGAAAGTGGGACCCCACAGATAATCCGGTCCAGTCCCCTCCTCCTTCTGCCCAAACCACTGGGCACCAATGATGCTGAATCATGAGCCTGGCAGCAGCCGCCCTCCTTACAGCTTCTACCCTGGCACGTCTCCAGGGCAGGGACTGGAGGGAATGGGCGCAGCGACCTGGGGTGTAGAGGAGAGGGGCGGGGGCAAGGGCAGGTACTCACGGCTGAGGTACCTCTCTGGCTGGATCCAGTGGCCGGCCCCTCGGTGGCACGCACTTCCCTCCAGCGGCTGGCGGCTCCCGGGTCGGCCCACCCCGCTGGTCGTCCTGGGATCACCTCAGCTCGCCCACCGCCCGGGGCAGCCACGGTTCAGAGCTCAGAAGCTCGACCCGACCAGGAGCAGCTGGAGCAGCTGCCGTGCCCAAGGGGGTGGTAGCTACCGATGGGCCAGACCATTTGCCCACTGCGCCCAGGGGTGCGTGTCGTGCATGGAGGCAAAAGTACCAGAACCCCAGGAGGGCTGGCGACAGGCAGGAGAAACCAAAGAAAAGGAGGGACCTCTGCCCGTCGCTCGCCATGAGAGCTAGGGACCTCCTGGACCCCTGGCTTCTCATCTAGGTGTGCAGAAGAGTGAGCTGGGCTTTCCGGGGCACCCCTCATCCCGCCTTATTCGTGGTCCCGCTCAGGGAGCGTTCAGAACGCCTTTAACAGAGGACCTAGCAACCCTAACTCCAGGGTGGCGTCCCCTCCTAAGGGGATGCTAAGGGAGCTGGCCTGACACTTATCTGGGCCACCTCCTTCTTCATCTTGTGACCTACCTAGACCACCAGTTCCCAAGTCCACATGTCAGTTTATCATAGAGGGGTGCCTTAGATCTCGCAAAAGGGCTCTTCTGGTCTTTTATTATTATTTATCTGTATTTAGCTAATAATAAGAGGGTACCAAAAGTCAACCTGAAAGTTACACAGTAAGATCAAGTGAGCGCCCTCCCATCTGGATGTCTGAGGAGGTTAGAGACCGCTAACTAAATCTCAACACCTAAGTTGGAAAATGTAAATTGAATGGGTGGACACTTTGGACAGATCTATTTTAAAAAAAGTCCAGATGAAATTCAAAAATAGTTGTGGTTTCTTGTTCATGTGTTCAGAGATTACTCTCTTGGTAACTCAGAAATAATTGTGATCTTACATGAAATGGACCTCACAGGACTGGGGAAAATTCATAAGTATGGATGGTTCCTGCCCCTGTCCCAGCCAGACTCACACATGTTTCGGGAACACAGTGGTTAACAACCAACTGTATAGCTCTCCATCTAGAAAGAAATTGGCAGACACCTATTAAATGTGACTAGGGAGGGCTGCTTAGTGTACCCCCAATAAAATGAGATTTCACAACTTAAAGTTACTGTTTCTGGAAGTGGCCCTTTGAATAAGCCGACATAAATTGAGCTTATTTACATGAACATGACAGTGGAAGTATTTCTAATTCTAGCCTTCACTTGCTACTTTACACCTATGGAGATCAGTGGAAATGTTCCTGGTTTTTAGATGGGGTTTTAAATGGTGCAGAACAGACAGAAGATGACATCTGGACTTAATATTGGGGGGGCAGGGGTTGAAGGTAGGGAATACACTATAAACCTTAACATAGCTATCACTGGGACCTGGGTATGAGTTTGACCTTGGAGAAAACTGGGTTTTATGATGGAGAAGAGATATTTGAGTACCTAAGATAGATGTCACCCTGATGAAGCAAAGGGGATCAGAAAGGGGTGAATGGACTTTTTCCAGAGGAGTTGGAGCATCAAGGTCAGAAGCTCAATAAAGCATTCCGTGAGGGTGAGGATCATGATGCCAACCTTATGCTATCATCACTCTGTGCCTTCACTTCACACTACATTTAAATTTCAGGCCACCATTCTTCCAATCTCAAGCAAGAGGAAGAGTCACTACCAACTTGGAGAAGCCCAAGACGGCGTTTACAAGACTCAGAAACAGAAATTGTTGCTTTTCTGTATGGCGTGCTATTAGGATAAGGTAAACTGATGTTGACGTTCACACGTCAGCACAAGCAGAGCAGATATCCCTAGAGCCCTTCGTTGCTGGGGAGCCCAGGTAGCTGGCTCCCTAGAGAAGCCAGAAGCTTCAACACAGGGCATAACCTCAGGCTCAGATATGTGCAGCTCTCTCCACATTCAACTGTTCCCCTTTTAAAGGTAGCAGCAAAAGAGTTCAAGAGTTAGCTAAAGACAGAAATAGATATAGGGAGAAGGGATGTGGCCTCTGAACACCTAGGGACTTGATGGTCTTGTGTAATCTGTAGTCACCTATGTGTAAGTTGATGTTCTCAGCACATGTTTCTGAATGAAGAAAGGGAAATTTTTATGACAACTTGGGAAGCTGTCAAAGTGAAGGGGGTAGGGCGTCACAGAGCCTGTGACCCTGTTCTCTTTCAATGTCTTGAAAACCTAAAGATATAGTAGGGCCACAAAGGAAAAACTCAATTTCTTAGTTGATTATGTGAGGCTTTGGATCTGTGGACTACTTCTCTAATCCTAATGACAGAAGACAAGTCAGACCTGGGGAGAGAAAAGATTCTCGGTGGTGAACGAAGCTTGACTTTACAGGAAAGATAGTTATTATCCAAGGTTGCTTTAAACTTTACTTGCATGCTGGTTAGTGAAGCAAATTCATTTGTATTCACAAACAAGCATGATCCGGGAATCTTTAAAAGTATTGCCTTGAAACAATACTAAGAAAGGTAAAAATGGTGTTTGGTGCTTTTGACCAAAGTTGTGGTAAGCTGCTCAATGCCAAAGGTTTATCAGAGCATGTGTACTTGGTTTCTAACATGTCAGATTTGGCCAACGTTTGCATCATCCTAAATTCTCTGGTGAAGATGGGAATTGTGTATAGTCTCCTAGTTTGCCTTGAGCTAGTACTTAGTAAACCATTAGTGTATCTGAGGTAAATATTACTACCTCTTCCACCATAGAGACAAAGAAACCACTAGTTAAACATGGCAATGCTAGGCGAAAAGCTACTTTCAAACTTGAGCCAGTGCCTGGTATCACCCTCCACATGCCATTGTGGTAGTCTGCTGCTCGGAAAGCAGGCCATGAGTTTCATACCTGTCTGCAGTAGGAAATCTATTTCATACTTCTGTGTTTATTTTTGGTTTCTTGACACAGCCTTGCTGTGAATCCCGACAGCCTACCAAGTGTTGGGAATAGAGGTTTACACCAGTGTGCCCAGCCATACACAGTTTGACGTGGATTTGCACTGCTAATTTCTGAGAGAGATGAGTCATTTCTCACATATGAGGATTAGATGCTAACCCTCTCATGGGAAACACTGTTTACGTTCTCAGAATCTGAAATGAGCGAAGGCTGAGTGTCTCTAGCCAGCGATTCCTGACAGCAGCGTGCAACTTGTCTCAGGACCTAGGGCAAAATCTGGAACCTCTATTTTATGATGTCCCATAGTTGATCCTAGTGCCTAAACAGCTTGACCAAACTGTGCAAAAAGAGAGCAATGGAGAGCCCCCTCTTTCCTCCATCCCCCCTCTCTCCTCTCTTCCTGCCACCCCTCTCTGGGAACTCTTTTGTCTGTCTCCCTCCCCCTCAGCCCCTCTCTCCAGTCTTCTGGTTTTAACTCTTTACTCCAACCATTAACTGAACAGGGAACAAGAAATAGTTATTATAAACCTACTATATATAAAATCCCCCAGTCGTTGTATAGTAATGTACCTACTGTGCGTAGGACAGCATTCAGTGTTCTCTCAATGGTTTTATTGCACGCATTTATATATGCATGACTCAGCACTCATGTGGAGGTCAGAGGATAAGTTAAAGGAGTGATTTTCTCCTTCCAGCATGTGGTCCTGGGTATCGAACTTAGATCATCAGGCGCCATAACAAGTGCCTTTACCCACTGAGCACCTTTGCCCATAAAGCACTCTTATGGTGCTTTACGTAAAAGAAAAATAATGCTCAAAATTGTATTATATTTGTGTATAATTTTTGGCGAATTGACATATTTATAAAACTATCACTTCTAACCTAGATGATAGGTGTTTGTGGTTTTCATACTGTGCCCTGTACCTTTCTTACCAAACTCACCTAACAATGTTACATACAGCATCTATCTTCCAAATCAAATGTTTTTCCCATATAACTAAGTGCTATTTCCTGGAAAGCCAGGGGCCAGTCTTCTCTGCAGTTTATCTTGTGTTTAGTCTAATGCAACCAAATCTCGTGTCTGATCTTGGAAGCCTCAAGAGAACTTTCTAAGAAGGGGGAGGCATGTATTCCAGAAAGGTAACTTCATCTCTTTTCTGTTATGAATCCCTCTGTCTCGCAGAGATGTCAATGTAAATAATTATGGAGACACTTGTGTGATTCCCGATGATGTGTAGAGGTTTAATGTTTTATACAGAAACCATTACTAGCGTGACTTCCTTAACTGTGTACGTTTCCTTCCTGTCTCCCTTACTGTTTCCTTTCACTTTGATGACTTGTCCTCTGTCAAATTCCCCTTCACAACCTATTGATAATGGCTGGTAATCAATATGTAACCAGACTTCTTGAACTGAACCGCATTTTCTTCCTTTGTTAAAGCCCACTTTGGAGTGGACACTCTTCCCCTGTTACAGCCTTTGACGTGTTTTTCATGTGTTTGGCATCTACACTAGGAAGAAAGCAGATGTAGCTTTCCAGTGGCTGCTGTTGCTTTTTCGGGCTGTGGTATTGTTATGCTGACTTCATAAACTTACCCAAGGAACACTCCTATTTTTCACACCTATAATAATTTAAATAAGATTGGAATTATTTTTTTAATAAGTTGGACATTCAACACTGAATTCATCTGACTGCAGGCTTTTCAATGGCAGACAGTCTCTTCTATTGATCTACTTCAGGGTTACTGTTGTTGTTGTTTGTTTCTTGTTTTTAATTCTTGTGTGTCTGTTGTGGTATTATAAATTTTTCATTAAAAATTATCTCTGCTCTATCATTTTTATTTGCACTCCATTGTTTTAGAATTGTTCAATTTCCCAAGATCTTTGGATTACTATGTCTTTTCAAAATTTTAAAAATTTTACTTCATGTCAGGCAGTGGTGGTGCATGCCTTTAATCCCAGCACTTGGGAGGCAGAAGCAGGAGGATTTCTGAGTTCAAGGCCAGCCTGGTCTACAGAGTGAGTTCCAGGACAGCCAGGGCTACTCAGAGAAACCCTGTCTCAAAAAAAGTAATAATAATAATTTACTTCATTGTCTGTTTTTTAATTTTTAATTGGAATGAGATGAGACTGTAGCCTGTATATATTGTTATTCATTAAGAGTTTCTTTTGATTATGTGCATAATTTTTATAAATATTTTATTGAGATGGGAAATTATTTAACTATATATTTGCATGCCCCATTGAAGAAATGAAATGTTTCCCTACAAAAATTTTCTATAATGTGAACATATATCAACCCCTAAATTCATACATCAAAATCTAATTCCCAATGTTTTGGGGTTACAGTGTTGAGAGCTAAGCAGGGTTTTGTGAAGATTTTTCATTAATGGGAAGAGTGCGCCAGAGTCCCCACAGAACTGCCTGATCTGCAGAGGGAGTTCCAGGACAGCTAGTAGAATTTTATCTCACTAGCTGGATGCTTGGCCTTATGCTTTGACATATTTAATAGACATGGATCTTGGACCACATGTACACATTTTAGTGTAGACTTTCTCCCGTAATTATTTTCCTGAAATTGGACATGGGAAGCCACGGTTCCATTTCCAGAAAGCCATACTGATGGTGTTCTTAATTATTTATATTCTCTGTCTCCCTCGGCAGCACTACAGCGGTGCTGATGGCTGGTTTTAATGGCTGTTCTCTGAGCTGGTAGGCAAGCATTTTCATATATCAGCTCACGAAGTGTCTTGGGTTTCTCCTCGAGGAGGAAAGATTTATTTCAGGTTCTCTCACCTTCCAGTGTCACAGGAGGAATCTGAGGCAGGAAATCAAAGCAGAAACCTGGAGGCAGGAACTGAAGCAAAGCTCATAAAGGAATTCCGGATTACTGGCTTGCTTTCTCATACCATCCTGACCCACCTGCCCAGGGCATGGCACCGCCCACCATGGGCTGTACCTTCCCACATCAATCATTTATCAAAGAACAGCCCACAGGCTTGCCTCCAGGAAGTTCTTATGGAAGCATTTTCTCAGCTAATGTTTTGTCCCTTCAGATGACTCTAGTTTGTATCACGTAGACAAAGCAAAACAAAAGAACAATAAACAAACAAACAAAACTAGGAAGCGCAGCAGTGCCAGTCCAGAATCACAGGAGTCCCACAGATAGTGAAAGAGGAAGCTTTCTCTAAGAGCAGAGACCGCTGGTTCCAAGCAGTTGCCGCCACATCCCATTGTAGACCCTGAAGGAAACTACGCTGCTCACAGATCTCCATTTACTTTCGCATCCTTGGAAACGGGAAGATTAACTTCCTGCATAGTTCTTTCACGGCCTTGTGAGGACACGTAGATCAGAGCCAACATTGTCTTCTGTCCTGAAACCCAGAGACTTCCAACCACTCAACAGTCCCAGTGACCGCTGCTTTCAGTTCTAGCTAATTCGATAACGATGCTCTTTGCCAGAGCCTTGGAAGTGAGGTTGTGTTAGTTTCCCCCTTCTTCCCTCCCAACAGAGCTGGAGACTCATTCCCACCCAGCTACTCAACTGTCACAAGATTCTTACAAGGTAAACACAAACAGCTGAAGATGCAGGAAACAGGAGCTGTGTTTGTGTCAACATATATTCACTCTGCCCTAGACCAAATTGTTTTCTATAATTCAAATTAACTTTGACTTGAATTTCTCCCTCTGTCAGGCAATCTCAATCAATTAACATCTCTCCACATTTTCCTAAGAACTGGGTTATGGCTCTAGAGTTTTTACCTGATGCTAAAATGTTGGTGTTAGAAAAGTAGACATCAGATCTGAGTCATTCATCCAGTTTGGAACCTGCATGGAGCCAAGTTGTCTGTGGTAACTGTTACTGCATGTTCCAACACATAGTTTCATGTTATAAAAAAGTTCCATGAAAGAAAGCTGGGGTGCCTGTCAGTCCAGGCTGCCCAGGCTTTGATGAATAGTTGGGGCTTACAGAGAAGACCAAACCAGCCAAGAATATATCTCAGTGAAGATCTGAAGGGTCTCGTGGTCAATAATAACCCATTGCAAGGGTGAAAACCCAGGCACAGCTTGATGCAGTAACTATGCCATTCTCCAAAGACGCTTACATTGAGTATATCATTATTTTATTTTACTATTTTCATGTTTAGGCTAAAGCTCAGTAATCTACTTGTAACCCATTCCCCAGCCCTAGTTTGGTATCTCCTGCTAACACTGACTATTGGTCCAGATCCTGGGTTCAAATCTTAGGAAGGTGGAGAAGCAGGCAATTGCTAAAGGGCTCTTGTATAGGAAACGGAGTAAGAAACAAAGTGATATTTGGGACTTCTGTGACAAAGATGAGCAAGTCATACTGTTTAACTTGGGAGTTCCCTCTGCTTATTTGGTCTTCTGGGTTCAGCTGGACCCACGTTAAGACTGGGATTTTATCATCTGGATCAGCAGTGCCAGCAGCACCAAGAACCTGGTTGGACGGAGACTTTTTCTGGATTCTAGAGCAGAAAAGAAGCAAGCATCCGAGCCAATGGAGACTTCTTCCCCCCCACACACCCACACCACCCAACCACACACACACACCCGCCCCTCCCTCAAACAAGTCAATCACAGGCTGAGTGAACTCAAGAAGGAAATATGACCACCTATGGTCTCTGTGTCTCCATTTTTACATGCAGCCTTTGAAATGTGAGGGAAAACTATTTTAATTATGTCACACATGGCTATTCTCCAGGACTCCATAAGAAATGATGACTGATCCAAGAATTAACTGGTTTATCTAGCTCAGGATCCACAAAGTCATCTCTTTTTTCACAGAGGGTAGGAATCATTCAGACTAAACCACAGCAAAGCAGACTGAAAAAATGAAACGGAGACTGGAGAGATGATTCAGCTGCTGACGTGCTTGTTTTACAAACACAGGGACTTAGTTTCATCTCCGGAACCCATGTAAAAAAGTCAGGCACAGTAGAATGCATTCATAAGCCCAAAGCTGGAGAAGAAAAAAAAAAGGTGACCTCTGAAACATGGGTGCTAGGACCTTCTCCAGTTTGACAGGTTCCCAGTCAGTGAGAGACTCTGTCTCAAAACCAAGGTAGACATCACCAAACAATACCAAAAAGTAAACTCCGACCAACACACACACAAACACACACACACACACACACACACACACACACACACACTTTCAATATTAGCTCTACTGACTGCAAACTTAGGTTTATGATGGAATTTGCAGGCTGCAAACGGATTAGCCTCTTATGCAAAGTGTGGTATTTGGCATAGCCTCCAAACAAGAGCGATAAGATTTGGAGAGGGGACATGGCCATTGTTATTCAATCATACTCTCATTCTCCATGCTGTGGGGAACACAGCTTAAGGCTTTCTGGTTGTCATTCCTGGTGACTGGCACCTTCCTCTGCTAATTGTAATTTGCAAGTCTAATTGTGAACAAGACTGAAATATCCAGATGATAATTATAGTGAGGCAATGTGTTAATATCAACAACTCAGTGCATCAGATCCACCTCTGTTTTTTATTTAAAGAAATTCAACCAAAAATCCTTTAGAGAAGCTACAAGTTTGATAGATAATTGCAGCAGTTTTACAAGCTAGTGAGTTTTACAAAACTGAATGTTAAAGGCTCAGCACGCACATTACATACATAAAGTATTTCCATGTATATTCATCTAATATATAGGAAAACTGATACTTTAAGAATACTATTTAACAATGTCGTGTGTGTGTGTATAATAATTTTGGTTATTTTTACCTTTGTTGGCCTAACTCTCTTTTCCTCCTGCTGATTTTTTTTTTCTTCTTTTTCAAACAAATTTCCTTCCGGTCTTTTTTATTGTTCTCTACTGAGTTTAATTAGGGTTGCTTGCATGAGCATGGGGGGGGGGGAGTTATCTACAGGGGCTTATGGGATTTATCAATGACTAGAACCCTGAAGAAAGAACAGACTCTCTCGGTATCCAGTATCCATTAACTGCCAATAGTTCCCCCAGGAAGAGTGGGCCCCCAGGAAACCCTGCCTTGCTTTTTCATGTTGAAAAGCTCAAGGCCCCATCCTGTGCAGGTACCACCAGCTGCTGTGGATTCATGAGCTCAGTGTCATGCCTGGTCCAGCAGATGCTTTGCCCTGCACTTCTCAGCCGTTCATGCTTCTATCCGTTCCGCTTGCATGATGATCATCTTACTGATGCTCCCTGATCCTCAGAGGAAATGGTACAGAGGTCCCCACGGAGGGTTAAACACGCAACAGTCAATGGCTCTCAACACTTTGATCCATTTTGAGTTTCTGTATTAACTACCGCCTGTAGACGAAAAAAAAAAAAAAAAAAAAAAAAAAAAAAAAAAAAAAAAAAAAAGAGGCTTCTTTTGGTATAAACAAAAGTGGGTAAAAAAAAAAAAATAAGTTCTCCAGATACAAATCTAGCAATTGTATTATTAGAGTTTTTCTGTGATCAATTCTTTCTGGTGTCTACATATCTCTCCTCCCCTTAGTCCCAGAGTCTCTTGCCTGATTGCAGAAGTGAAGCCAGTGTGGTCCATCACATTCAAGGACCCAAGTGTCCCCGACAAAAGCATTTCACTAAAAGGCCAGATTCTTAAGGAAACAAACCCATTGCCAAGTAAACAGCACCCTGACCTTGGTGACCTCTGGGCTCACTCTCAAGATTCCAAAAATGGTGGTTTTCGTAGAAGCACAGGGATAGAAAGCTGGCTCACAATAAATAATCAGATGAGATTTAATTCTGCACAGCCTTTGACCTTACCCTTTGGCCTTAAGTTATGGCCAAGACCAGAGATGCTACAGTATTCTGAGGACACAGTGATTATTGCAAGTCATCTATTTATACCAAGAGGGTAAACTGTTTGAAGCTCTCCATAGTCGTTCTCCTCTGAAGGCAACAGAACCTCCTTTTCTTAAAGTATCAGGAGCACACACACACACTTTGCTATTTCAGTGAGTTCATCTGGGTTCCCTAGTGCTATCTTCTACATTCCTTTTGTGGTTCACTGCCAAAGCTAAGTAATTTAGCATTCTATATTACCATTACCTAAATATAACTGCATAAAACTGAGTAATGAAACGTAAAGCAAATGACGTATAGGCAGTCTTTATATTGACCCTATTTGCCTAGAATTTGAGACTAATGAGACTTCTCATATAACAAACACCAAATAAACAAACATTTCTAAGTGAGTGAAACCGAGAAGCTACAACAGACTGAAGTCAATGTCAGTCACATCTGAAGACAGAACAGGGGATTTGTTTTCTGATGGCCAACGCCCTCGTGCACCACTCCACCCTCCACAGATGCAACACCCTGAGTACCTTTGCTCTACTGTGTCCCGTCTTCCCAAAACTGGCAGGTAGGCCTGGGGGAAAGACGGCCAGTCAGAAATCTCTCCCCTGGAGTCCACTTCTTTCAGGAAAAGTTGATACAACATGTAAGTAGCCCTCACTATCCAGATCCTTGAATTTTTTTATATATAAATTTGAACCTGTTTCTATTTATTTAGCTTACCTGCAGCTTCAGTTAATACCCTTGGTCTTTTGAGACAGAGCACATAAACACTTAACCTTTGGAAGAGTGAGGTAAAGGTTGATATAAGTAGGTTAACACACCAGAGGTGGTGGTGCGTACCTTTGATTCCAGCTCTTGGGAGGCAGAGGCAGGTGAGTCTCTGTGAGTTTGAAATCAGCCTGTTCCACATAGAGTTCAAGGGCAGCCACAGCTACATAGTGAGAAGTTTTTCAAAAAGCCAAGTGCCCAGAACAACAAAATCATTAACAAAATCGCCAAAATTTTAAAGGCTTTGAAGATTCCATTCCACTTCTATTCCTGATGCAGACATTGATATATAGAAAGAACTATGATTGTCACCAATTTCTAATCATCTTAAATCCTGTGGTAGTTGAGACTATTTGATCATACCAGACGGGACACTGTGGCACTAATTATGAGTGGATTAGATTTCTTCCCACAATTGTTCATGCGTGATATCATGTTGTATTTTGATATGTGACAGGCTTAAATATATTGTTTTAGGTCAATGAGGCCGGAGGAAAGCAAGAAAGCATATGCTGACAAAGACACAAGTGTGCCTTGCAGAAGGAAGGGGGGGAAAGCTGCAGAGACCTCAATGCCTTGCACACTGGAGTGAGCCTGCCTAAGGCCATGGAAGCAGCTGGAGATTAAGATAAGCTGTTGACAGGGAAGGTGTTGCAACTGTCACTCTAGGGCTCAAATTCTAGACTTTTGGTTTTTGGTGTGGCAGTGATGGGAGATGCTGGGGACCTCTTATAAAAGATAAGATGCTATCGCAAGTCATTACATTAATGGAGGTGCTGCGGTCAGAAAGAGTTAGTTCCTATGAGATGCTAACTTTATCAAGTTATTATAAGAATCATCTTGACCTCTGAGTCACTCTCTGGTTTCCTGTCTAGCCATGGGCTTACGTCTCACACATGTTCCTGCTACTGTGATATATCTACCGTGACTCCACCACCATGCCCTGCATCCTCAGAAGTGTGAGCTAAACAACAACCCAAACAAAACCAACTCCTTTTCTTGCCTTTGAATGTAGTCAGGCTCAAGTACTGTACTAAGAAAACCAGCAATGCCCATCTCCCCTTTCCTTTGCATCTGGTTGTAGCTTTGGTCTGTTTTTCATTGGTGTGTGTGTGTGTGTGTGTGTGTGTGTGTGTGTGTGTGTGTAGGCCAGAGAACACCATTGACTAATTGCCCTCAAGATGCCCTCTACCCTTTCTTTGAGACAATGCAGCCACGTGCATGGAATACAGACTTATCTTAATACATATGTACAAAGGCCAAGCATAAAGCACAATGAAAACCCAGAGAGGGCAATTCTTGACGGAGAGAAGGACAGGAAAGGAGAGAGCATGATGGACTGCATGGGACTGGAAAGCACGTGACTGAAAAGCAGGGGGAAGGTTGGCTCTGTGGGAAGGCAGTGAGGAAGGAAGAGTTCAAATCAAATGTGTATCACACAGGAACCTACTTGTCCAGACTAAAGTGCTAGGCAGATTTCTGTACAAGCATGATGACCTGAGTTGAATCCTTAGAATCCACGGAAAATCCAGGTACTGCAGCACATCTGTAATCTCAGCAGACACAGGAAGATGCCCTGAGTCCATTAGCCAGTCAACCTAGCCAGTCCAGCAAGCTCCAGGTTCAGTACGAGACTCTATCTCAAAAGCTCGGACAGAAAATGTTGAGAAAGATGCTACAGAGTCTGGCCTCTATATTATATGCCCCGGCCCTCGGGGATTCGACGAGACCTTAGGGAAGGGGGGAACGAATGAAAGGATGAGAGACACAAGGAATGAGAGCAAGTCTGAGGTTCTGATCAAGCTCTGAAACTTTAATTTTGGGGGCAGGTTATAAAGACACAGCAAACCGGGAAGTTTGGGCGAGGGTCATTGCTTAGGGCTATCCTACTATGGAATCCTTATTGCCCTAGACCATCCCACTGTCATAACCAGCTCCAAGGAAATGCCAGACATTCTTTAAGTTCCTGGGACCTGAGACCTGTGAATGTCCTTTCTTAACCTTGTACTGACTAGACTTTCTAAAACAGTAGGTAATTTCCCAAGTTTGGCTCCCGGCAATTATATACTCACAAATGTATACAAACACATATACTACCATGGAACAAACACACAATAACATGAAATGAGATTAACTTAAAATGAAATTGAAGAGAGAGAAAGGGTCAGGAAGGATAAACGTGTGAAGCAAAACAGAACTTGGGTTTCTATTGCCATGGTGAAACACCATGACTAAAACAACTTGGGAAGCAAAAAGTTTATTAGGCTTATTCTACATTATTGTTTATCATTGAAGGAAGTCAAGACAGGAACTCAACCAGGACAGGAACCTGGAGACAGGAGTCGATTCGGAGGGCATGGAGAGCTATGGCTTACTCAGCCTGCTTTCTTACAGAACCCAGGACCACAAGCCCAGGGGTGGCCCCACCCACTTCGGGCTGGGCCTTCCCACATCAATCACTAATTAAGAAAATTCCTCACAGCTGGATCTTATAGAGGCATTTTCTCAATTGCGGTTCCCTCTTCTCAAGTGGCAAACGGTTGTGTCAAGTGGACAGAACACTAGTCAGCACAGTGGGAGAAAAGGGTTTTATTTTTCTTTTACACACATTTTCTTGAATATTCCTTTTGCAGAAACACTGGAGACACCTACACTCTTTCCCCCATCTGGCCTACTATTCCAGGAACACGGTATCAGTAAAATGGCATATTGGACCATCCTTAATGTATTCCCTAACTCCCTAAAGTGCTTTCAGTGCTCTCTAAAACCTGTCTCTGGTGACAGTGTATACCTCTTCCCACTGTTCTGCGATTGATGTGCCGTGATCAGCTGTTTTACAGATGAGAAATTGAGGCTCAACAAAGAAAATTAAGTTGTCAGTGGTCACAGATATAAGGAGTGGCAACCAGGAATGTAACTTCAGTGTGCATTTCTAAAACATTCAATAAGGTTCTCCTATCTGATCCAAGTCCTGGGGGCTTGGATATATATTTGTGAGTGTGTATAAATGTGGAGTTTAGAGGTTGGCGTCCAGTGGCTTCCTTGATCATACCCTACTATCTACAATAAGGTAGAGTGTCTTTGCTGAGCCAGGAGATTGTGAACTACTCTGGCTATACAGCTTTCCCAAATGATGCCTTGTCTCTTCCGTATGAGCTGTAGGGTTATAGAGGGATCACTATACCCACTCGGCCTTTTATGTAGATTCTGGGGCTGTGACCTCCTGCCCTCATGCTTACCCAGCAAACTCTCTACCTGCCGAGCCAGCTCTGCAGTCACAATGTTACTCTTATTTCTTTTTGTTTTTTTAACATTTTAAGAGAAATATTTTTAATTTTACCACACTTTCAGATATCTGTGAACATATATGAAAACATGAACAAAATATCTAATTTTCAAGGTAATACAGACTACCAGAAATGACATTAGAGCTATAGAATTCATACAATGCAGTTGAGATGGAAGAAATTTCATCCTACAGATTTGAAACTACACTTGGGGATTTCTAAATTTTCAAGCAAACAGGCTCAAAGAGTCAAATGTTAACTTCTTTCAAACAGATTAAGTCCCACTTTTTTTTTCTATGTTGAGGATTGAACCAAGCTTTAAAATGCTAGACAACTGCTTGGCAAATGAAGGCAATTATTTTCACAGTATTGATATTTTATTTTTAGTGTATATTAATTTTAATGTTTTATAAATCCCCCCACATTAAAAAAAAATAGCAGAAGCACAGAAAGAAACTACAGACAAATGTCACTTAAGGATATCATTGCAAATGTACTAAATAAATATCAACATAGAATTCAACAAACATTGAGAAAATAATACTACAGGACTTTTGGCTATCCTAAAATAAAGAGCCAGCATACTATTAGGAAACTCATTAATGTACCAGAGAGAAAAAAAAAGGGGGGGTCACAATTTTTACATAAAAGCTGAAGTTTTACATTGGTTTGGTTTTTTTCCTTTTTTATTGAATATTTTATTTATTTACAGTACAAATGTCATGCTCTTTCCCCATTTCCCCTCCCTAGAACCTCCATCCCATCCCCTCTTCCTTTTTGCTTTTATATCATTTTGATTTCATGCCTATATTAAGGTCAGTTCTAGGTTGAGGAACTAGTAATACAATAGATGCAAATAGTCGAGGAACGAGCAATAAAATAAACACAAATAGTCAAAGAACAAGCAAGGCATTAAACCCAGTTACGTGAACACTCCCGTGGTCACTGTTTCTAAAGGCTTATCAGGATGACCAAAGTACCTGAGCCTACTTCCCTATCCTAGCACAAGGTCATTTTCATGTCTGAAGCCTGCTTCCTTGCTCTAGCCTAAAATTTAGATTCCTGTCTGAAATTACTTCTTTGTTCTGGCCTAATATTTAGATTCCTGCCTGAGATTACTTCTTTGTTGTAGCCTACTATTGAGACTCCCACCTGAAATTACTTCTTTGTTTAGTCTAATGTCAGATTCCTGATTGAAGCCTATTTCCTTGTTCTTGGCCAATGTCATATTCCTGTCAAGCAGCCCCTTTCCTTGTCCTTGGCCAAGGACAGCTTCTTGCCAAGCAGCCCCAAAGGCTCTCCACCTCTCCCCTTTTTTATTTCATTAACAAGACTGAGCCTGTCTTAGGTCATTCTGACAAGAATGCCTTCCTTACCTGTCATGGAATATGCATTATCAAAGACAATGCACTTCTGTCTTAGGTTGGTAAGGCTCTGTAGAGAATCTTACCCATCCTTGGCTTGCCAGCCTGTTAATTTAATAACTTTGTCTGTGGGTCCATTTTAAGGTTTAAGCCATGTACTTTGGCTGCCAACATGTCGATGTTGTTAAAGATAAGCTTTAACACGATAGGCAGGAATAAAAGTATTCCCAGGACAAGAAGGGCTAGCCTGAACAAGCTATATATGACATTCCTGAGGTTTGTCCAAAATAGAAATACTGAGCTCAGGCCATGGATAATTTTATTGGGATTATCTGCTGCATCAAAGGTAAACAGAGCAGCATTCTTTAAATTCATAATCTCACTATGCAAAGTTAACACATCCAGAGAGGTGTTAGGATTATGCCAAATATCCTACAGGTGTCTTTAAACTTTTTTCTAATTATAATGACAATCATTATGAATTTCCAAAGTAATACTACTCCAATGATATTTGTCATGACACTTGGGATGGCTCCTAACTCTTGAACCCTGAACCTCCTTCAGATGATTTGAATGGGTTATTGAGCATCATTTGTTGTTCCAGAAACCTATATAAATCCTTTTGTATACTCAATACATTAGTAACATTTTTTGCTAGATGGTTAACAAAAATAGTTGTCTTAACTCCTTGTGTCAATGCTATTGCAGAAGCAGTGGTGCTACCAATTGATGGAATTAAAGCTGTTATACCAGCAATAATCAAGCCCACTACTCTCTTGCTTCTGCTTAAAACTTAATTCACTTCTTCCAGAACTTTCAAGCTTTTTTCAGAGAATCAAGGTTTTCTAATACTCAGACAAAAGCTGGTTGATAGACCCCCATAACAGACATGCCAGGTTTCAATACACTAACATAATTGGAAATTATACAGTCAATGCAACTTACAATGAATGCTGTAGAAGAAACAAAACCAATTTTAGCTTGACAATTAAAAGAGCCTTAAAACATGCACTAACCCTTGTTTGAAATCCAGATCCTGTCCCAACATTATCTCTTGCTATCCGAACATCATAGCGAGCTACAGCTAGCTTCCAAATATGTTTCTGACAAAGTCCAGATCCAGCCTTCCAAAAGTAGACTGTTATTTCCCATATTGGATTGATTTCTAGACCAGTACATGATTGAGTCTTAATAGCTGGGCACTTTTAAGAAGAATACAAGAGACATACTTTCTCTTTTTGATTCTTTATCCCACAAGGTCTAAAAACTTGAGTCAAGGCAGCTTGTCCCATCTGGGATATAGGCAAGCAAAGGTGAGTCAGGAACATATGTCCAATACAGCTTTCCAGTCACCCTTGTCAGGGCATTCAGCAAGCTCACAGGTCAGCATCATTCTCTGTCTCAGCAACAGTATGTCTCACCAATATTTTTAAAGTTCCATGGGCCTCTTCCACAATACCTTGTTCTTGAGGATTATATGAAATCCCCGTAATAAGTTGTTGACAAAAAGTCTCGACTGCACAACTACAATTGCCAGACCCATTATCTGCTTTTTTTAATTGGATATTTTATTTACCTTCCAATGTTATCTCCTCTCCCATCCCCCACAAAACCCCTTACCCCATTACCCCTCCTCCTATTACTATGAGGGTGTGCTCCCACCATCCTCCCATTCCTGCCTTTCTGCTCTCGAATTCCCCAATACTAGGGAATCCAAACTTTCAAGCACCAAGGCTGTCCACTTCCACTATTGCCAGGCAAGGCCACCCTCAGCTACCTATACAGGTGGAGCCATGAGTCCTTCCCTTTGTGTTCTTTGGCTAAAGATTTAAAGTGGCTATTCCAGCTTGTTTCTTAGGACCATTTGCTTGAAAAATTGTTTTCCAGCCTTTTACTCTAAGTTAGAGTCTGTCTTTGTCACTGAGGTGGGTTTCCTGTATGCAGCAAAATGCTGGGTCCTGTTTATGTATCCAGTCCATTAGCCTATGTCTTTTAATTGGGGAATTGAGTCCATTGATGTTAAGAGATATTAAGGAACAGTAATTGTTGCTTCCTGTTATTTTTGTTATTAGAGGTGGAATTATCTTTGTGTGGCTATCTTCTTTTGGATTTGTTGGAAGAAGATTACTTTCTTGCTCTTTCTAGGGTATAATTTCCCTCATTGTACGGAGATTTCCTGCTATTATCCTTTGCTGGGTTTGTGGAAAAATATTGTGTAAAGTTGGTTTTGTTGTGGAATATCTTGGTTTCTCCATTTATGGTAATTGAGAGTTTTGCTGGGTATAGTAGCCTGGTGTAGCATTTGTGATCGCTTAGGGTCTGTATGACATCTGTCCAGCATCTTCTAGCTTTTTATAGTATCTGGTGAGAAGTCTGGTGTAATTCTGATAGGTCTGCCTTTATATGTTACTTGGCCTTTTTCCCTTACTGCATTTAGTATTCTTTCTTTGTTTTGTGCACTTGGTGTTTTGATTATTATGTGATAGGAGGTATTTCTTTTCTGGTCTAGTCTATTTGGCTTTCTATAGGCTTTTTGTATGTTTATGGGCATCTCGTTCTTTAGGGAAGTTTTCTTCTATAATTTTGTTGAAGATACTTATTGGCCCTTTAAGTTGGGAATCTTTACTCTCATCTATACCTATTATCTGTAGGCCGCAGACCCGACTCAGCTGGCCAAGATGGCTCCAGCTTCGGCCTCTGGTACCAGCTACTAGTGCACTGCGCATGCGCAACTCAGTTTTGGCGCCAACCCCTCCCAAATGGGGTATGTTAATGAGGTACCACAATCGAGCAGGGTATGCTACAATCCTGACCAATCACCCCCTCCCGGGCAGAGTATGCTAATGTGGTATGCTAATGAGGCACTGCAATTCTGACCAATCGCGCACCTCCATGTGCTTCCCCCCTCCCCCCCCGCCCGCCCAGGGCTGAGGGTATATAAGCAGCTCGACCTGGGCATTCGAGGTCTCTCCCTGAAAACTAAAAGAGCACTTCTACAATAAAGGCTGTTGAGAAGGATCCGGTTGTTAGCATTTTCCTTGCTGGTCGAGTGGGCACGACAATTATCCTTAGGTTTGGTCTTCTTATTGTGTCCTGGATTTCCTGGATGTTTTGTGTTAAGAACTTTTGCATTTTGCGTTTTCTTTGACAGTTGTGTCAATATTTTCTATGGTATCTTCTGCACCCGAGATTCTCTCTTCTATATCTTGTATTCTCTTCTATCCCTTGTATGTTTGCATCTATGACTCCTGGTGTCTTCCCTATCTCTATCTCCAGGGTAGTCTCCCATCATGATTTCTTTGTTGTTTCTACTTCCATTTTTATGTCCTGGATGGCTTTGTTCAATTCCTTCACCTGTTTGGTTGTGTTCTCTTGTAATTCTTTAAGGGATTTTTTTTTGTTTCCTCTTTAAGGGCTTCTACCTGTTTACTTGTGTTCTCCTCAAATTCTTTGAGAGTGTTATTTATGTCCTTATCATCATCATTAGAAGTGATTTTAAATCTGAATCTTGCTTTCCTAGTGATATGTGGAATTCAGGACTTTCTAGTGTGGGAGAACTATGTTCTAATGATACCAAGTACCCTGGGTTGCTGATGCTTATGTTCTTGCACTTGCCTTTTGCCATCTGGATCTCCTTAGTGCTACCTGCCCTGTCTCTGACTGGAGCCTGTCCTTCCTATTATGTTGGTTGTATCAGAACTGTGTGGGGTGGGTGTTACTACTGGGATTAGAGGTGGGGCCCAAGATCTGCTCAGTGCTCAGGCACAGACAGGACAGAACCAGTGCTCCGGGCCAGGAGTGACTTTCTGGGTCTTAGTGGGTCCCAGTTACTCCCTGTGTGGGGGTGGGTGTTGCTGTCTCCTTACCTAAGATACCTAAGAGCCAGGGTTAGAGCTCCTAGGAGGCCTGCTTCCTCTGGGTTTTGTGAGATTGGGGGCAGAGCTGCCACCGGGGATCTGCTCTGTGCCTGGGCCCAGACAGGAAGAATGTTACTCTTATTTCTAGTGAACACCTAATCTGCCTCAAACCTGTCCTCCACATCATTGTCCAAGTCATCCTCTTTCAGTAACACACATGTGATCCTGTCTCTGCCATGCATAAAGTCGTCATTAATTCTCCAAGTCCTCTCAATTATACCCAGAGTCTTAGTTTAACATAAAAGACACTTGGAATTTTATGCAGAAATACCTTATTGAATAGCAAGCAGTTTCACATCCCTGGAAAAGACAGGAAAGATTAATGCCAGTGTAATTTTAATTTTTTGTAGTCTGCTTTTAATGATGGTTCTTAAATGATTTAACTTTCTTTTTAACCCACCACCTACAGAGGAAGTGGAGAATAAAGGATATGGGGGGAGTGGACCTGTTTAGAAATGGTTCTTTGGAGCCACTCTTGTCTGTGTTGTCTGGAAATAGGCAGTTTAGTTCACAGGAGTCAGCAGTGACAGCTTGATTCACTTGCAAACACTTTAGGGATATATGAGTACTCCAGCATGGTAGAGGCAGGATAGCAAACATGGATCAACAGACAGGATCTCCCTGGCAGAGACACTCAGCCTCAACACTAGTCATCAGGAGGGACCAGGGCCAACACCAAAGCAAAGTTCTTGGCTCTGCCTTTCTCAGCAAAGAGAAGATTAGTGAAGACAGGACACCAAAAGTATTGTGAAGCCAGCTCTATAAGCAAGCCTAGCTCAGCCTCCATCACTGTTCATTGAGTCCTATTTATACTCCTTCTGTTATGCCCAGGTCTCAGGACCTCTAAGAGATCTCAAAAAATTGTCATATCTGCCATAGAGATACATAAGAGTCCTTTATTTCAAACCCAGGTTTGGACCTCAAGTTGCACAAAGCAAAGTTGTGGCCCCGTGTCTAGGAGTGTAGGGAATATATACAAGCAGGTTACATAGGGGGAGGGAAGCAGCAGATAAGGGAAGCTTTAGTGTTTTTACAAACCAGTCTCAGTTGCCTGGGAACTCTTAATTGGCATGATTTCTTTCTAAGGATGTATGGTTTTTACTTTTCCCAAGGCCATAAGCCACTTGTGTTGGGGAGTGTTTGGCTATCTATCAGAGAGAATGCCAGCTTCAGGCGGCATGGAGACTGCTAAACTGTATTTCTTTATCTGTTCTCAAACTGATATTGTAGTTCCCAGGATGTGGGTGCTATTAGAGCGAAGATGTGTGGCCTTTGGCTCCATCTGCATCTTTTTGGGAGGGTCAGGTGGAGGGAAGGGGGGCTTCTATGTGGGGGGGCTGAGGGGAAAGGGGGAAGTTCTGTGGTGAGCACCAGCCTGTTAGGCTTCTGGGGAAGTGCTGAAGCCAGCACTGGCCTTTTAGCTTGGCTCCTTCACCTCCAAACATCATGCTGTCCTCCACAGGTCTTGCCTCAGGTGACATCACTGCCAATCAGCCTGAGTCCAAGGAAGCAGCAAGAAACTGCAGCACACCACCAGAAGTTTTGGGTGCACTTTTCTCTATGGAGTCCTGACAAATGCAGCTCAAATATGCAATGTAAGGCAGAACAATACATGCGTGCCCTTAGCCAAGAATCACGTGTAAGGACTTTCATGTGCTTGCTCTCACCTTAGCACATCCTTTCAGCAGTGTCTTCTTCAGGAGTCTAAACATTCTTTCACGAGTCTGTCTTAGCCTCTCACCTGTGTCCATTCAGCTAAACGTTCCTTCATGTGTTTACCCCAGCAAAACACCATCCAACACGACTGACTCTCCTGAAATAACCCTTAAGTTTCCACTTCACTCCAGCAGTAGAGCTAAAAGGATGAAGGAAATCTACCACACCAGCGATTCCACCGTCTGTTGGATTCTGCGGGAAACACAGACTTTAGAGAAGGGTGATTAAGCCTCACAGGCTGAACAATAAGCTGGTTCACTGCTACCTGATGTAGTTGCATAGCTTGACCAAGTTAACACATCTTCATGTTACCTGATAAGCAACTTTATTTATTTATTTATTTATTTATTTATTTATTTATTTATTTAGTGAATAAATTTTTATTCAGGCTGTCTTCTCACTGTATGTATAAACTTTTTGCAACCTACTTTTAATAAATGTTCAACCTCTCCTCTAGCCCACCACCCAGCAGAGGTAGTGAAAGAGAAAAGTTATTAGGATATGAGGAAAGTAGACCTGTTCAAGCAATAGCTCTTTGGGGGTGAGCTTCATCTTTTTTTGGCAGTAGTTCAGTCCTTCAGCGAACACCAAATATGATTCAGCAGCTGCAGACCAGTCCTCTAGGCAGGCAGACCTCAGGCATAAACCAGCAGCTACAGTCCAGGCCTTTTAGCAAGCAGACACCAGGCAGCTGTAGTTCAATCCTGAAGAAACCACCAGGCTCACCAAATGGCCTAAGGTGAGGCCACAGAAGCAGCAAACTGCTTCAGAAACCTCAAGAACAGTCTTTGGTGAGCTTCTCTCAATGGCGGCATTACCACAAGTTGAGCCCAACAATGCTATGTAAGGTGAACCAATACATGTGTATCCTTAGCGAAGAATAGGGACTTGGAGCCAACCAAACCACTGCTCTGTGCTTGTCTCCCACTGTCTGTGGTGTCATATTTATACCCCTTCATCATGGGTCCTTTCATGTGTCCACTATAACAAAACATCCTTTTCAGCTATGTCTGCATCAGGAAGACATTCTTTCATGTGTCTGCTTCAGGAAGACATCATCCTTTCACCTGTGTGCCTCAGCAAAACATTATTTGACATAATTAACTTTCCAAAGAAACTAGAAGTTTCCACTTCATCTCACTGTCTCAAATAACTCGATTTAACAAATCTTACAATGGTATGTATAATTTGAAAACTTTCTAGAGCCTGTTCTAATATGTTCTACTGTGCTGTCAGGTGTGTCAGCACTCCTGGGAGACCAGCTCTCTCCCGGAGGGATTTGGGTATGGAGAGCTGTGGCTCAGGGTCAGCTCAGGACACAGATGGAAACTGGAAGGATCCTGTCCCAGGCTGCTCTTTGGTTCCTGTGTCCTGAGGGCTCCGGGCAGGTCCCTTGAAGAAGAAGTGGTGGTCTTACCTGTGTTCAATAAGCAACTACTGATCTAGAACGTTTCTTTTACTCCATTGCTGATAATAATGTTCACTGGAAGCACTTTGCTTGAAGACAGTGAGGGCAGTGTATACTGAGCTACCTCGGGAGATATTAACTCACTAGCCTAGTGGGTAACATGTTTTGCAGGAATCCAGATAGCTTTTCATTTCCTCGAGGTTCTGCCTTATCATATTGATAGCATTATGCTGATCAGACTAAGATATTGCCATGCTAGAGTATGGAGAATGTCAACAAATATTCTATCCCAAGAAAACGTTTAGGGACATAAATGTTATAAAGGATTCAGATAGAATTCTACAGTGATGGCCTTCATAAAAACTGATGTTCAACCATAAGCTATTACAGTACCATGAACCTGAGCTGTCCCTCATAACATGGGTGTTACCTAGCCCACAAAGCTGTAACATTAGATGTGCACAAAATGTGAAAAGTCCCACCGGTTGGAAATCATTTGCTAATTGCTAATTCAGTAAACTGAATTCTGGTCCTTTTTCAATTGCTTTCCTCACTGCTCCTTCTGCAGTTCCCCTGCTTCCTCTTTCAGGGACTCTTTAATATAGAGACGCTGAGTTTTTAATTATTAAATTCTTTATGTGATTCTTCTGAGGCACTAATATTACAGCCTGTGTCCTGCCCTGTTCACCATTTATCTCTGAGGGAGCCTATGCCCCCGACTTCCAGGTAAATGTGTTGATGCGGCATATCACTTGGACGGTAGCTTTCCCAGCTCATCCAGATCACTTCAGCAGAACGTTCTAACTGCCTTGAGAGGTTCTAATTCATCTGCTCCCCAGTTGTCAGCCAGCATTCGACCACTGGCAGCTTGGATACCAAATGCAAGGCTATTTAGTTTGACACAAAATTCTTGGCCAACTTCCAGTTAGGGGAGGCGTAGTCCTTGTATGAAAACCCTTACCTTACATACTGCCAGCATGCTTAGCCTCTAGTTGAAGCCTGTTTGAGAGGAAGCTATGAGAACATTGCTGGCAAGAAGCCAGTGGTACTTTAGTATTTATTTTGCAGCATGCGCACCACGTGGTACTTTGTATATTTGATACATTTTATCTTCGTAGCCATTCCCTAAGTTAAATACTAATTGTATTAGCTAATATTGTCAAATTAACTAGTATTAGCTAATACTAATTAGTTAATTAGTTAATACTAATTGTATTAGCTAATATTGTCAAATTAACTAGTCTCTAGACTCACTTAGAAGATGGGGCTCAGGGCATTCCTGTGAGAATTTACCTAGATAAGGGTAACTGAATTGGAAAGGTCCAACTTACCTGTGAACAGCCTTAGGTATTTCTATTATTATAAAGACACATCGTGATCAAAGTACTTATAAAAGAAAGTTTTTAATTTGGGGGCTTGCTTACAGTTTTTTTTATCAATCATGGTGTGAAACATGACAACAGAGAGGTAGGCAAGGCACAGAACTGGTAGCTTAGAGCTTAAAGAGAGGCTGGGCCTGGCATGGACTTTTGAAACCTCAAAGCCTAGTGACACACCTCCTCCAACAAGTCGGTGCTGCTAATCTTTTCCAAAACTGTCTCACCAACTAGGGGTTAAGCTTTCAAATATACGAACCTGTATTAGGATCCTGTGCCCCCCCCCCCCCCAAAGGGAGAAAGCAAGCTGGGCACTCATCACTCTCTGCCTCCTGTCTGTGGTTGCCAACTGATCAGCTGCCTAGAGTTCCTGCCACCATGCCTCCCCTGCCATGATGTACCGTGCCTTTTAAACCGAGAGCCAGAATAAACCCTTCCCTCCCTTCCTTCCTTCCTTCCTTCCTTCCTTCCTTCCTTCCTTCCTTCCTTCCTTCCTCTTGCTTTGTTAGGTATTTTGGTTGTAGCAACAGAAGTACCTAACACACTAATTTACCCTATTCTAGGAATGCAGGATGTGAGGTAAGACCATCGATGGCTAGAAGTATAAAGCACTGCCGTGGCAATTAGACCAAGCCCGAGCGCAGCCCGTCCGTCGGTCCGTCTGTCTGCAGTACTTCAGCCCTGCATCTGCTCTACTCATCCACACGTCTCTTCTCTTTCTCTGTTTATGAGGTTCTGTTGCTTCAGGGAGCTAGAGAGCTAGACTGACTCTCGAATCTGTGCTTTATTTAAATACTTATTCTGTTTTCATTTTTATCTTTGTGTAGTTTTGGTGCACACAGGCACGTTTATCGTGTGCCTCCACAGATGCCAGGAGAGTCCAGACTCAAGGACTGGGATTGTGGAGAGCTGGGAGCCGCGCTGTGAATGATGGGAACAAAATCCAGATCCTCTGCAATGCGGCAAGGGATCTGCCCACGGAGATGCCTCTCTAGCTTTAGCTTTGTACTTTGAATGGTCTGCCTGATGACATACTTACTCTTCTAGGTACTGTTAAGTTTTATTTCCCAACTTCTGACACTGTGGTTGTGACCTCTTGTAGAGTCACATGACTGAATGGAGGGGTAAGGTGAAATTTGGCAGCAATAAAAAAAAGTTTAGGAAATTGTTAACAACAAAAATAAATCCAAAACCATAATAAATCTAAGGTGTTTCTGGTAGTGCATACCTGTGTGACATGATACAGCCTCATGATGGCCTTGGCTCTGAACACACAACAGTTTCTCTTTGCACACGCCCTCAGCACCACACAACACCAACGGGTCCTGCCCGAAATAGCGTGGGTTCAAGACCATCCTACGTTATGAATTATTGTGAGTTTACTACATGACAAACTTCTCTGCTGTCACAGAAACATGGTGGCTAAGGTTTAGAAAACAAAGATGATATTTTCTGCATTTCATTCCTCAGCAAGTAAATATCAAATTAGTGTATGTTAGGATTATAATGTGTTAAATTGATTTATTTTTAAAACTGCTGTTTAAGTTGCTGGCTTGAGTTCCATTAAAAAACAGTTACATGAATTTTGACCTGTGGTTTAGGACAGAATGTCCAAATATTTTTGAAATTGCTCTAAACATATTTCTGCCATACTACCAATATGTAGTAATGTATTTATGGAAAACTTCATTCTCAGCACTAGTGACTCCAAAAGTAAAATATTTATCAACTCTGAAAATATCCAAGATGTTTTATTTTCTGCAGGTTCAGCTCCTAAGCCAGGATTTAATTCTTCATGCAGAAATCACCACCCACCACATTACTATGCCCTCTTGCTTCCCTCTTTAATAAGTGATCAAAGTACATGTTTGCTAAACCATTATTTTAAAAGAAAATTTTAACAACTTACTATCAGTGAATATTTGGGGGGTGTGTGTGTGTGTGTGTGTTCATATACCACCTGGGGTCTGGATTTGTATAAAAGTTTCTAAGACAAAATGAGAATGTAAATGGAGAAAGTTGCTGAGCCCTTCCTTTAATCTTGGCCCACGTGATGTCCCACCACTGATCATCTGTCTGCTCCTCCAAATGTAGCAAACCAAAACCAGATTCTATAAGGAATAAAATGATGGAATCCAGGTCTACTTCTTTGTTTTTCATAAAATGCTTTGTTCTATCAATGACTCTAAAATGAGAAATCTATACATAGTGCTCTTTCTAAATATGGCCTTTAAAAGATGTTATGTTTTCTTCTATTTGTAATTAAGATAGCCCCCATATAATATATATATATATTATGCCAGGCGGTGGTGGCTCATGCCTTTAATCCCAGCACTTGGGAGGCAGAGGCAGGTGGATTTCTGAGTTCAAGGCCAGCCTGGTCTACAGAGTGAGTTCCAGGACAGCCAGGGCTTTATAGAGAAACCCTGTCTCAAAAAACCAAAAAAAAAAAAAAAATATATATATATATCATATCATATTATGTTATAATATATAACATATATAATATATAATAATATATAACACATGGTATAATATATGTTATAATATATAGTATTATGTTATTATATATTGTGTTATAATATACATAATATGTAATATATATTACACTGGAGAAACATTATGAGTTTTGGATTTATTCATCTTATTATTCAAAACACAAAATTATTGTATTGTTTTCCCAAGTTGTTTGGCTAGGTTTTTATCTAAAAACGAATGTTTAAAATGTTTATACTTAGAATAACAAGATAAACTATATTAATCAATTTTGTTACAAAAAATACATAAAGCAACTAACTTCATAAAGATGACTGTTGTTTAGTGCAGTTGTTCAAATCCCAGCCCACCAAGACTGTGTTCATTCTTCGGCTCTCTCAACACCACAGGTTCTGGTACATGTTACATTCTGACATCTCAGCCCAGCATGCATGGTGCAGTTGGGACTGTGGGCATAAGTGAGAGCTTTGGTTCATGTCCTCGCCTAGTGCAGTGCATGCACCTCAGAGGGCAGGGCATCGATGTCTGCAGCATCCCTGAATGTCTGAGTCACTGCTTCCCATCTCATAGTTCATCTGGACGGTGACTAAGCCTTTAATTTATCATCACACTTTGAAACTAGAAACATGGGATATGTATATATTCAATATTTCTTTTCTTATTTGGCATTTCCTGCCTTTTTAAAGTTATACTAAGTCAATACTTTTGCTGGCCAAAGTTTCCTATGTGCTTTGAGAGATGTAGTCTTCATTTGATAAACTATACTCTAAATCCTTAAAATGAATACTCCCATACAGTATCCCCAAACCATTAAAAAGTCTTAGACACAGCATTCTTCACAACAACTGTGGACCAAGTTTGCAGAGATCCTGTATCGATGGTATTTTATTCACACGTGTAAATCTGAATTTACATTTTGTACATCTTGGGCCGGTTTTGAACCAATAGGCAGTTCCTTCATTTCCTGCTTCATTTGGTTTGTGTTTCTGAATTGAAATGACTTTCAGAAAAATAACATCAAAGTTGCTTTATGCAGGTGGTCATGTTGCTCTCCAACTGTATCAAAGACGCTGAGAACAGGGGCCTGGGGAGATGACTTAGTGGGTAACAGCACCTCGCACAAGCAAAAGAACCCGAATCCGAATCCTCAGCACTCAGACAAAATAGGCGGGCGTGGCTATACATAACCCTGTAACTCTGGTACTCTGGAGAGGGGAAAGGACAGGAGAATCCATGGGGCCCACTGGTTGTCAGCTTAGCTCCAGGCTCAGTGAGAGAGCCTGTCTCATGGGAATAAGATGAGACATCCGCCCCTGGCTTCCCCATGTACTCAATAGGTGCGCACAGCCATGCATACTTGTACACATAACACACATACACACACACCCCATGAAACATATTTCCTTTTTTTTTTAAAGTGAGAAATCAGATGAAAAAGTATAGCCATACAGTTTGGATTCAAGATACCTCTCCTAGTTAGGGTTTCTTTTGCTGTGACGATACACCATGACCAGAAGCAGGCTGAGGAGGAAAGGGGTTATTTGACTACACTTCCACGTTGTAGTCCATCAGTGAAGGAAGTCAGGATAGGAACTCACATAGGGCCAGAACCTAAAGGCAGGGGCTGGTGCAGAGGCCACGGAGGAGTGCTGCTTACTGGTTTGTTTCCCATGGCTTGCTCAGCTTGCTTTCTTATAGAACCCTGGGTCAACAGCTCAGAGATGGCCTCACCCACAATGGGTTGGACTCTCCCACACTGATCACTAATTAAAGTGTTCTACTGGCTTGCCTATAGCCCCATCTTATGGAGGCATTTCTCAATTGGGGTTCTTGCTTCTCAGATGACTCTAGCCTGACTCAAGTTGACATAAAATTAGCCAGAACAGTACATATTTTGTGGAATGAAAAAAAAGTGTAAAATCTCTGTTGTCCACAGAGAACATATGCTGCCAATAAGGCAATTAGAGTTAAAACATGTTAACATTTTAAAATCTTAAAAAGAAAAAAACACTGTGTGATGGGAAAAAGCAAAGGAAGGGGCATTGTGTGAGGCTGTATAACACAGAGTGTGGGACTCCAGGTCTGGAATCAAGGTAGAATTTAAAGCATAGAGAAAAATTCAATAGTCATTACACATTATCCTAGACTGTATTCATCAGCTGCAAGTAACATGAGACCTAATCGGTAGATGGTAATGGAGGCTGTGTGTTCCAGGGATGTAAGGCTCTCAAAGACCAAGCTTCTCTATGTCCTCATCTCCCACTGGAGAAAGTGGCTTGGTTTTGTTCTCAGTCTCACAGCATAAGCTAGGGTAAGAAGAGGACAGGAGCCTGTGGAAAGATGGGAAACTTTTTCAGAGGCCCCTAACGTTCATCTTCCTTACCAAAATTGGTTCTTGTGTCTACCAGTCTTAGTTGTGATGGAGCCTTGAAAAGCAATATTTGAAAATGAATAGATTGGTAAATAAATAAATAAATCTAATCATATTGTGCATGTATCAGGAAGAAGAGGGATGTCGGAAGGGAGCTGGCAGTCTGTCTGGGGGTTTTGTCATTCATTCGTTATCAACACTGGAGTTGTTTTTGACAATCTGACTTGAACAATCGCTGTAACTTTCCTCCACCACTCTCTTCCAAGAGAAGGCAGGGGGCTTCTCTCATGTTGTACTGTATGCAGTGACTTGAATGCGATCATTCTCATGAAAGAAAATGCACTAGCATGTTTCCCAGGATCTTTACGTCTATCTCCACCTTCCCCAGCTGCCTCGCTTCTCATTGTCCCATGCAGACTCCCCGTTCACACGCCTCTATTCTGAGCCTGCCTGTGCTCATTGTCTATCTGTGCTGTGCTTTGCTTGTCTGTTACCATCTATCTTTCACCATTTTTTTTTTTACTTGAGGCCGTTACTTGGAAAGTAAAATCATCGTCACCGTTCTAGGATCTGGGTGGGAAGCCTGAGATGAAGACGGCAGAGTCTGGTTGGGATCTTCTGGCTGTCAGGATATGACAGATGCTTCACCCAGAGATGGTCTGGGGACAGGACTAGTCTCTCTTCTTCCACTTCCAAAGTCACTAATGTCATAATGGGAGCTTCATTCTCCTCACCTCACTTAACCTCAACTTCTTTCCACATTCCCTCCCCCCCCCGCCCCCCCCCCCCCCCACCAATTGTCAGCCATCATCAGCTAAGGAAATCGGGAATTAAGTTTCTACTACTCAACAAAGGAAATCAGGAACTAAGTTTCCACTACATAGATTTTGAAGGACTCTTTCCAACCACTGTTGTGGAATCCTCTGACCAACTGCCATGTCCACTTCAGTGTTGAAGTACAACAGATGCTCCTTCCTTTGAGGATGCTTTTCCCAAAATAGTTACGTTTTTCTGTTTCCGAGAGCCCTTGCTCACCAGCTCACCCCGCGTGGGGAAAGCCCCCTGCCTTCAAAGCCTTTCTCTCTCAGTCTTCCCCTGTAGACGGATTCTTTGTATCATTATCCTTAGACAAAAGCACAAGAAATGACAGAAAACCCAGCTCGAGAGTGTTTGGTGTATGGATAAACAGGTGGACTCTATCACTTGACACTTCAAACAGCACTTCCTGGAGGACACACGGGGAACAAAAGCCTGAGCGGTTATAGAGAAAATACATCATGATCCAGGTGGGAAATTGTAGCATGCTCCTTTCAGTGTTTAGTAGATTAAATAGCCAAAACAGGAGCAGACAGACTACTTGAACAACATGGTTAGCAGACCTAACACCACATAGGAAATATAAAATACCGCAGAACACATCCTTTTATGTAGACTTGTGACACATAGAAAATTAAACTGAAATTCGTCACAAAGCACACTGGAGAAAAATCAAAGCAGAGATAATATGAAGGGTAGATTCTGATGATAATGTAACAATAACAAAGTAGTGAAATATAACTGGAGGCAGGGAGGTGGCTCAGTGGTTAGGAGCACACACTACTGAAAACCCAAGTTTGGTTCCCAGCATTCACATCAGATGACTCATGACTGCCTGTAGCTTCAGCCGCAGGGGCAAAGGTCACACCTCTGGCCTTCATGAAAACCAACACTCACGCACACACGCACACACACACACACACACACACACACACATTGAAAATCATAAAAAATAAATGTAATGTATAAAATTAAAGTGTATAATTGGAAATACTCTTAGTAAGTTTTATTTAAAATATAGGACCACATTTGGGTTACATTTTAGAGAGAGCATAAGGTATGTATCTAAGTTATTTTTTAATTTGGATATCTAAATGTTGTAGCATGGATTGCTAAAATGTGTGCGTTTTTCTCCTCTGTGTGCTGTGTTTCTGCACTGGCTATTTTCAATTCATCTCTATTTACACCACTAGTTACTAGTGTCAGGATTTCATCATGCCGCCAAGTTAGTTAAAGTCTTCCAACTTGCTTCTGTTTTCAAAGTCATGCTAACTTTTGCATGTTTATATGAAAATTTCAGGCAACTAGCCAATTTTACAAGAAGAAAGCTTTCTCTGATTTTCCTTAAGATTGCATTGAGTTTGAGTTTGGGAGCAGCCAACACTGTGGTAACGCCAAGTCTTCCGATCTGTAATCACTGTGTCACCTTGTTGGTTTTCAATTTCTCATAACATCTTGGAGTGTTGAGTTACAGATCTTGAAACTCCTTATAGACTTAATCCTATGCACTGAATATATTTGATGCATTGTGAGATATATGTAAAGTTTCTAAATTTCTACTTGTGTGTTGCTAAAATATAGGAATACAGTTAATTTTGAAATGAGTATGTGGTTATTCTTAAGCCTTGATAAAAAAAATATCTTATTAATAATATAGCTGTGTGCATGTGTGTGTGGTATATGCATGTTTTCATTCACTGGTGTGTCAATGTGTTCATATGTGTATGGATGTCAGAAGTTGATGTCCAGCGTCTTCCTCAATCTCTCTCAGAGAGACAAGGTCTTTCACTGGACCTGGAGCTCACCAGTTTAGTCACTTTAGCTGGCAAGTGAGCTCAGGGATGTGTTGATTTCTTACTCACAGCACCGGGGCTACAGATGTGTTGTTTTTATGTGGGTGCTAGGAATCTACACTCAGGTGCAGGCTCGGGTTCAGGCTCTCCTGCTTCTGGGGCAAGCACGATACTGAGTCATCTCCTCATTCTCTCAAGTAGTGTTTGAATGAATGTATAATATGTACATATTCTATATTCATATATTTACAATTTTGAACATGGGATATATTTTTTTTTGTTTGTGGATTTGTGTATATGTATGTACTTTCTTTGGAGGCACAAACAGCATTAATTGAAGAAAGTACCGTATTTTCAATAGAGTGGTGGGGAAACTGCATACCTATACACAGATGAATAAAAGTAGACACCTGACTCCCACTAGGTACAAAACTCAAGTCCAAATGGATTAAATGCTTAAACACAAGGCCTGATACCTTGAAATGCCTAGAAGAAAACATAGAGAATATGTTTTAAGACATTGCCACTGATAAGGATTCCGGAAGGGAGTACAAACCCAAAGCATTAGAAACAAAAAAAGTAGACAATTGGGATGTCATCAAACTATAACATTCTGAGGCAAGGACCAATCAGCAGCAAGGAGAGACAACCTACAGAAAGGGACATTATATTTTCAAACTATACATTAAAGCAACTACTATCTATAAATAAACTCAGTCTATGTCCGGAGCCATCTGGCAAAGGTTAAGGCTAGCAGGTGACCTTCCTGAGGGTGACACACTGCTTTTTCATGGTCTGCAATGAGCAAGCTGTATGAAGCAAGGTCCCAAAGAGACTTCATCTCAGGATTGCTCCTTGCAGCTGATATGCCTTTCTGTCATTATTAAATTAAAATAATAATCCCCGGGCATCAGCCCACCCTATTGAGCAGATTTCCTGCAGATCAACCTAAAGATGAACTTCCATGAATTAATGCTGTTTAGATGAATTAATGATATAATTGAATTCTTGATTTGATTAAAATAATTTAAGGAAGAAAGTTTTAAGAGATGGCATTCTTTGTTTGCTAGAAAGATGTAATGAAGTTAAAATCAAGACTAGAACGTGTCCACTCCTCATAATAGTAAGTAAAGGCCATATAATAAGAAATATATTGATCTCTCATATTTACACGAAAAAGCAAAATAGGCTTGGAACAAATTTGCATTAGAGGAAAAACATTCAGGTCCAAGGATGAAGCCATAGGTGTGCTTTGAACTTACAATGAGCTTACAGAATGAAGCCCTGCTCTGAACTTAATATCAACATCCTTCTGTAACTTCCATTCTGTGTAACATTTTATCTAGGAGGTTATTTTCCTTCTAAAGACTTTTGTCTATAAAAAGGCCAGAGAAAAGAAATAAAGATGATGGGGGGGGGGGCACCTCTGTGCCACCCACTCACCCACCCACCTACCCATTGAAATGTAGGGATGTAGCCATTTTCTGTTTCATCAGGTGCATATGTGTCTCTGTGAGTGACATCTTTCCTTTCCTTTTTCTCTCTGGTTCAACCAGCCTGGCCAGTGAAGAGCTCTGGCTGCCTGGCCAGAGAAGATAGGCATCTAGCAATAAATCCTTTTATTTAATTCCCCACTGCTAAACAGCATGTGTTACTCACCAGATATTAGCATTTATTTAAGCACAAGTCAGAAAGAATTAAGTTTTTAGCACAGAACAGTAATAAAGGGTAAATAAAGAGTTAAGTTTTCCCAGCACTTAATGAAGCACAGAACAATAATAGTTAAGTTTTTAGTACTTAATGAAGCATAGGACAGTAATAGAGTTATAAAATATATAGCATTTAATAAAGCACAGAGACTTATAAGGTAGAAATAAAGCACAGAGAGATAAAGAAAAAAGAAGCCCCAGAGAGTTAAAGAGAAAAGAAGCCAGTGGTTTTTAGCCACAGAATAAGCAAGAGACGTAAGTCTCCAGAAGCCAGCAGTTAATAGCATCCACAACAGAGAAAGTCACAAGAGAGAGAATCAGTCCTTTGGCCCTCATCCCAACTCTGTCTACCGCCTTAGCCTGTTCCCCTAAGGCTAGTCAGGCCCCCAGCAAATATAGAATATTTATAATATATAAGCATGATATAGAGTGCAAAATAAACTCAAACACTCAACTGCAAAATCAAATAACCTAATTAGACAATGAGCAATAGACAAAGATTTCTTTAAACATACAAATGGCCCACAGGTATATGGGAAAATGACTAACAGTAACTGATTATCAGAGATATCAAAGAAATCACCCCTCTCAGGGATGGAAGGTTATTATTAAAACCAACAAAGCTACATGGCGGTGAGGATATGGACAAAAGGGAACTCTCACATATGCTGGGGGAGGGGATCAATGTTAGCACTGTCACTATGGAAAATCATATGGAGTGCCATTAAAAATTTGAACGAGAACTATCATACGATCCAGTACGTCCAAATAAAATTACATCAGTATGTTTATTACATCTGCACTCCTTGTTTATTGAAATACTATTCACAGTAGTCAAGAAATGGAAACAATTTGACTGCCTATCAGTGAATGGGTGGGCAGAGAAAGTTGGAATGCTATACACAGTGCAACATTATTCAGTCATGGAAGAGAATGATGTCTTGTTGTCTGTGACAACATGTGTGATGGTTAGTGACAACTAACTGTCAACTTGATAGAACCATTGGGGATGGGCAACTGAGAGCCTGTGGAGAATTTCCTTGATTATATTCATTGGTGTGGGAAGACCCACCTTAACTGTGTGTAGAACTCATCCATGGAAGGGGACCCTGGACTCTGTAAGGCATAGAAGGCTGACGACTAGCATGCTAACTTTGACTACTGTCTGCTTCTTGACTTTGGGTGCTTTGTGGCCAGCTTCCAGGAATTCTTGCTGCCTTGACTTTGCCACTGTGGTGGGCTGTATCCTTGAACTGTGAGCTTGAATATACCTTTTCTTCCTTAAGTTGATTTGTAAGAATGTGTTATTACTGAAACTTAAGACAATCTGCATGCAATTGAATGCCAATGTGTTAAATGAAATAGGACATTCTCAGACGTTAGCAAACAGTCTCTCTCCCGAGAAACACTTGACACAGTAATAATTGAAAGCAGAAGGGTGCTCACCAGAGGCTGGAGACTCAGAGGATGCAAGGATGGAAAGAGGCCAATCAAAGGATAGAGTTAGATACAACTGAGAAACATAGTAGCTTCACTTTAGTTAATAATGGACTGTGTATTTCTAAAAGACAGAAGAAAGGAATTAGAAAATTCAACACAAAGAAATAATGAATGTTTGTAGCATTTTTCAAGTACCATATACTGCTACAAAAGTATGTATAGTTTTATGCTGTATGAAACAACTACAGTAAATTTTAACTTCAAAAATGGGAAGAAAATAGAAGTAGATGTTTTAATAAGAATATACAGATAGCAAGAGAGCAAGAAAAGCTATTCGACATCAGGAATCACTAAGTGAATGTGAATTACAGCCACAACAGTGTTAGCATATCAGAACACTAGAAAGAATTATAAAAGGATCACACAGGAGGGCAGGCAGGGGTGTAGAACAGTTGAAAACATGTGTTGGGAAACTATACAATACATTAGGAAAGTCTGTTTATCCTTTAGAAATAATGCATTATGATCAAGCCAGTCCACATCTAGAATTTATGCATGATCATGAATGGATACCCCATATGGTAAACCCACACATGAATATCCATAGTAGATTTTCTAGTAATGGCCCAAAACAATGTAGATGGTTATCAACAGGTATTTGTAGAAAGCAAACCATAAAGTGTAATATCGTCAGCAAGAAAAATGAGGTAATTCTTGATATACCAAACAGCATTTTAATCTGAAAATGATTCTAAGGAAAAGAAGCCAAAACACAGAAGAACATTTACAACATGAGCCCAATATTAAAATTAAATGCTTGTACACATCTATAGGAACTCAGAGCCCGTTAATCATTGTCTGGGGTTGGGTGGGCGAGGAGGGTCATGGGAGAAGGAGTATAAAGGAGTATGTTAAAACTTGTGAAGGAAAGGTAGGTGCTGATTACTGTGATTGTGGGGACAGCTTCATGTATGTGCAAACAGTTTTCAAGCCTTAGTGCATACGTGAATACATTAGTTTTTTTTATTTTTTTATTTTTTACAAAGCTTAAGAAACATTACACACATCAAAAATAACCTGGGTAGTGAGAATACTATTAACACCTTATATAGGACTACAAAGGACTAGAATTCAAGAAATAGTCAAGGCTCCAAGAAAGAAAGTTGACTAATGATTCTAGAAAAGTGGGTAAAAGTATAATCAGGAATTGTTCTGAGTCCGCTACAATAGACGAGAGCTGCACTCAATCTTGAGTAATGATTTGATAGTGAGCTTGTGATTTTGTAGACAAGAAATCAACTGGGGACCAAGCATTTCACTTTCTGTAAATTAGCTAGCAAATCTAACCTTCTTGATTGTATATAAGCTTTTGATTATGTTTTTTTTTTTTTTTCACAGATTCCTCTGCACTGGTTTTCTTCCTGCAAGAAATTTCTGTTGTTTGCAGCTTATGATCCTTTCTCTGCCATTCTTTCAAGTCAGAGGCTACATGATCATTTTTATCATCTTGCTCAGAGCAACCTCAAAGACAAGGATGCTGCGTGTGGGAGAACTTACTCTGAAGAACTGTGGGCGACCTTCAGCGCTGCCTTGGAAACAACTCTGAAGCCTATGCTAGATCTGTATTGTCTGCATTGGCTCTTACCACCCCACACAATTTCACACTCCACACATCTTGCTAATCCTTTCATTTCCTCCTCTTTAGACGGGGATTCAGCTCCCTCTGGCCCCTAAATGTATAGATGTGCTCATGCAATAATCCCTTATTTAGGACAGTTTATCATTTCAACAAAACAATTGTGGTTTCAAGTAGCATGGAGTATAAAGTCAATCATTTGCGTGCCAATTAATACAAAAGTAATTGTCAATTCCAAAGTTATAAAAAGGAAAACTACATTTATTTTTATAATGGTCATGTCATATTCTGAAGACTTCTCTTAAATAACCATTTGAGCTTTCAGGTCAGAAATCAAGGAAGCATATTTAACTTCATTTTCATTAATTGCAACCTAAAGAATTATCTACTTATCAGAATAATTTAAGATTAAATTTATCAGAGTTAAAAGTACTTCCACTCTGTATCCTGTCTGTGTTTCTAAACGTAAGAACTTCTAGTGTATCCACAATGCTGTGAAGTTCACTGACCACTGGCTTGGGATCCTATGTCCAGGCCAACTAACAAATCATTTATCCTAACTTTCTGTTGAATCTATTTTAGATTTACTAAACATTGATGTCACCATAGTAAATTATCATAAGTTATTAAAGCAATACAAGATTGTATTAAAGCAATAAAACTCTTAGTTTGTTGGTCAGAACTTTGACTCAGGCCTCTTCGTTATAACATCACCGTGTCTCTATGGCTGGATGTCTTTTTTTAATATCTCCAGGGATGAGACATTCCGTTTCTTTTCCCAGCTTCTACAGGCCACTCCCATTCTGCAGCTCTTGCCTTCTTCTATCCTGAAAACCAGAAAAGGTGCCCAGCTCTCCTCACATCACGCCATCCAATATGTTCTTCTGCCTCCCTGACCCCCTGCTAAGGAACTTGGTGATTACATTGTGGCCACACGAATACTCCAGGATAATGTCCCATTTTTATAATAGTAACTAGATATATTCATTTCCCTGTCACTGAAGATACAATTACTACAGACATATTCTAGGGAGCACATGAGTATCCTTTTCATATAGGTAATAGCATATTACTTACATCTATAAGTTTAAAAATCAACAACTCCCCCAAATAACCTATGACATTATGACAAATTCAGGCTCATTTGGAGGAGTGGGAGGCACTCAAAGACAGTTCCACTAAGAGACTGATGCTCCGTTGATGCTGTGCACACAGCAGACTTTGTATTGCTCGGTTTTATTCCAATCTTTCAGATAATCCTGCTCCCCTGCAAATGAGTCTCGTGAGACTGCCAACCAGTTGCCTTCTTCTGTGTAAACAGAGAACATTCAGTCAACATAGGCCAATAGAATTTCCTCCTGATAGACTGAATTGTGGTAAAGAAATAAGACTAGAAGGGGGTGGGAATGGATGGTTGGTCTGTTTCTGTTTGATTCCCTTGGCTGAATCATCAGAAAACACCAACTCCTGCAGCTCTTGAGCATTGGCAGCTGCAGAGCCTTCCAGTGAATGTCTCTGTAGGGGCCACTTCCATGAGTCTTTCCAAGTCTCTTTTGAATTTCTGACTGTGAACTAAACTGGCTCCTTTCCTGACTACTATTACTGTCTTGTTCTTGTTCTTCTTGTTCTTGTTCTTCTTGTTCTTCTTGTTCTTGTTCTTCTTGTTCTTCTTGTTCTTCTTCTTGTTCTTCTTCTTGTTCTTCTTCTTGTTCTTCTTGTTCTTCTTCTTCTTCTTCTTCTTCTTCTTCTTCTTCTTCTTCTTCTTCTTCTTCTTCTTCTTCTTCTTCTTCTTCGTTCTTCTTCTTCTTGTTGTTGTTGTTCTTCTTCTTCTTGTTCTTCTTCTTGTTGTTGTTCTTCTTCTTGTTGTTGTTCTTCCTCTTCCTCTTTCTCTTCCTCCTCTTTCTCTCCTCCTCCTCCTCCTTCTCTTCTACTTCTTCTTCCTCCTCCTTCTCTTGTTCTTCTTCCTCCTCATCATTATTTAAAATCAAAGTTATCCTGAGTGCTTTTCATATTTAACTATATAACTTTATATATATATATATATATATATATATATATATATATATATATATATCCAAAGAAAATTAATGTATATGGAAATCACAGAGAGTAGTAGAATGATATCTTGTACCCAGATTTTTCTTCTGACAATGCTTCAACTCTTTCTACAGTACTACACCAAACTCTATGGGTTGTCACTATTAATAATATGAATACAATTCTAAGTTCATAGAGCAGGCCAGTCTTCCCCTTTCACTTTGGTAAAAGGCTCCAAAGAGAAAAACTGACAATTCATGACAGGTCTTACTTATGTTAAATCTGGTGATTTCACAGAGCAGCAAAGGGTTACGTTAGGTTAGGTGTTACGCTTGTTCTGGCAAGGAGTCAAATTAGACACAACTCAACACTCATACACCAAAGCCTTATGTGTGCCTTTTGTAAATACACTAGTAAAACCAGAACATCCAGATCACATATAAATCTTCTCTATCTTACATATAGGAAATGGCAAATATATTGTTGTATCTCCCTCTGGTTTGTATTTTTTAACCAACATTCTGAGCTTGTCTTTCAGTCCCTCTGCAAGAAGGACAGGCCATAATTCCATTTAGACTTTAAACAGTGTTTCCTTTCTTTCTCTGAGCAAGTTACTTAGTAACAATTAGAGATGTTAACTTTCTTTCTTGTAAAAGATAATAACCTTGGATAATAAATCAATCTTGAATAATGGTAGTCTAATTCTGCCTGACAAAAAAACTTTATAGTGTTCTAGATGTGAGCAATTTTTATGTTTCTAATTTATTATAAAATGACTTCTTAATTTGGGAAACATTATTATGCCTTTTACCTGATATTACATTTAGTTCATGACCTAACTACACAACAGCGAAAGATTATGTGAACTAAGTATTCATAATAACTAAAGTCCTCTGATGGCAAATTGAGTCCCTGTTTATATTTATGTGATATGATATAAAATCAAAATAGCTTGGCCATACAAAGAACAATCAATTTGTTTATCTGTTCTGGTAAAAGAAAAAATAAAACAAAATAAAAAACCCAAGTGCTTTCATTCCTGTATGTCATGTTAGAGGATGCTTTACTTCAAAAATTCTTAACAATCAAGTAAACAATATAAGAAGTTGGAATTATAAGAAAAAAACTAGATTGTAAATATGTATTTAGTATTTAAAAAAAATTCCTCACTCTTGAGTTTATGGGAACTGGGGGACGTAGACAGCAGAGCCTCACTGTCTAGAAGCCTCAGGCTCTCCTCTGTAAAATAGAGACAATAAATCTAAGTTTAATTAAGATTGGGGTCATTGTTGCTTCATATAACAAAGTATAAGCTACTGTTATGGCACTTACCACTTGAAAATCTCAGGCCAAGTTACTTAATCCCTTTTGACATCTATTTATTTGAAAAAAATGCCAGTAATATGTATTGCATTATATATGTATTTGATATGTAAGCTTTCTTCTTTGTTAGGTACTGTTGTGATTATTCGGTTAAAATGACAAGAATGCTTTTACAACAATAACAACAACAAACCAATTTCTAAAGCAGTTCACACAGTTTTTCCTTCTACACAGTACTACACAGTCATAGGTCAGGGAAAATATGATACAGAAGGACTATCTTTCTCTGTACAACCTGCTTCCTACGGTGACAGCCCATAGAGAGATGAAGTACAGGCTTACCCCATGCTTGCTTATGGTGTAGCAAAGTGGTTGGTGGCCAAAAGCAGCCAGTGTTCCATTCAACTATTTCAGAACAACTGGACAGCTAAAGATTTTTACCATTTGTACAATTCAGAGATAGATTTTTATATCATATGTAATGATTTCCTATTGAGAATGCTTTTCTAATTATCAAAAGCCACATGTATGCAATTATAAATGATCATTAATATTAACTAATCAATAACCTCACTGTACTTGTAAAGCATGATTACTTAGAATACTTCCACTGCCCCTATAAAGCCTGTATATATGTCTAATGACTAGCATGAATGAAAAAAGTAACTATGCATAATTTGATGGTTTCTTTTAATAATATTTTCAATCATGGGTCTCTGATACTAGGGCAGACATCTATTTAGTAAATCATAATTACTAAATGAGCAGAATAAACAAACCATGATACTATAAAAATGACAAGAAATTTAAAGTTGCTGATCATGTTTCCCATATTGTAAACAAGTAATTTACTTTCCTCTTAAAATGGACAGAGGAAAGAGAGCTGACTTTTGAAAAACTTTACTTATTGTCAGGATGTTGTGAGGGGATACATAACTTCCTTTTATGTATGTATGTATGTATGTTCACATAATGTAGACACACCTGTGTGTGGAGGTGCACTCGTGTGAGCATGTGCAGGGTCCACACTCATGTTAGGAGTCTCCTTTCATCATTTTCAACCTTTTATAAGGCAGCATGACTTGCTGAACCTAGAGTTCTTAGTTTCTATCCTCTGCCTCACCTAGCCTGGCTACTGAGCTTACTCTCAGGATTGCATCTCTTCTTCCTTCCTGGTAGCTAGCATCCCCACTGTTTCTTAAGCAGGCTGCAGAAACAGAAACCTGGTCCTTAAGTCTGCCAAGAAAGAGCTGTACTTGACAAGCCATCTCTTAAGATGCCACGTTTTTGAGAGGTGACAATGGCCTCCTTTCAGAAGAAGGATACATGGAGGCTTCTCTCTTACTAGAGACTCATGACAGAAAACAATGTAAAGGGAAGAGAAAAATCATGTACACTTTCATAATTTAAGCTAGTTTTCAGGTCTGTACACATATTAAAAGTTACTGTTAGGAAGGCAGCAAGAGTATTCTAAGGGGTCTAGAAAGGTCCTTCTCAGACAAAGTCGATAAAGTTTGCAGTGTTTGTTCGTGGACTTCTAAAGTATACAAAAAAATCACATTCACAAAGCTAAAACTGGAAAAGGGTGTGGTATTACTGGGTGCTGACACAAAACCTCACACCCTGTGGTCTACTTGTTTTCTTTTCTCCCCCCTAACGCCCCCATCACTCTTTGAGACAGGGTCTGTGTAACCCTGGCTATCCTGGAACTCATTATGTAGACGAGGCTGACCTCAAACTCAGGGATCCACCTGTCTCTGCTTCCTTAGTCTGGGATTATCAGTATGGGCCACCATGTCTGGTCTACTTGCTTCCTTATTATTGTTATTCTATTTGTTCGTAATGGAAACTCAGGAAACAATATATTAAATATTCTCAAGGAGTAAACTAATTGTCTATCTTCTCAATTCAGTGGTATTTCAAATGGAGGGAATGCAATTCACCACAACACAGATGTCTGACTTATGGACAAAATGTCTGCCAGTATGGACAGAAGTCACACTTTTTCCAATTTATTTATTAATTCATTCACTTTACATCCCAATTGCTGTCCCCCATCCCAGTCTCCCCTCACACAGTCCCTCTATCCACTCCCTCCCCTTCACCTCTCAGGTGTGTGGGCCCCCTGGGTATCCTCCCTGACCCTGGTACATCATGTCTCTGTAGGGTTAGGCAAATCCTCTCACACAAGGCATTCCAGTTAGGGGACTAAGATTCACAAACAGGCAACAGCTTTAGGGACAGCCCCCTCTCCAGTTGTTGAGGGTACCCACATGAAGACTGAGCTCACACTTTGGAGCCCAGCTGCTTATCAGAGGGACAGAACCCTCTATCTGTCTTAGTTAGGGTTTTATTGCTGCGAAGAGATACCATAACCAAGGCAACACTTCAAAAGGACAACATTTAATTAGGGCTGGCTTGTAGTTTCAAAAGTTCAGTCCATTATCATTATGGTGGGAAGCATGGCAGCATGCAGGCAGGAATGGTGTTGGAACTGAGAGTTCTACATCTTGATTCACAGGCAGTAAGGAAGGACTGTGTCGCTGATCTTAGCTTGAGCAGGGGAAACCCCAAAGCCCACCCCTAAAAGGACACACTTCCTCCAACAAGGCTACACCTCCTAATAAAGCCACTCCTTATGGTCAAGCATTCAAACACACGAGACTATGGGGCCCATGCTTACTCAAACCACCACATCATCCCACTTCAGTTTTTGTGTGGGTTCTTTGGTTGGATCTAGAAAATGAAAAAAAAAAAAAATCAGAGCTGATTAGCCAGAGAAACAGGTAAATTATTAATTTTACAAGCACATGAAGATCTTCACAAAAAAGTAAAGTCTGAAGAAGTGACTGATAGAGTGTTTTCATACTTCTTTGGACAAATAACACACTTGGAAAGGACTAAACAAACATATATATATATATATATTGATGATAGCACACTAAGTTCCTGGCATGGTCTGAAGAGATATATATGTAAGGGTATGTTCAAGAGTTATGTCACAGTTTATTCCAGTTCATGGTAGCCCCAGTTAATAGTATCTGGTGATTAAGGTTATTTTCTGACCTTGGTATGTAAAGGACATCGTCCCCACACAGTATGGCTTGCTGTAATGAAAGAGCACCCATAGTCTATTCTGAAGTTATAATTTTCAATTCATTTTAAATCAAAATAATAAAGATAGCATTCTGGCACTTTTCGAGATGCTATGGCTTTACTTTCTTCATTTCAAATTCTTCTAATTAGGTAATAGCTGTGCAACTTTGGATAAGTCCTTAATGTCTCTGTGCCTCAGCTGGATCTTAAGTAAAACAATGGTAGTACTGCTATATTTTCATAGGGACTTTATGAGGAAACTAGTTACTATTTGTACGACACTCAGAACGAAGTATACTCGGTGTACATGCTTGTCAGTTTAACATACTTGCCAATAAGAAACAGATGCATGAATTTGTTTAGAATCTTCCAGTCACAGCTGCTTTTCACCCCCAGTAACAAAACTTTAAAAATGTTGTGAGAAATCTCCTTAGCTTACTTTCCAGTCAACAACCATCCGTTCATTATATGCTCATTTGTGGTTTGTGCTGCAGACACAAAATAAATTTACATGGTCTCGGCCCTTACAGAAGTTGATCTTTCTGTTCTAAATTTGGAATGCTTCCTTAGATGGCAAAAGCCCAAAAGAATAGAGAATAGAAACTACTAGAGGGATCGGTGATTAAATATCTGATAGCCTCACGGAAAACTCAAGCACTCCAAGATGCATAGACGCGCACAGATCAACTGGGAATGTGTTTATTTTGAAATCTACACATGAAACTGGTGACTGTGATGATGCACATAACGTACTTGTGTAAAAACAGTAAAATATTCCTGTATCTCTTCTTAGAAAGTCTGACAGAATTTGCGAGGGTAATCAGGTGAGACCATGAAGAGGGAACTCGTAACCTGTCAAGAAAGTGGTGATTGACCTGGTGTATTGGGAGAATACCCAGAAAAACGAAGGGAAGAGGTTCCAACGACAGCTGGGAGCACAGAAAAGGCATTCCTAGCCAATGCTGACCGGAGGATCAGCAGAACGCGGAGGGGCGCACGCTCGTTTCTCCACCCACACAGAAAGAGCCTGTGAGAGCAGTCTTTGCGTGCGGAACGCGCGCCACTCGGATGCGGGAGCAGGCCGAGCCCTGGCACTGTGCCCCCCGCCCGGCTCTAGGGCACCGGATGCCACGGCGAGGAAGGATTTGGGGTGCTTCCAAGCTAACGGTTCCCATGTCCCTCGCTACCTCGAGGTTAGCCTCCGAGGACAAGCCCAGCATCCACACCGGAGAGCAATAAGTTACTGCTGCAGGACTGCACAGAGGGGTCCGAGCCGCCGGGGGGCTTGAGTACGTCACTTCCGGCGCGCCCGCCCGGAAAGAGGCGGAGGTCGCACTCCGGGTGTGCGGCTACTGGGGACGCGCGGTGTCGGGGACGCGCGTGGAGGGCGGGCTCGGGAAGGGGGAGTGTCCGCGCGCCGCCGCCACCGCCACAGTTCTGCGGGAGAGCTCGCAGCATCTCTCCTCGACACCCAGCCACTCTGTGCACCCGGACGCCGCGCTCCAGGGTCTGTGGGCGCCCAGCAAAAGCGGGAGTTGCTGCAGACTGCGGGGCGGCGGGACGGCCCCAGTCCCCTCCCCTCCGTCACCTTTGCTCGCCGACACCCGGGTCATGGGGAACACTGCGATCGCCAAGAAAGGCAGCGAAGTGGAGAGCGGTGAGTCGAGTCGAAGGCCCTGGCAGGGTTCCCGCCGGATGGGCCGCGGTGTAGCGCCCTGGACCGGAGTCCCCCAAGGCCGCGAGCCACGGGCCAGGCCTTGCAGTGGCTGCGGCTAGCAGTTCTAGGGGCCCCGGGGGCCGGCCGCCTCCTTCTCTGTCCCCTCCCCCACTAAGGCTCGGGGGTGAGGGCCAAGCACTGGAGAGAGGGAAGGCCGGCAGCGCGGTCCCTGTGATCCCCTTTCCAGTAGGAGCGAGGAGGGCTGCCTCGGTCTGGAACGCTTCCCCAAATATGGTCCTTGAAAAGAAGTCCCTTTTGTGATCGCACTCTTAGCTCTTCTCCCTTCTCCCAGAGCCCCCAACACCCTGACCCTCTTTTAAGGGAGCTACAGGTTGTGCGTTTGGGTTGAGTTGGCTCTTTTTCTCCTCCTGGATGTATATCAATTTTATCACAAGGTGAGTGCCGTGTGGGTCTCCAAAGGTGACGTGAACCCTCAGTGTCTAAGGCTCTTTCTTTCACCCAGGAGATTAGAGATGGCAAACAAACACAAGCAGCAACTTTATCCATTGGAGAAGAAAAAGTGAGACAGCGTTGCTTTTACTCTAGACATCCAGGAATGTGCCAGGATGCCTGTAAAACTTACAGGTATTTCCGAGTTAAAGTGCTTTCTTCTGAGAGCTCAAAGTGCAGACATTCAGTACTTTATACAAAATTTCAAGACAAAGGAGTCGTGGAAATTCAATTTCTATGTCGCAGCATGGTTTTATATGTAAGCATACACATATACTCGTGTAGTGTAACAGGTTGTGAAAAATTGTGTGTCACTATACGGTTCATATTATAATTTATAATTCAGAATAATTAAAGAACCGGTACTTGATTTTTATTACATTGCCATAGGTAAATGACATTTCAGCCCTTGAAGTAAGTCTGACAATTTGCTCATGTTTCTGTAAATCATATCTTCCATTGTGTCTGTGTTTATAACAGAAGAATGAAGCTAATCTTGTAATTAGCCTGAAGCAAACAGCTTTTGATCCTCATGAGTAAAACAGAATTGAATTGACAGAAGAGGGCCTAGCTGTTGCTTTTGTGGAATATAAACAGTCAGATTTAATGGGTTATGTTTCATCAATAAGGTTTGTTCCAGGAAAGTTACGTGAACAGCAGTGCCAACTGTAGGTGAGCATGTGACAACTTGAAAAGCCAGTGTAGAAATAGGACTTCCATGTTATCTTTTGTTAATTGTGCAAATGTAGTAGTAACTAATTGACTCACAAAAAATGAAGTATGAGAACATTTTATATCCACTTAACCTTGCAATTTCCCTATTTCTCATGTACAATATATGCTAACTATGTTATGGAAATGTGCTTGCATAGATAGCAAAAGCTCAAAAGAATACAGAACAAAACCTACTAGAGGGCTAGGTGATTAAATATCTAATAACCTCACGGAAAACTCAGCAAGTGCTTTTCTTGCACAGTTCTTATATTTTTAATGATAGTCCACTCTCCAAGTCTGTGCATTTCTGCTCTTATGCTTCCACTAGGTTTCCCCTAGATGATGTGAATTTAAACTGGCACCTATGACAAAGTCTTGTGTGAATTTATTTATAGAATCTGAAGATCAATATTTGTAAAATATTGTGAAGTGTCAAAAGAAGATAGCAGATGACTCATGGGAAAATCATATGAGACGTTTGTAGATCAGCTTACATGGCTTCATTTGGAGAAACATTAGCTGTTTGTTAGTGTTCTTCTGAAGCAAAGAAGTGGTATTAGGTTGTAAAACTTAATGACAGAACATGTCTTACCATTGTGTACCTAACTGTTCTGTATATTTTTCAAATGAATTATTCTTGAAAATTTGTGGCTCATAATTTAAATATAATTATTTAACTTCTCTTAATACACAGAATACACTTTTAGAAATATATGTGATCTTAAGAGTTCAGTCTATGCAATCATCCTATCTCAAGAGCCAACCAAGTGCCAGACCTGAAGAAGCAAGGGTTGAGATCATGTTATTAACAAGAGAGTAAAGAAAAGCTCGGACGCTCTGCCTGTATCCCACATCACTAATTACTCTTGTCCTCTGCAAGAGTAGTTACCACCTGCTGTGGCTTTCCTTGTAGACCTGTGGACAAAATCCTAAAGTGTTACTATGTAGCATCAGGTGAGAGGCAGACTGTCAGTGCTGGCATTGAGAGCAAATTAGAACAGAGAAGTTATCGGCAGGGAAGTGTCTGATTTGAAGAGCTAATTAAAGATACAAAGGTAAGATCTGCACTTCGATGGGAAGAAGCCTCCCACAGACAGGCAATTCTAGAGCTTAGTTCTAAAAATACTCCCAAAGAATGAAGTTAGGTATAAAGATAAATGAGACGGCTTTGGGGGTTTGTTGTTTTTTGTTTCATTTTGTTTGGGGGGGGGTTGTTTTTGTTTTGTTTTTGTTTTCAGTGTTGTTTTAGTTTGATTTAATTTGACTTTGTTGTTGTTGTTAGCTTTGACCATCCAGGGCCTTGCTCCTACACCCACAAAATTAAAGGATTCCATTCTGATCTCTACAGTTTTTAAGAGATAAACTAATTTGAATTCCTCAGAGAACTGGGGTATTTCAAAGAACAACTCTTGCCATTATGTAAGTCTCATATGTGTTTTTAAAATTACTCTTGAAATAAATGTCTTCCAAAATTTGAGTATACTTATTTAAACATTATTTAATATACAGAACCTTAAACTTTTAGAAACAGGAGGCCATGAGTCTCAGAGATATTTTCAATCCTTGTAACTCAAGAATGTTTTATTTTTGAGTTACGTAGTACTCACTTAGCCTTATTAATACAAAAGAAAAAGAAGAAAAAAAGCCCCATGCTTTTTTTTTTTTTTTAATTTGGGAAATGTTTTTGTTCTTTTAAAAAATATATTACATCTCTAGGCTTTCTGTGGAGTTATGTATGTATTATACATGGTAAGCATGTCCAGGTCTATGGGTGAAAACTGTTAGTTCTCCCATGAGTAGAAGTAGAAAAGCCACGCTATAGCCCAGTGGTTATAGAACGGTCATGGAGATGATTTTGAAGCTTAGACTGGGTGAGGTGGCACACACCTTTAATCCCAACCCTGGAGAGGCAGAGGCTGATCTCTTGAGTTCAAGGCTAGCCTGCTTTATATAAAGTTGAGACCAGCTTTATATATTGTGAGATATTGCCTCAAAAGAAAGAAAAGGAAAAAGAGACCTTGACAGTAGGTAGAAACTGATCAAAGAAAGTCATTAGTAGATCAAGTTCAGCAAATGCAAACTTGTTAACATTTTGGAGAACCAGTCCCTGTCGGTTTCTCTGGGCACTTCACACACGTTGCCATATGTACCTTTCAAACCCTGTGAAATGATTCTAATGTTGCCCCATTTTCAAAAATGGGTAAAGAAGTGATGTGTAATTTGTTAAAGGTTGCGTAGTAGTTAATCAAGGAGTGACATTTGAACTTAGGCAGGCTAGTCACAGAGCCTCTGACCCGAAGGGTCCTGCTGAGCAGTCCTTTTGAGTACTCAGCAGAAAGTCAGGTTCAGGACACACAGAATAGCCAGTTCTTTGTTTAGTTTATTAATGATAACACACTGTGTTGCTTCCAATGATGGCTGTTTGCATCTGCTAACTATCCTAAATAAGAAAGTTTATCATTTCTGTACCATTTTTGGGATTTATATCCTCATCTAAAAATGGGAGGAAGGGCTAAGTTACTTTCTTTAGGTATTTCATTTTCTATTCAGTAAAATGCTAAATTAACCATATATAATTAACTTTCTGGTCTTAAAACCTTCATTGCTATATGGTTTATTACTCATTTCTAATTGTGTACCTTATCTTCCTGTTAGGTAGCAAGCCAAGAGATCACTTGAACTTACATTGCTGTTATAAATGAATTTAGAATTTTGCTTCTTACCATGATTTTAAATTGCCATATGACGATAGATATGCTCTCCCCTTCGATGCTCAGTGAAGTGGTTTCTACCTAGATGTAGCTGTTGAGAACTTGAAATGCAGCTGCATCACTGAAGAACTGATATTTTACCTTGCACTTGTCTAGATGGTGTTTGGTAGATTGACAGCCTGTTTTTGACAAGAGCTGTCTTTACATATAATAAAAACACCAACTCTTATCCTATAATTTCGGTAATTTGGTAATAATCACGAGTATTTAGATGAACAAAATTATTGATATATATTTTCTCAAAATCATTAGCATTTCTTCCAAATAACAATTTATAAACATAGTGGACAAATTAAGATATAGTAGTTTGATAAACTTACAAAGTTCCCTTTGGTGGAACTTAGTCATAAATATAAGACTGTATATTTGATTGACCCTTTTTTAGGGTCAGTTGTTGACAAGAAATGAATTTAGTTTTCTCTTGCTTCTTATATCTTTGAACTTTTTATTTATCAGATTGACAAGTTTCTTAAAGGATAATTAGAAGTAGAGAGTCAGCAGACTGGCAAAGGTACTTGGGAATAGTCTTCTTTGGGTTAAAAAAACAGAATTATGAACTCAACTTTGATTGATAAACACATATGATCTCATTTAGTTCTTTATTTTTATTTCTGTATGGATTACTGTTTAGAATTATCTTCCATTTGGGAATCATTTTTCCTGTTCTTCTGCTCACACAAGACATAGGCTGATTGTTGCTTCCCACTTCTGGCAGCAGGATAATTGAGAAGCAAGAAAGCCGGCTTAGGAAGGGCAGTTGTGTCTGAGAGGTAAAAACAGACCAAGAGGAGAGGCTGGGTAAGCCAGAGTAGCTCAACATTCTGATGGACAGTTAGAAGTTAGCCACAGTTAATTGTGATATTCCAGTGAATTAACAAAATAAAGCAATCATTATCATTCATAAGTTTAAGAATATAGTTACATGTTAATAAATAGGTTTGTGGCCAAATTTCCTCTGGCAAATATATTATAAATTTCCACTGAAAAGTTATTTTAAATATAAAAATATGGAATTTATAGAAGATAAAATATCAGTACTGTATTATTTATAGCATTTAATGTCTCGAAAAAGCATACTCCTTCTAGGTCTGGAGAGCTAGTTCAGGGAACAAAGTGCAGGCAGCAGGACCTGAGTTCATATCAGCAAAACTCATGGAAAGCCGGGCACAGTAGTGCACAGTTGTAATTTCTATGCCTTTATGGTGAGAGGGAGGCCAGGCTAGGAGAATCCCTGGAGGCTAGCTTAGTGTACTCTGCCCTGTGTCAAACAAGGTAGAAGTTGTGGGCTAACAGCTGAGGTTTTTCTTTGATCTCCATATATGTATCCATACTCACACACATATCATGCACACACCCATGCATGCTCTTCTAAGAGTATCTTGTAGTTGTGGCACACACCTGTAATCCCAGGAGTAGATGGGCTGGAGTAGGAGGACCGTGAGTTAAAGGCTCCCTCTGCCATACATGAGAAGCCTTGGGACAGACATAATACTTTATAAAGCTCTTTTTCTTGTTCTTCCATCCATTTACTCATTCATTTATTCAGTACACATAAGTAAGCCTATGTGTCAGAGTATCTGTGATGATGTAAAAATAAAGATTGGTTATTTCCAATTCTAAAACAACAACAACAAAATTACTTCAAGAAAGGTTAGCAGGGAAGCCAAGAGAAGGACTGGTCTTTTCCAGTAGGATGAGGTAGACGAGGTTCAGTTAAGACTTTCCAAGAGATGGACCCTTAGTGGGATACTGAAATGAGAAACATTTACCAGGGAGGCTGTAAGAGAAAACCAAAGGATAGAAACAGCACACTATATCAAGATTAGGGAAATTGCTTGTTGTAACTAAACAGCAGACTATGGAGTTGGGGACAAAGTTTGTATAATGAGAGAACTCAGAAGACAGGCCACATGGGAAGACTCAGAATTTGATCCTAAAGACAACTATTACAGCCTTTGAAGTCAGGGAAAGAGATTTGATAAAATTTCTGTTTTAAAAATCAGTTGTTGACCTTGCTGTGCATAGTTAGCCCCAGGCCTTTGGTGTGGTTTAGTGTGTGGGACGCAGGCAATGAGCTGCTCTCCTGTAGCTCCTGTACTGAAAGACTTGGGTGCTCTGTTGTAAATTAGATTTACTGCTCTATGTCTAAGCAAATGCTTTCGGGTTAAATTTAGGATTCTTTTAAAGACAGAAAAGCACTAATTGAATTACTGCACTAGTTAGTTGAAATTAGTTCTGCCTTAGAAATCCAGTAGAGATGTGTCTTACCAGGCTTGCTGTAGCAAGAGATGAGTGTCACGCCCTATGACTATGCTTGACATAAGGCAATTGTTGAACTTCAGTGTGAAAGCTTATGGCAGACCTATCTTTTCCATGTAGATTTCATTCTGAAAAATTGAGTCTTTGAGATTTGACTATTTAATGGTTGTAAAATTTGTCATTCTTTTTTGGAAGTGACCATATAAGCATTACTTAGCTTCTTTTATAAGGGCTGGCTGTCCTGGTAATTTAGCTCCTTGAATACCAGTTCAGCTTCTAAGTTGAGCAGTCACAAATGTTCATAGGGGACAGTATGTTTTCTCTTCAGCTGTAGTTGTGAGACAAATCATCCTACAGCTCAGACTTACACAGAAATATCTCTGTATTTGTCATTTAGTCCTCTGCTGCTTCTCACTCAGGACTTCCTGAGTGTCTGCTTCACACTAGGTACTGTGCTACCTATAGATGCAAATAAAAGTGAGACTTGATTCTTGTCCTCAGGCTGGAAGACAGCTACTCAGAAGTGTTTGTGGCAAGGCACTGGACACATGGCCTGGCCTCAGTGCTAGGCAGAAGTGAAGCCTGGGACTTTATATAGGGAAGAGTGCAGGGTCCCCGTGTCACACCTCTGTGCACAGCACTCCAGCTACCGGTTTTTCTCCATTTGTTTTCTCTACTGGATGATGTGATCTGTGGGGCAGAAACAGTGTCTACCAGCGTGTGTGCTTTTTAATACAAATGTATTTTATTTGAAATTAAAACACTAACACAGCTTTCCCTTACACACTGCTTGACTGGATTGCTGAGTAAAAAGAAATCTGAAGTAAAACTTTATTTTGTTTTTATTTGTATTTGAGGGCAGATAGGAAAAACCAAAAACTACTTTGGTTTTTCAAAAACTGATTTCTCCTGAGGCCTGCTATCCAAGTGTAAGCAGTATAAATGAATCTGCCATTACTGGGTTGTTATCATGCTACCTACACCTTCTGAGATCACCCCCATACCTACCAGTATACTGGGGAAGGTGGTATACTATGGATATATGAGTCCATAGTGGGCAGGCGGATGGAGGAAGAGTACTTTGGAAGGAGCTTTACATACAGTTTAATGAAAACACTAGCATTGCCTTAAGAACAGATTGCAGCAGAAAGGTGCTGCCCAGAGTTCCTGGCCCACTGGTTCATCTCAGCTGTGTGATCTGCCTGTGTATAGAAACCCTGCCAGAAGGTAGTAAAGCATATTAACAACATCTGCTTTACCTACAGCAGATTCTGAAGATTAAACAACGGGCAAAACTTCTAAAATTGCCAACATCTATGGCTACCATGGAAGTGGATGGGAGGAGACAGCAAGGGAATGAAAATAAGCAAGCATTCACATGCAGGGCATGTGCTTCAAGTTTTTGGATTAAAAACTAGTGTCCCAAGAAGCCACTGTTGTAGAATTTCTGGGAAACTTTCTTTGCATGCCAATAGGGACCCAGAAAGCCCTGATCCAAGTATCTGAAACCAGTTATGAGATGCTGTAAAGCAGCATTCCTCAGCTGTACTGATGCTGCGAACCTTCAGTACCGTTCCTCAAGTTGGGCTGACCCCAACCATAAAGTTATTTTGTTGCTACGCTATAACTATAATTTTGCTGCTGTTATGAATTGTAATGTAAATGTCTGCTAGGCAGGATATCTGGTAAGTAACCCCCAAAGGGGTCCCCCAAAGCTTACTGCTGTAAACAACAGAAGCCATCAGAGGAAAAAGGAGGAATGCACAAAGCAGTTTGTGGTGTAGCCCCTTTAGCGGTTGAGGGTCAGTAAAAGCCACTAACATACCAGAAGGGCTTGGAACACTGCTGGGCAGTCTGTGTGTACAAGAAGTAACAGGACTTTGTGGCTAGGAAACTTTGTAAACAATAAAATGACTTAGTAGATTGATTTGACATTAAATGTAGCAGACTTTTTTTTTTTTTAATTACCAAGTACATATGGTGACAACCGAAAATTATAAGGCAGAGAATACACACACAGTCAAGACTTTACTGTAGTTTCAACAGTGTTATCCCACAAGGCTGGAAGATGCCTTCTTAAATGGTTCTTTTTAATTGATTATGTGATGAAGTTAGACTAGTCCAAGTTAAAAGTGGGCCCCACATGGTTACGTTATACATGCTGTGAGGGTTTTAAACCTGTGACAAGTGACAGAAGGGAAAATCTACTCATTGCAAGAAAATCCTCACTTACAATTCAGAGTGCTGTAAGCTCTTAAAACCCATGTACCTCCTGGACTTTCTCAGCCTGCCCAGTGTACATCAGGAGCTGCCATCTGTTCTTAGGCTGGTCACTCTATAGCTGAAATACTTTTATGGAGATGCTCAATTATAGTATTGCAGTCAGATTTCATGTTAAACACCTTCATTAGTTTTTGTCTGTCTGTTCATTTTTGTGAGATCATCAGCAGTTCCTTGGTCAGTAGTGAGGATCTTCCTGCTGTTTCTCTGCTGAAGTCTTACATGGATCTAATCTGCTGTGCCAGCAGGAGACAGGGCATCACCCTTACTTGCATCAGCAAAGAGGCCGAAAGAGGATCTTCTGGTAGTGCGAGTACCATAAGATTCCTTTTTCTTATTTCAAGGGCGAGGCAGCTGAGTCCTAAGTGATGTGAGCCTGTTAACTCTGTTACCTAGGAAAATGTCACTCACTTGTTTGTTGTTTATAAGTCACTTATTCATTGTATGGCCGTAACAAGTTAAGTTCTTTTCTCTTCACATGCTGGAAACTTCTACATAGTTAGTTTTCTATACTCTGTGATTTTAAAACGCTTGGCAGTGTGGACTTCATTAAAATCAGTTATTGAATCTTATACCCCTTTATGACAAAAATTGCCATCTTCATTATAGTGCACTAGAATCTAGCTACCTTGGTCTAGGTAGTGTGGTTATGGTGGAGGACTTCCATTCTGATGTCCAGTAACCATTGCAGAAGCTTTTAGACTGAAACCTGTGGCTTTCAGTCCATGAAACAATAGTCTTCAGCCTGTATTCATTTTGGCATAAATAGTACAGGAGCCATTGATGTAAATCTTTCTCATGGACTTGTAAAGACCGTCACAAATTCTGGGTCATCAAGCCTCTATCTACATCCTCTGGCTTGGGGGGAAGTTCACTTGCTTCTTTCTGTAAGTGACCAAACTTAAAGGTGATTTGTTCCAGGGATGTAACACTCTGAAATTATGTAGATCACCATGCTCTGTCATGGAAGCCTGCTCTGCATTTGATCTACCACTCTCATCTGGCTTCCACAGGCACCAGGCATGCACATGGTACATAGACATTCATGAAGACAAAACATCCATACATATACATTTGTATTGTACTTTGAATAGAAATTGGATTCTATTTTGTGAGTGCTATGGGAGAATACTTTATCTGTACTGCACTGACCATTTGGGGATAATAGCTACTTGATCTGTTGAGGTGGTTTTTCTTTAGTAGAGAACAGTTTAATGTATCAAAGTAATATCACTTTTTTTTTTTTTCCCCAAGACAGGGTTTCTCTGTGTAGCCCTGGCTGTCCTGGAACTCGCTCTGTAGACCAGGCTGGCCTCAAACTCAGAAATCTGCCTGCCTCTGCCTCCCAAGTGCTGGGATTAAAGGTGTGCACCACCACTGCCTGGCGTAATATCACTTCTTTTAAAGGGTGCATGTGTGCCTGTGCACTCTCGTGTGTGTGTGTGTGTGTGTGTGTGTGTGTGTGTGTGTGTGTGTGTTTACACGAGTGAAGGTGACTATGAAGGCCACAGGTGTCAGGAGCTGGAGTTATAGACAGTCTTGAACCACCTGGAATGCATGTTAGAAACCTAAGTCATACAAGCTCTCAATTACTGAACCATCTCTTTAGCCCCAAAATTACAACATTTGAAATGGGAGGAGAAAATTGGTCTTAGGGGAGTAAAATGTTTTCCTTACCCTTTGAAAACTCCTTCTTTTGCAGTGTCTGTCACTCATCTGTGCTACTGCTGCCTGTTGTTGCTATTATCTAATCTGTGGCTTGCTTCTCATTTACCAAAAGCATGGACATCACAGTGTCTTTCGGTTCCTAAGGGCAGCACTCATGTTGGGCAGTTTCAAGTTCTGCATGGTTATCTAGTCATCATCGCTGGCTCAGAGACCCTCCTTGTTGTCTGTAATGTCCTTCCCTGTGCTTCATCTGGACACCTCACCTCATCAAGAACCTAGTCATGTTAGTGAACTGCTCCCTGATTGCCAGGGGAGCTATCAGTTCTCTGTCACAGTGGCTTCTTTATGATTGCCTTTAAAACGTTCTTATCTGTCCATCTACTCATTCTCACTTCATTTCCTTCTTAACCAGTCAGGATGACATGGTGCCCAGAACCTTTGCAATTCTTTTTATCGTATCTGCTTGATAAACCCAACTCTGGACTCTGCTCTCCTCTTCCTCCATGCTTTCAGCCAAGAATTGAACACTTGGAGAAAGGCATTCGGAAGGATGCTCTAAATTCACTGTCATCTTCAAGTGGGCTGTCAGCCAGACAGTCAGACTGCATTTCTCCGAACAACTCTCTGATTCTTTATGGTTCCTGTTTCATTCTTCTGTCTGGCTTCTGCACGATCTTCCTCTTCTTTTTTTTTTCTTTTTTTTCTTTTTTTTCTTTTTTTTTTTTTTTTTTTCTCCGAGACAGGGTTTCTCTGAGTAGCCCTGGCTGTCCTGGAACTCACTCTGTAGACCAGGCTGGCCTCGAACTCAGAAATCCACCTGCCTCTGCCTCCCAAGTGCTGGGATTAAACCACTGCCCGGCGATCTTCCTCTTCTAATAATAATCTAACCTCATATATTACAATGAAAACATCAGATAGGAAGTCACGTATATCTCTTATCAAGTTTCATCTTCAGCTTATAGTTTGGAGATATTTCATACCGACCTATCTAGGAATCTTGGTAAGTTTATTAATTCTAAGTTTTGTGTGTGTGTGTGTGTGTGTGTGTGTGTGTGTGTTATTAGATTATTTTTGTTGTTACTGCTACTGTGACAATATCTGAGAACTTAGAAGGTGGAAAGATTTGTCTTGGCTTATTGTGTCAGTGACTCTCAGATCATGGTCAGCAGGCTTTGCTCCTTTGACCTGTAACAAGGCAGAATATTGTAAGGGTGAGCATGTGTGTGGTATGGCGAAACTGTACATCGTGGCAGCCAGGAAGGCTCTGGATCTCAATGCTCTTCCAACGGTGTGCCTCTAATGATACCTTTATCTGATTGAGGAAGATCTAATCTTTGTCTAGCATATACAAACTCTGTGTGTGTGTGTGTGTATAGTGTGTATATATGTTATATACTATGTATCTAATATATATACATATAAATATACAGTGTGAGCACATGCTACTTTCATGTGTATTTCTCATATGTGTAAGAGTCTATACATATAAAATAGAAAATGAATGTCCATGTTAACTTCAGCTGTCAGCTTCACATAGCTCAGAGTCATCTGAGGGAGTCTTAATTGGGGAATTGCCCAGATCCAATTGACCTGAGACTTATCCTGATGGATGATTGATTGCTACGTGAGGGTCCAGCCCAATGAGCATGGCAGCATCCATAAGCAGGTTGATCTGTGAGATATACATACATACGTACATACCTACGTACATATGTGCTAGCTGAGCAGCAGCCAGAGAGCGAGCCAGTGAACAGCAGTGTTCCACCGTGATGTTCGCCTCCAGCACCATGCTTATGTTCCTCCTCTTCATTCCATCAGTGATGCTGGTGACCTGAAAGTGTAAGCCTATAAACTTTTGTTTCCCAAGTTGCTTTTGGTCATGCCATTTATCACAACAGCAAAAACCAAATCAGAACAATGGGCAGTCTGTTAAAAGTTCTTTTTATGGCTATGAGTTGTAAATGTTAAACCAGTATTGATTACCTAGGAAATGTTCAGCTTCATTGTTAAATATAATCATTATGAATGCTTTATGTAGAAATGAGTTTTGTTTGTTATATTTTGATATTTATGACTTTTGACTAATATTTTCTAATGTTTTGTTTTCAAATGTTTGCGTGTTTGGTTTTGAAAGATTTTCAGTCTTAAAAATTTTTTGACTTAGAGGGATCTGGGGGGGGGGGGAAGGGGAGCTGGCTCTGATACTAGAGGAGATGGGAGAAAAGTTCAGAAGATCAGGAATTTGAAAGGAGGAGAGTAACAGTGGGAAGGGGGAACTGAGGGTAGCCACTAGAAAGTCCTAGATGCCAGGGACCCAACAGAGAGAATGTTAGCTGAAATACGCAACAAAGGGGAAAGAAAACCCATAGAGACCATATCCAGTGGATAGGCACGTCCCCCAGTTGATGGATAAAGCCACCTACCCACCTCAAAAATATTAATCCAGAATTCCTCCCATCAAAAGGAAGTGCAGGGATAAAGAGTGCAGCAGGGACTGAGGAAAAACCATCCAGAGACTGCCCCACCTAGGGATCCATCCCATCCACAGACACCAAACCCAGACACTATTGCTAATGCCAAGAAGTGCTTGCTGACAGGAACCCCGTGGAGCTGTCCTCTGAGAGGCTCTGCCAGAGCCTGACCAATACAGATGCAGAAGCAGGCAGCCAAACACTCGACTGAGCATGGGGTCCCCAGTGGAGAAGTTAGGGCAAAGACTGAAGGAGCTGAAGGGGTTTGCAACCCCATAGGAAGAACAACAGTATCAACCAACCAGACCCCAAAACTATCAAGGACTAAACCACCAACCAAAGAGTACACATGGGGGAACCCAAGCTCCAACTGGATATATAACAGAGAATTGTTTTATTGGGCATCTCTGGAAGGGGAGCCCCTTGGTCCTGTGGAGGCTCAATGTCCCAAGGTAGAGGAATGCTACAGTGCTGAGGCAGGAGTGGGTGGGTGGGGGAGCATTCTCATAGAGGCAGGGGGAGGAGGGAGGGGCTAGGGGGTTTGTGGAGGGGAAACTGGGAAGGGGGATAACATTTGAAATGTCAATAAATAAAATAACCAATTAAAAAATGAAAAAAATTGGACTTGCTATATAAGGGATATGTATATGAGATACACATGTGTCGCACACATCACTGTATAAGGGACCAATTGCTTTTGATAAATATCCTGTGGAGTTTTGCAGACTCTATATGCTCTGCTTGTTGCTTACAATGTTTTCCCATTTCTCAAGTATTACTTATTTTTATTGATTATGTTTTAATGTTAATTATAGCTAAATATTTAAAATCTTACTGGATCTGTGTGCTTCTTTTCAGTCTCTGAAGTTCATTTTTAAAGACTTCTGGACTTTAAGGCAGATGATTTGTGGATCTGTCTTTTATAGTTACGAGTGTCTTTATAATATTTCCCTCTTCCATCTGTTAGGTTAGCTTAGCTCGTCTGCTAATTCTTGCTAGCATATGTAGGACATACTTTCTCAGTAGGCTCATAACTTCTCAATACTTAATTTAACTTCTCAATACTTCTCTAGAATAATTGAGCTTTTGCTAATCACCTCTAACCTTTATTTTCAAAGAGTCTCCTCATAGACTGAGGTACTTGGTAATATATTAGATTTTGGGCTTGTCGCTTGCTTTTGTGTTTTTGTCATACAGCCGACCTTTGTGCTGTTTCAGAACTTCCTGTTCAGCGCAGTGCACTCACTTGTTGGTTTTAATTTTGCTCTTCTCTAATATCAGATTATTACTTTGTAAGTTAAAATGAATACTAAGAGCCATGCCCTGCTATTCATCACACACTTCTTTGGTCTTAGCTGTATTTTAAAATTCCGAATACAATTAAAATTTCATGATTCTTTATTATGGTTATTCCTTGCCATTAATTGGATACTGAGGATAAAATTGGGTTTCCGGAAAACCAGCTGTCTGTCAAGGTCACTGAGCATCAGAAGATACTGACAGTAACTACAGCGAGAAGATCCGGGACTCTGCTGGACACAGATCTTAGGGATCATTGTGTTTTATTGGTAGGAATGTAATGTTGGAGATCTTGAGTGTGATACTTGAACTGGTTTGTAAGTATTTTTGACACTCTTGTTATCCTCTTTTTTTTCCTTCGTCACAACATGATCTATGATTAAAAGTTGCTCTAACCATCCATAGTACTCATTTCTTTGAAGAAAGCAACATAGGTTTGGTATCATCATAACTGAGTAGCTCTTAAAAGAACGCTTAAACAGAATAGTTGATGCATATAAAAGTAGGATAATATAAATTATTCTTGGTTTTTGAGTATTTTGGAGTTGGGGCTTTTGTTTGTTTCTTTCTTTGTTTTTCATTCCAAGATGTAGAAACTTAACTCAAAGAACTAAACAGAAAGGGAGGGAGCCTATGCTGGGAACCACCTATGACACTGTAACTGCAGAGAGCAGAGATGAGTGGACCACAGGGTCAAGGCCAGTTAGGTTACATAATAAGATGTGGTCTTAAAAAAAAAAAAAAAAATCGAAACCAGAGAGAAAATATTTTTTAAAGTAATTTGAAAACAAAAGTAGTAAGATGGACTTTAGGCATAATAGTATCTTAAATACTGTAATTATCCTTATGTCTTTCTTTGTCTCTACCTCTGTCAACTCTGTCTTAGAATACTAATGTAACCTTTTCTGTTACTCTGAAGGTGGAGCTGAAGTAACTGAACACTGCTGCCTGCCACAGAAGTGCTGCAGACAGCATAGAAGCACTCATAGTAGGGGGCTTGGTTTATATGTCAGAACTCATCAATAGAGAGTCCACAAAGTGTGGTTTAGAGCTTTCCTCTTCTACTGTCACAGACAGGAAGAATGTGGGGTGAGCTCCCTTGTGCCTTCAAGGCTCTATTCTTTACCTGTTTATACCGTTCTACTGCTGGTCCCCAGCAAGGACATTCGCTATATGCTCCATCTCAGATAATGCTGCCATCATTCATATACATGAAAATACAGCTTTGAACCAAAGAGACACCCAGATACCATCAGCCCCTCTGTCAGTCTCTGGGTATTTGCTCCAGTCATTTCTTCGTGATACTCACCTTGATTTCTTGCAGTTCTGATGCTAACTATTGTTAACTTCCGTAATCATACCTTACATAAAATTATTGAGGGAAGCAGAAAAAAACCTTGATGTTTATATAAACACACAAATGTAGGCTTAGATTTTTTTCAAAACCTACTTTATTTAGGGTTCTTAAACATTTCAACTTTCCTTCTAACCCACCAACCAGAAGTAGGGGGAAAAGAAGGTTAAATGGGAAAGGGATGTTGTGGACCTGTT